>NC_091476.1:105085585-105387585 GCF_036971445.1 Narcine bancroftii | reverse complement strand
ATAAAATTATGAAAACATAGAATACTCTTGGATAAAACATGGACACTCTTTTTCCCTGGGTGTAAATTTTAAATATGAGGGGGACACAGGACTTTTCGTTTGTGCTTTTTAAAGGGATCATCGAATACTGCTGGTCGATTTCCACTGAGTGTTGATGCAAAACCAATGAAGTTTAATGTTTCTAGATTTCTTTAGAACTGGAAAATCTACAAGGTCTAGTGTAGCAGGGAGCAGAAGAACACTGGAAGTGTAGCAGGGAGCAGAAGAACGCTGGAAGTGTAGCAGGGAGCAGAAGAACGCTGAAAGTGTAGCAGGGAGCAGAAGAACGCTGGAAGTGTAGCAGGGAGCAGAAGAATGCTGGAAGTGTAGCAGGGAGCAGAAGAACGCTGGAAGTGTAGCAGGGAGCAGAAGAACGCTGGAAGTGTAGCAGGGAGCAGAAGAACGCTGGAAGTGTAGCAGGGAGCAGAAGAACGCTGGAAGTGTAGCAGGGAGCAGAAGAACGCTGGAAGTGTAGCAGGGAGCAGAAGAACGCTGGAAGTGTAGCAGGGAGCAGAAGAATGCTAGAAGTGTAGCAGGGAGCAGAAGAACGCTGGAAGTGTAGCAGGGAGCAGAAGAATGCTGGAAGTGTAGCAGGGAGCAGAAGAATGCAGGAAGTGTAGCAGGGAGCAGAAGAACGCTGGAAGTGTAGCAGGGAGCAGAAGAATGCTGAAAGTGTAGCAGGGAGCAGAAGAACGCTGAAAGTGTAGCAGGGAGCAGAAGAACGCTGAAAGTGTAGCAGGGAGCAGAAGAACGCTGAAAGTGTAGCAGGGAGCAGAAGAACACTGCAGCAGAAAACCATTCTGCTGGAGGAATTCAGCAGGTCAGTAAGGGAAAAGGGAATTGTTGACATTTCTTGTTGAAATCCTCCAATGAGTTGGTGCATACAGCCTTGACTTCTGTCTTTTGAAATGCCACTAGTCACGGATGTGGACGCGATGGTGAAAATGATCCAGAGTGCAGCAAAACAGAGAGAGGGTGAGGAGTATGACAGCAGACTAAGAAGGAAGAGGAGGCTATTCCAGCCAAGCCTTCAAGAAGCAATTGCCCACCTGCACTGTGATGCAATGAGTGGGGGCCTCACCTCTGGAAAATCCCACATACTCTGGACTCAACTTACAATGAGCAGAATAAGCAAAGGGCTGCCAGTGTCTATTAAGGTTTCTATGATCGCCATTGTTAATGATTCAAGTTCTTTCCAGGCTGGAGCTATCTGGAACATATCACAGTTTCCCTGATGCTGTTCCAGATAAATGATGCATTTTATTCAAGGATAGCCGAACATATTTTGTTCCCTCTTACAACAGGCAGACCAAGAGAATGGCTTCCCAAGGGTTGTATGGCATGCACCACATTGAGCTCGGAGACAAACCACGAGTGTAATTTTCAATGTTCAGTCAGTGCACAGCCATTACTAGTGATTCCTATGGGTCATTCATGAGAAAAGATTTGTTGCCCTCTTGCAATAGTTGTTTGCACTTGAGTTTCCACAACAAATGTAAATATGTCCATTCGAGAATGTCTTTTGGTATGGATTTAAAATCAAACTCAGCCTGTGTGTTCATGGGCAGCAGTCATAAAATAAATCCCATTCTGACACCCACATTCTACAAGAAGAGACCACAGGGCACTGAATGTCTAGATCTACTGTTGTGCATTTATATGAACACTCATTGTGTTTTGGTGCATCTCTCTAGACATGTGCAGTAGGTATACATTTTTGTACATGCAGGTATGTGTTTTGTGTTTGTATACTGTGAATGTTGCATGAGTTTGTACATGTGATCATGTTTATTTGTCTGGTTGAGTTAGGTATTTGCTTTTTTTGCTTTGCAATAAATATGAAAATGCATAGATGGTTGTGGAGCTAATATCCATGCATTGTGTGTATTATTTGCTTATATATGTGTGTGAGCCCACCTCACTGACAAAAAACAAAGGAGGAAAAACCCAACACCCAACCTCAACCCACCAATTTTCCCCTGCAACCGCTGCAACCGTGTCTGCCTGTCCCGCATCGGACTTGTCAGCCACAAACGAGCCTGCAGCTGACGTGGACGTTACCCCTCCATAAATCTTCATCCGCGAAGCCAAGCCAAAGAAGAAGAAAAAATGTGTGTGCATGACTCTGTGTATGCCTGCGTGTTTATATTTGTGGTGTGTGTATGCACTGTATATATTTCTCTGCACATTGACGTGTACATAAAGGACACTGACCTGTTGAGCATTTCCAGTATTTTGTGTTTTCATTTCAACCACGGTGTCTACAGATTTTCTTGATTGACCTCTTGAAGTATGAACATTTATAGGTCCAAATGTGTGTTTGCATGTGCTACATATTATGTGCATTTCAGATGTTTATTTGCAGGTCCGTATGTGTTGGTGCGTGTGCGTGTGACTGGAGGGAAATTATGCCAATAGGGAGGGGTGTGTGGCCACAAACTGTAAGGTTGGGGTTTTTTTGTCTATAGATGGAACTCATACCCAGATTTAATCCCTTTGTGTAAAAATGTGGAATTAGATCATTCTGTTAGACAATGGGCAAATTGGTTTTGATGAATTTATCATTAAGGAAAAATATAAACAAAGGTCAAACTGAGTCGAGGCAAAGAGAGGGGAAATTTTAATTTGCTTTCAGATCACTTAGGTCAAGATTTAACCAGTGGCCCATGGACACAGAATCCAATCATTTAAATTTAAATTGTGCAACTTTATTTTTAACTCTTTCTCTGCTCGGGGTGGGGGACAAGGTTCAGCATTGGTCACTGAGTCTCAGGTCACTGTCCAAGCAGCACTCTCCTGTTCTTTTGCTCATGAGCAGGCATTCAATTGAAGTATTTTTTCTCTCTCTGTCAAGAATCATATCAACAGTAACCACTCAGCAGCAAATCCCTGATGATTGTGTATTAATTGTGTACATCAATTGAACATCTCATTACAATAATTCAAAGGCATTCTGATGACATCATTCTGATGACATCATTCTGATGACATCATTCTGATGACATCATTCTGATGACATCATTCTGATGACATCATTCAGTGCTGATTATTCATTATCCACAGTGATTAGTGAATGCCTGCAGTGATTAGTCAGTGTCCATGGTGATTTGTCACTGCTCTTGCTCTTACTTACTATCCCATCGATTATTCAGTGCTTCATTGATTAATTAATTGCATAACCATTGTCTACTGTCGCACTGTACACTCTCTGTGATCAAGCATTGCCACTGAGAGTTATTGGGGGTCTTTCTACTGAGCCGGGAAAAGCACGGTAATGCGAGGTGAAGCGCGGTGACCTCGAATCTGGCCGCACTGTAAACACATCCGGTTGTGGCCGATGTGTGGTGATTCGAGGTGCTCCGGCGTCCTACTTTTGAGATGGTCAATGCGGGGTGATGCGAGGGACGACCTTGCAGTGGAAACACCGCGGGTGACTCACCGGAAATTGCGATTTTTCACCTGCGGTTTTCGATTGCTCATCAGACTTCCTGGTCACCTCGCATCGCCCTGCATCACCGGGTATTCATCGCTCGGTAGAAACAGTTCGCGTAGTCCTAAAATGCGCGGTGATGCGAGGGACAAAAAAATCGCAGTGATGCGGGGTGATACGAGGTGTCCTTAGTATAAACACACACATTGACACACACACTTTCCCAATTTTGTGCAGTATCACACTAATTCTGCATTATCACTGTGGTTGTGCTCATTCTGATTGTGTGCTATCACACTGGTTGTCTGCACTTCTGCAGTCACAACACCCCCCCCCCCCATGATTGTGTACAGTCATTGTGCACTGCAACAACTGATTGCTCACTCCCACTCATTGTGTGGTCCCACACTGGCTATACACTATCAAAAGGTGTATTCTGTATAATAATTGTGCACTCACAATTGGTTTTGCACTTGCAGACAGATTGGGAGCTCACTGATTGTGCACTTCCTCGCTGTTTTCTTCTTTGCCACAGTAATGAAGCTTCGACAGCCTACCTGCACATGTTCTTCATGCTGAGTGAGCTTTTTATCTTCCAGTAATGTCAAGCCGGCATTTCCATCCTCATCATTTTGTTTGTTATCATGGCTTTGTTTCCACTTTTATAATTTAGACCCACATTCTGGTTTTTCCTGCAAAGAGTGAAAAGAATAACCAAACCTCTTTGTCCATCTGGCAGAGAAATATGCTTTCAAATTCTTAGGCTGAGCAAGAAATCTAATCACTCATAAGTAATGTCACTTTTTGAGTGGATTTAAAATTAAACTTTGATCACCTTGCCATGTGTTGGTGATATAAATATCTGAATTTTAGGTGGGTTACCTAAGTGTCAAGTGTATTAATATATGCAGCATGAATGCAAAATGTGTGGCTTGTGAGAGCATGTGCTGTAAGTTTGCACTGCAGCATGAAAATGTGAATTCTCTGACCCTGAACGTGTGGACGGCAAGAGCCTGAGAAAATGATTTCCCAAACTTTCACTGTGTGAATGCTTTGAGAGTGGGTTATGTATAATTATGTTGGGTACACATTGTGTGATCCTGTGTGGGTGAAAGTGAGTACAGCATTATTTGTGAATGTGAATAGGTGAAAGCCAGCGCACGACTATTTTATTTGCATTTTCATTCACTGATATAAGAATGCGTTTGTTTAAAAAAAGTACTATCCTCTGTCCTCTCAGAAACTATTTCAGACAGAATCAATAATGTGCATTCCCAGATTGATCATCTTTTCAACTCAGAATGATATGCTGTAATGCCCTGAGGAGATTTTCTCTCTATAAACCCACTCTGAGCCACCTAATGCTCTGTAAACCCAGCTCATCAATGTAGAGCATGAAATGCAGCCCTATCTGCATAACATTAAGTGCAAAGCAATAGTTGCACAAACAATTCTCAGATAGTTTCCCAGTAATCTGCAGACTCTTTAATGATGCACTTGCTAACTTATGAAGGGTTGTTTCTTTGGATCTTTTTATGATTTTGTTCTTGAAATATGAATATATAAAAATATATTATTATATGTATATGTGTGTGTATATATATATAAATATACACACACATACACATTAATATATATATATATACACACATACATATTTATATATACATATATATATATATATATATATATATGTGTGTGTGTGTGTATATATATATATATATATATATATGAGTTCCTCAACATGGTTATCCAACTGCACGAAAACCAACAAGGTCGGGTCAGATACAGCAATGAGCTCTCTGAACCCTTCTCCATTAACAATGGCGTGAAGCAAGGCTGCGTTCTCGCACTAACCCTCTTTTCAATCTTCTTCAGCATGATGCTGAACCAAGCCATGAAAGACCTCAACAATGAAGACGCTGTTTACATCCGGTACCGCACGGATGGCAATCTCTTCAATCTGAGGCGCCTGCAAGCTCACACCAAGACACAAGTGCAACTTGTCCGTGAACTACTCTTTGCAGACGATGCCGCTTTAGTTGCCCATTCAGAGCCAGCTCTTCAGCGCTTGACGTCCTGTTTTGCGGAAACTGCCAAAATGTTTGGCCTGGAAGTCAGCCTGAAGAAAACTGAGGTCCTCCATCAGCCAGCTCCCCACCATGACTACCAGCCCCCCCACATCTCCATCGGGCACACAAAACTCAAAACGGTCAACCAGTTTACCTATCTCGGCTGCACCATTTCATCAGATGCAAGGATCGACAACGAGATAGACAACAGACTCGCCAAGGCAAATAGCGCCTTTGGAAGACTACACAAAAGAGTCTGGAAAAACAACCAACTGAAAAACCTCACAAAGATAAGCGTATACAGAGCCGTTGTCATACCCACACTCCTGTTTGGCTCCGAATCATGGGTCCTTTACCGGCATCACCTATGGCTCCTAGAACGCTTCCACGAGCGTTGTCTCCGTTCCATCCTCAACATTCATTGGAGCGACTTCATCCCTAACATCGAAGTGCTCAAGATGGCAGAGGCCGACAGCATCGAATCCACGCTGCTGAAGATCCAACTGCGCTGGGTAGGTCACGTCTCCAGAATGGAGGACCATCGCCTTCCCAAGATCGTGTTATATGGCGAGCTCTCCACTGGCCACTGTGACAGAGGTGCACCAAAGAAGAGGTACAAGGATTGCCTAAAGAAATCTCTTGGTGCCTGCCACATTGACCACCGCCAGTGGGCTGATATCGCCTCAAACCGTGCATCTTGGTGCCTCACAGTTCGGTGGGCAGCAACCTCCTTTGAAGAAGACCGCAGAGCCCACCTCACTGACAAAAGACAAAGGAGGAAAAACCCAACACCCAACCCCAACCAACCAATGTTCCCCTGCAACCGCTGCAACCGTGTCTGCCTGTCCCGCATCGGACTTGTCAGCCACAAACGAGCCTGCAGCTGACGTGGACATTTTACCCCCTCCATAAATCTTCGTCCGCGAAGCCAAGCCAAAGAATAGAGATATATATGTGTGTGTGTGTGTGTGTATATATATATATATATATATATATATATATATATGTACGTCGACTTATGCCCAATCAAATAATGTCGATCATAGATCTGTCCGAGGTCACCATAAAGGCTTAATAAAAATGTTAAAATTTACACTGGGACCAATGTTGGCAGGTGTAACTGTACAGTAGATGCTGCACGTTATTTATATTTTATTAACTATCGTATTTAGACATGTGTATGTACAATATATAGAGGTTTAGGTAAGTATGTATGTGTGTCATGATATCTCATGTTGTTCAGTATATTTAACCTATAATGATCAGTTTACGCCCAATCGATTTGCGATACATGGCTGCGTGGGTGTGTATGATACACATACACAGGTGTGCACTGCTTAATGTCAAATTAGGCAATGTCCGACCGCATATACGTTTGTCATCTGTGGTCCAGTAGGGTTATAATGGAGTTCAATCAGATATCCTGATTGGAGAATATGAGAACAGGATGCAGCGGATGTAAGAAAACGCAAAGGAAAAGGAAACTGCTGATGGAGAAGAGCAGGTGCAGAAGAGGTTCACTGTTAAGGAGTTAGATCATTTTTTTGCAGTGTGCTGAAGAGATTAATTCAAACACTGAACGCTTTTGTCTGATACAGAGGAATGCTCAAGCACTGGACATCTTCCTGAAGAAGCTAACACCTCCTCAAGAAGAGCCTCAGCCAGGTCCTTCAGGCATTACAGAGTGACAGTTCATCAATGGAGGTTATTGGATCTGAAACTCTTCCAGTGGAACACTATGAGGAGGTTGGAGTGATGTGGATGATCCTGATTCTCTTTGTTAAATTGTGTGTGATATAGGCTAAGAAAGTGTTTACATAAATGTTTTAAAAATTAAAAACTTTATCGTAAGTTCAGTATCCCATATAGTTTTGCTAAGTATATACAGCAATATAGAGTTCACACAACATCCACATCGCATATTGCCCAATTTGACAGAACATATCATGGACTTTAAACAGCGCAAACCCATATATAAATAAATATATTTGTGTGTTACACGCACATACATACTCGATATATATTTATGTATGTGAGCGCATGTGTGTGTATATATATCAATACTTGTCCTGCATATGTTTTATTTGTCTGTATCTATGTTATGTCTGGTTGTATGTCTGCATGTTTTGCACTGAGGACTGGAGAATGGAGTTTTGGCAGGTTGTATTTGTGCCATCTGATGACAATAAACTTGACTTAACTTGAATATCACTAGCAAGGCTTTCATTTATGTTCATTCTTGGCAGCTGTTGATTGCCATGGGTCTGGACATAAAGCCAGACCGGCTGAAGATGCCAGTGTTCGGGTAGCCTGGGAATCCCATAAACCACACCATAAGAACACACAAAGCAAATCAAACAGGGTACTTTATAGAGCAAAGATAAAGATACATAACCAACATTTTGGCTTGAGCCCTTCATCAAGGTATGAACCACACCATAAACAAAAAAATAATTTTAATATCTTTGTAAAACCCAAGTAGACTATTGCTATTCCTACATTTCAAGAGAATGCCAAACTCAAATCCACAGACCCAAGATAGACCAATACCAGTCCCAATATTTCTCAGTGAATGAAGCAGCCCTTACCTGTATTCAGAAAGACCTGGACAAAGTTTAGGCATGGGCCCATGACAAATAATGGTCACATCAATGTGCCAGACAATCACTATCTCCAATGAGAGAGAATCTAAAAACCTATTCTTGATTTTCAATGATTTTCCCAGAGAATAGTGAATCTCTGGAATTCTCTGCCCAGGAAAGCAGCTGAGGCTACATCATTAAACATATTTAAGGTTCAGTTAGATAGATTTTTACATAAAAAAGGGATATGGGGAAAAGGCAGGTTGGTGGAGTTGAGTCAATGATCAGATCAGCCATGATCTTATTGAATGGCGGAGCAGGCTCGACAGGCCGGATGGCCAACTCCTGCCCCTATTTCTTAAGATGTTACTTTCATCAAATCCTCCACCGATAATTATGGTAATTATGTTTGTTGTCATATACATTGCACAATGTACATATACACCAAAATTCTTATTTTCTACAATAGTCTACTTATTTCAATTAAAAATAGATGATAAATACAGCTCCCCCCTGTCCCCCACCTCTCCCACCCTGTTTCAGTTTGGATCCATGTGAACACCATCCAATGGACTCTGCAATCACCCCCACCCACCCTTGACCCAATGTGGTTAGAAACTCTCTCATTAAGTACATTGAGTAGCTGGGGAACACTTCTCATTTTGTTGTCTTAAGTAACTTTTGGCCACGAATGCCAAGGCAAATAGTGGATGTCTGGCCTGTATTCTTCATCTTGCATTGTGGACAGCTGCCAGCATCTATGCTGTTGGAAATGTTCATGGAGCTGCATACATTAAGCATATCTCAGCCAGGCTCTTTTCTATTGAACAGAAACCTGTGATTGACAGAGGATTGCCCGAAAATTCAAACAATGTGCTGAAGAAGCAGCAGACAGTTAAATACTGAATGGAGTACTTTGTCTGGTTTGTATGCCAGTTTATTTTATTAAAACATTTAGCAATACATTTCCTATTGATGCTGCTCTAACCTTCAGACTCAGCTTTAAGAGTTCCAAGATTAGTGAGCAGATGTGATTGGCAATGGACATAAGTGAAAGGTGCCTATCAAGATTTGTTTCTAGATTAGCCTTCCAGGTTTCACGGAGAAATAGAAATAAAAGGAAAGAAAGACAGAAAGATCTGGAGATCAAAGAGGGAATGATTCAACCCATGATTTTAAAGAGAAAAGGGTCAGGGCTGCAGAGAAATATACAGATACAAAGAAACAAGTCAAACAAAACAGAGGAAGAGTTGGAAAAAAAGGAAGCAGTATAAATTTAGACATACAGCACCGTAACAGGCCCTTTCGGCCCATGAGCCCATGCCCCCCAATTGACCTAAACCCCCCCACCCCAATACATTTGAAATGGTGGGAGGAAATCCACGTAGACATGGGCAGAAGATGAAAACTCCTTACAGATAGTGGCACTGTAGCAGTGTTGCGCTAACCACTATGTTAACCTTGTCACATTTAATTTTAATTTGCTTGTTTTTGCTTCAACTTGGTTTTAATTTGCTTTTTTTTAGATATATATATATGGGAATCACAGGTTTTAAAACTGTTTTAAAACCCTTTCTATGCTTGAAATACAATGCAGATGGTATGATATCATCCTGGGAGAGCAGGGCCCAACATGACACCCTACAGCAAGTTCTCTGTGATGCTCCACTTCAATTCAGTCAAACCATAACAACAGGATCTCTAAACAGGAGTTCAAATGAAGGTTTTCCCTTTATTTAGATGGTGCATAATTGCAGCTATTAGAGCTGCTTGGTCATAGCTCAAGTAACCCAGGTTTAGTTCAAACCTTCAGTGCTATCTGTGTGCGTTTGCACGTTTCTGTGCCCATGCAAATTTATTTTCTGGTGCTGTTTATCTCCCACATCTCAAAAGCATGCAAGCTGGTAGGTTAATTGGCCACTGTAAAATCATCCCTAGTTCCTGGGTCAATAATAGAACATGGGAGAACTGATGAGAATGTGAGTTTACTGGAGAATGAGTATAAATGAGCATCGAATCCACGCTGCTGAAGATCCAACTGCGCTGGGTAGGTCACGTCTCCAGAATTAAGGACCATCGCCTTCCCAAGATCGTGTTCTATGGCGAGCTCTCCACTGGCCACCGAGACAGAGGTGCACCAAAGAAGAGGTACAAGGACTGCCTAAAGAAATCTCTTGGTGCCTGCCACATTGACCACTGCCAGTGGGCTGATCTCACCTCCAACCGTGCACCTTGGGGCCTCACAGTTCGGCGGGCAGCAACCTCCTTTGAAGAAGACCGCAGAGCCCACCTCACTGACAAAAGACAAAGGAAGAAAAACCCAACACCCAACCCCAACCCACCCATTTTCCCCTGCAACCGCTGCAACCGTGCCTGCCTGTCCCGCATCGGACTTGTCAGCCACAAACGAGCCTGCAGCTGACGTGGACATTACCCCTCCATTAATCTTCGTCCGCGAAGCCAAGCCAAAGAAAGGGGGCGTGATAGTCGACATGAACTCAGTGAGCCAAAAAGGCATATTCCATATGCTTTGACTTAGTGCTCCTATTACTTGAACTCTCTGGTTCAATATGTATGCCACTTTTCTCTTTAAAATCATGGGTGGATGAAAGATTTGGCTGCTCTGCCCCTCAGTATCTTTTGCCAGGAATCTGAAGCATCTGTGTCAGTAACTCTGTCAGAAAAAAAAAACTTCAAATAACATTTGTTGATCCTGGAGAGACAGGAATAAGGAAAACCAATGTGAATTTGTCTCAGAATCAGAATTTATTGTCATGAACAGAAAGCTTTGGTTGGTGTACGTTAGCAAGACTAGCATGGATAACTAGACGTTTGTGAGTTTATGAAAATCCGAGGATTGGTATATGTTACATTGTTCATGTTAGTGCTAAAAGATTACTCTGTAAATAAAAATTAATTAATTCCACTAGATTAAGATTTCTCTGCTGCCATGAATGAAGTTGAATTCACATCCAAGGTCATTCCATAAGATTATAAGACATAGAAGCAGAAATAGACTATTCAGCCCATTGAGTCAGTCAGCCATTTAATCTAATCTATTTTTCCACTCAGCCCCATTGCCCAGCCTTCTCCACAGAACCTTTGATACCCTGGCTAATCAAGAACATATCAATCTAAGCAGACACCTTCAATCCTGAAGTTATGCCCTCCTATCTTAGACTCTCCCACCATGGGAAACAACCTTACTACATGTACTCTGTCTATGCTTTTCAAAATTCAAAATGTTTCAATGGGCCTTGTTATATAGTCAGGATCATGTGAACTATTTTGTAAACACATAAGAATACACCCTTCTTACTGTCCTAGCTGCAGTGCACCACTGTGGGGTGTATATATATGTATATGAGTGTGTGAACAGTTTCCTGAGATGATGGAAGACATCAGTAAGTAAAGTCTCTTCTGTTATTTGAATCTTGCATCTGTAAGTAATTTAGAGTAACACAGAGACATAACATGGTGGAAGAGGTATAACAGAACAAGAATAATTGATTGATTACAGTTGATTGTAAGTCACTGAAATATGAAGGGGAAGAAGAGAAAAAAACATGACTGACAAAAATATGGCTGGACTGGGAGGCTGAAGACATTGTTGAAAATGCAACAGCAGAGGAGAAAGTCAGTTATATACTTCCTGGACAGGGGAGCGAGGCCTTGACTTATTTAATACCTGGGAGCTTACAGAGGTAGAGAAAAATGATCCAGAGCAGATATTTGCAAAGTTTGCTTCTTACCTTGAACTTGGGTCTAATCATAGAATTAAACTCTATGAATTTCAAGGCTTAATGCAAGAGACTGATGAAACTGTTGATAACTTCCTCACTAAACTAAAAATTGTTGCTGTAAAATGCAGATTTAAGATATAGAGGAAAGATTAGTTGATCAACTAATATGGGGGGAGGTGCCCATCCCGAAGGACATTGCTTTGTGATCCAGTATGCAGCTTCATTTTTTAAAAGCAAAAGTCTCTTATAGGGAAGGATAGCTTGAATCTGGCCAAACCTATAGACACAGCCAGAGCCTTCGAAGCCACGAGGATGCAAATGAAATCCTTATCTTTGCAGACCCACCCACAGCAAAGAGAAGGTTGATGCTATAAAAAACACAATCAGAAAAGTGCAAACCCCCAAGAGCTGCAGCAGACTGAAACAAATGCACCGCACATGGTTCTAAATGTAGAGCCTGTGGCAAAGCAAACCACTGGGCAAAGATGCGCAAGTCTGGTATGAAGAAAACAGTGATACCAGTGAAGAAAAAAGTCAAGAAGAAGATCCACCACATAAAAGGAAACAGCAATGAGGACTCCGACACCCAGATACTGGACATGGAATCCATATACCTTCACGAGATGTCAAGTGAGATGAAAGAAGAATGTGAGTTGGACACAAGGATTCAAATACAGAGGACAATCCAGAACAAGCCTACGATATTTAACCTAAAAGTGAAGCTGCATACTGGATCACAAAGCAATGTCCTTCCACTCAGACTCTACCACCAGATGTTCCCAGAGAACATAACAAAAGGACAATGGATTGAAAAGAGCAAATGTCATATTATGGCCTATGATGGACCCATGGTCAAGCAGCTAGGGAGAGCTAAGATCAATGGCTGCCATAAGGGAAAGAACATCCTCTGTGCATTCTACATGGTAGATGCAGACAGACCTACAATTCTCTGTCTGAATAGCTGCCAGGAGTTGCAGTTGATCTCTGTTAGTTATGTGATCCAGGCAAAGATATCCAAAAGCATCAACAGAAACACATAACAAAAAGAGGAAATGATTTCCACAGAAGTACCTACAAGGCCATGGCACAGTTCTCTGAGAATCAAGAGTGGTATTTAATAGTAGCCTGTTACTACTCTAAGTTTCCATTCATCAAAATGGTGAAAGACCTGAGAATGTCAACTATCACTATCAGAAATGAGAGTGTTTCTTGCTGAACAAAGAATACCTGAGCAAGTAATATGTGACAATGGAACACAGTTCATATCACAAGAATTCAGAAAGTTGGCTGAGAGCATGGGTTTGTTATCACTACGCCATCCCCATACTACCCCAAAGGTCATGGGTTCATTGAAAGACAAGTGCAAACTGTGAAACGCACACTAGTTAAGGGTCATGAAACAAAAGAAGACCCATCCCTAGCTCTTCTATCATTCCGAGCAACAGCTTTAAGGACTGACATGAAGTCCCCAAAAGAACTTCTAAATGGCAGGAGATATAAAACAACTCTGCCAAGCAAAATACACCCTGCAGAAGACCAGAAGGACACCAGAAGAAGACTGGCCGACACGCAAGAAGAAGGATGCCAGCATTATAATAAAGATGCACAAACATTGCCAGAACTCTTCAGAGGGCAGCATGTGCATATTCAAGAGCCAATGTTGAAAACATGGACCCCAGCAAAGGTCACCAGAGAAGCTGAGACACCAGGATCATACATTGTCAAGACAGACTCTGGCAATCAGCTGAGGAGGAACAGAATTCACAACCAGCCAACGCAAGATGTGATGAAGCAGAAAGCTTTAATCCCAGCAAAGCCTGCAACACCAATATCAAGTGAGGTATCAAATGAAGAGACCACAACCACTAATACTGAAACATCAACAAAGCAGTTGTCAGATGAAGTACAACAAGCTGCATAACCTACATGTGTACCAGCAACATAGAGCCCAATGGTCACAGCCAAATCCACAAGATGGCGAAGCAACATACTGCCACTAATGTGATATCGATAAGAATTATTTAAAAATAGTTGTGTAAATAAACTAGTGTACAAGTTCAGATACTTAAGTTGTGCTGGAAAGAAGGTGATAAAGCACACTAAATTTTCTTTATTTTGGGAAGGAGGAATGTTATATAGTCAGGATAATGTGAACTATTTTGTTACTGGTAAGAATATACCCTTCTCACTGTAGTAACTGTAGTGTATGAGTGTGTGAACAGTTTCCTGAGATGCAGGATGTATTCTTAAATTGAATTGTAAGATTTTTAGTGAATTTTGGACTTTACTTAATATTTATGCTCCAAATGCAGATGATGAAGTATTTATTTCGGATGCATTTTTATGTTTGGGTCAGGTTAATGATAATATTTTAGTTGGTGGTAATTTTAATTGTGTTTTGGAACCTTTATTAGATAAATCTCTGAAGAAAGTTAAAAAATCCAAGAATGCAATTCAGGTCCAAGCATTGATGAAAGATCTTAATTTAGTAGATATTTGGAGATGTCTTAATCCGACAGAGAAAGATTTTTCCTTTTATTCATCTAGACATGAATCGTTTTCAAGGATTGACTTCTTTTTAGTATCGGCACATTTACAAGGGAAAATACAACAAGAGGAATATAAACGTGGGTGAGTTCATATATATTTCATATATTTTACATATGAGACTTCTGAGAAAATTCAAATAGCTTATCGTTGGAGATTTAATACAATGTTGTTAAAAATATGGAATTTATTGATTTTTTGAAAAAACAAATTAATTTTTTTTAAGAAAATTCTAATTCTGTTCAAAGTAAGTTTGTATTATGGGATGCTATGAAAGCCTATTTGAGAGGACAAATAATTAGTTATACTTCTAAAATAAAAAAGAATCGATTAAATCAGAGTCTTGAATTAGAGAAACAGATTGATGAGTTAGAAAAGGAATTTCAGAAAGATGCTACAGAAGATCAGAAAATAGAATTATCTAGGCTGAAATTGAAATATAATACTTTGCAATCTTATCAATTTGAATATGTGATTAATAGGACTAAAAATGGTATTACGAATGAGAAGAGAAAGCACATAAGGTATTGGCGTGGCAATTAAAGAAAGATCAGATATTGAGGACTATTAATGCTGTGAGATGGAATTCTCTTATAAACCTCATGAGATTAATGATGAATTTTATTCATTTTATAAAAAGTTATATACATCTGAAGGAAAACAGGAAACTGGATCGATTGAGCTTTTTTTTTTATCACAGTTGAATTTACCAATATTAGAGGATGGAGATATACAGGAGTTAGAAGAACCATTTACTGATTCAGAAATTAAAATGGCTATGCTGGAAATGCCGAACGGTAAATCGCCTGGTGATGATTGATTTTCAGTTGAATTTTATAACATTTTTATGATTATTTATCTGCAGTGTTTGGGGATGTATTACATCAAGTTGGAGAACATTGTGAATTACCTGAGTCTTGTGCTAGTGCTTTAATTACAGTAATTCTTAAAAAAGATAGAGATCCTTTGAAAGTATCTTCATATAGACCAATTTCGTTGTTAAATGTAGATTATAAAATAATAGCTAAAATATTAGCAAATAGATTGGCTAAATTTTTACCAAAGTTGATTCATATTGATCAAACAGGTTTTATAAAGAATAGATATGCTTCAGATAACATTTTGCACGTGATTAGTTTAATTAATAGATTTCTACAATCTTTAGATCATCCGATGATGATATCCTTAGATCCAGAAAAAGCATTTGATAGAGTTGAATGGAATTTTTTGTTTAAAGTTTTGGAGAAATTTAAGTTTGGTCCTTCTTTTATTGGTTGGATTAGGGCTCTATATTGTAAACTGGTAGCTAGAGTATTGACGAATGGTTTGATTTCAGAATCTTTTAAGTTAACTCGATCAACTCGTCAAGGTTGTCCTTTATCACCAGCTTTGTTTGCATTAGTGATTGAACCTTCAGCACAGTTGATAAGACAAAATACACAGATACAAGGTATGAAAGTTTTAGATGAGGAGTATAACATTAATTTATTTGCTGATGATGTACTGATGTATTTAATAAACCCAGCTCAGTCACTTTTGCATTTGAAGGAATGTTTAATACAATATGGATGTCTTTCTGGATATAAAGTTAATTGGGGAAAAAAGTGAAATATTACCAGTAAGTGAAGGAGATTATTCAGTTTATAAGAATATTATTAATTTGAAGTGGACTGATCAAATTAAATATCTGTGTATAATTTTGAATGTTAATTATCAATCTTTTTAAAAATTAAATTATGCTCCATTAATGAAAAAAATTAAAACTGATTTGATTAAATTGAAAATTTACCTCTTAATTTAATGGGAAGGATAAATACAATTAAGATGAATATCTTTCCGTGTATACAATATTTGTTGCAATCTATTTCGTATTTACTTGATAAAATTTTTTTTCGAGATTTAAATAAAATGGTTAGGGAGTTTTTATGGAGGGGTAAATTTTCGAGAGTAGCTTTGAATAAATTAACTTGGAAATATGAGTTAGGGGGACTACGTTTACCACATTTTCAAAATTATTATGAGGCAGCCAAATTTAAATTTATTAGTTCATTGATGGATTTGGTACGGCCTCCTCATTGGGCTAAAGTTGAGATGGCAAGTATTTCTGAATTTCAAATACATTAATTTTTGTTTAGGTGGAATATAAATATGTTACAACAATATAATGTGCCTATACTAAAACATTTAATGAAGTTATGGATAAAGAAAAATAAAATGATAGGCTCTAGGGGTAAATTATTGGCTTTGACTCTGTTGTATAATAATCAACTTATTTCTTTTTCAATACATAATCAAAGTTTATTGCATTGGAGATTTAAAGGTGTGAAAAATTTGGGAGATTGTTTTAAAGAGAGTAAGTTTTTAATCTTTTAATCAGATGAGGGAAGATTTTGGTATTGATAAGAATTCTTTATTTCTTTATTATCAAATTCGATCTTTGGTAAAATGTATGCTTGGTAGAGATATGATTTTACCTAAAATGACTAAATTTGAGACTTTTCTTATGAAGGTACCAGAGAAGGGTTATATTTCATTTATGTATCAAATATTACAGGATGGTATGGATAAAAAGGGTTGGGATAGATCTAAAAGTAAATGGGAAGCGGATACTGGTTTTATTTTTTCTGAAGAGGATTGGTTAGATATCTGTTATGATAGTGTGACTAGATTGATAAATGCACGTTATGCAATGATTAATTACAATTTTTTACATCAATTATATTTGACACCTGAAAAATTTAAAAAATATGGTTTTAATGAATCAGATTTGTGTTTTAGATGTGGTGATACAGTTGGAACTTTTTTTCATGCTGTTTGGTTATGTGTATATATATATCTTTTTGGAAGAAAATTCAATCATTTTTAGAATACCTGTATAAGATTAAAATAGTTTTAGATCCAACAGTATTTTTATTGGGTAGTTTGCAACCTCTGAAAGGTTTGGGATTAGATAAGTTTCAACTTGCTTTTGTATATTTAGCTTTATCCGTAGTGAAAAAATGTATTGCTAGTACGTGGAAAGATACAAATATGATTGATATCAATAGATGGCATAATGAGATGAAATATTGTTTAATCATGGAAAAAATTACATATGTTTCGCATGATAATTATAATTTTTTTATTAATAAGTGGCTGTTATACTCAGAATATTTACATTTCAATTTATATTGATTAGATTTTAACATGTATATTTAACTCTTTTTTTAATTTTTTTTATTGCTCTCCTTAAGAGAGTTGGCTGAAGGAGGGGGGGTTCTTTTCTTTTTCTTTATATATATATATATTTATATATATATATTATATATATATATATATATATATATAAATATATATATATATATTTATTTATTTATTTATATATTGATATATATATAAAACATTCATGTTCATGTTTAATTGCTGTACATTATTTGTTTTTTGAACGAATAAATAAAGTTTTTTAACAAACAGTTTCCTGAGATGATGGAAGACATCAGTAGGTAAAGTATTTTCTGTTATTTGAATCTTTCAACTCTGTTATTTAATAAGCCTCCCAAATAATGCAGAGACATAACAGGCCTTTTCATAGTCAGCCTCCACATGGAAAGATATTTATTACCTTTTCATGCAGGCCCAGAAAAGCCTACTCCAATGTTCCCTTTCAGCCTGGAGGCGACTGGGCATTGATACAACATTCGGGGTGTGTGGCTACTGGTGCCATGATGCCATACATACGAGCTGAGAAATGGTTGACTTGGTTACCCATAATCCCTCACACAGCTAGAACCGCTCTGCATTTCCCAGAATGGTTCCAGCTGTGTGGGGGATTATGGGTAGATACACGTATTGAGCTGCTGGTGCTGACAAGCAGCCCTGAAGGCCAAAGTGGCCTGGTGAAGTGCTAGAGACTGGAGCGGCTGGCAGGTCTGTCACAGACCACCCCAACCGCCCCTGATGGCCCAGCCCCCATGAGCTGCCCCTGCCCTCACAGCTCCTGTCTGCTGTCCCTGCCCTGAGGTGAGTGAGTGAGACAGATAAAAGTGAGATGGGTCGCGGACTGATGACCTCACCATGAGGTCATCAGCCCACCCCTAGCCAGCCATTTGCAGCAGCAGTACATTCATTATGCGTGATGGAGCACTTCACTCCACTGCTGACACTACCTCGGAGAGGGATTGGAGTCAACACCTTGGAGCATTCATGAATGTAAGTTTTCTGATGTGAGGGTGGAGAAACTCTGCCTTTATATTTGGATTTTGTTGCTTTATGAAAGGGCCTAATGAGATCCCCCCGCCCCCTCTTCTCCTAAATTCCAATAACTACAGGCACATGATGACCCTTTCATTCCCGGAATTATCCTCGTGAACCTTTTCTGCACCCTCTCCAATGTCAACACATCCTTTATTAAAATGAGGAGCCCATAGGGAAGTCTTTGGTTCGCCAGAGCTTTCTGAAGTCCGTGGCTTGCTATTTTTATTCTCTACCCCTTATGCACTCTGACCTTTGTCATTAATGCTTGTGGACCGATTAGAGCATAAAACATGTCTGGCAGAGGCTGTGGGGAGTGCTTTGACAATAGTTACTTTATATCTCTTTGCAGTGGAATTGTGGCAATTGCTTCTTGTTTTACTGAGGGGGGAAATGGTAGGTTGTTAGTTGCACCCTCTACAGCCAGATCTTGTTTGTGAATGCAGGGGTGGCCATGGTGGATTGGATGATACTGTTAGATGGACACCTGATGCTGGGTATGGAATCAAGGCTGGAATGCCCAGATCAATTTCCCAGCAAATTGTTAACTCAATGTACAGATCCATGAAATCTTGTATTACATGCAATGTAAAGTGCAGTAATAATGACACTGGTGGGACTACTTATGACTCCATTAGAGCCCAACGCTTGCAAGGAATGTCCAAACACACAGAGGAGGTTTCTTCTTCTTCACCCCATCTTCTTTCTCGTCCAACAGTTGTTTCACTGCAGGCAGACATTGGGATTATTCTTTCTGGCCTGAATTGTTTCAATGTTGTTACCCAGCAAAGATAAGACAATAAAATCTTTGTGCACGACTCATGTTGGAAACTATCCTTACACTCACTAAAGCAGGTCTCTCGCCAATTTCCTAATATCTTGTTCATTGTATGATTACCAGCCCCATTTTGGTTCACTAAAAGGTGAACTTAATTTCTCTTTACAGAAAAAGAGTTAATAAGCAGATTTTGGATCCTGGTTCTGAACAAGTTGGTTAGGTAAAATATTGCCTAGGCTCTGTGATGGAATTTGTGGGTTTCCATTTCAGTCATGAGCATAGCACATGACTAATCATCTAGTACCGCCTTTCAAAAGGTACAACAAGCTGCTGCAATGCAAAATAAAAATCAATTAGAATTAACACAGGGCAGCATCACTAAAACAAATCATCTGCTGATTATTGTTTGGTCAGTTGCACGATCTTTCAACACATTAAATGGCTGCCATGTTTCCTAGGTTACAACAGAGACCATACTCCAAAAGCTTTCAATAAAAGTCTCAGGATTCGCTGAGGCCAGGGAAAATCCTGTACAAAGGCAAGGCCTTTCTTTTTAAGATCAAGCACATTGTTTGAATCATGCTGTTGAGTCATTGGAGGGCACTCCAGCGAACATCATTTTCATGTTCAGTTCACAGTAGATTATTTATGGTCACCTGATGCAGACTATACTAAGAGAGCATAACTAACACAGAACATCTTGTGACATGCATTCCTTCAACTAATGGCAAGAATTCCAGTTAATGTCGCTTAAAAATGTAGCAGTATATCTTTGCTCCTCTGTTTTGAAGGTTTAACTGATAAAATCCTACCAAGCACTAAATCTAAAAGTCACCATTTATCGTTTTAAATCTAAAAAGAAAACCAGAAATTACCCCCAACCAGCACAACGATTCAGCTGCCCACTTCATCTTATATTCCCTCTTGTCTGTAGCTCTGCAACTTGTTCTGTCTCACATGCCCACCAATTTCAGCTTTTGATTATTCTGCCACTTACAAAATAGTGTGTAATTTACAGTCGTGAATGACATAAGAACATAAGAAATAGGATCAGGAGTAGTAGGCCATCCAGCCTGTAGGGCCCCTACTTTACCATTTAATAAGATCATGGCTGATCTACTGTGGACTCTGCCTCATTTTCATGTCTTTTTCACCATAATTCTTCTACTATGTGAAAATCTATCCAACTATGGTTTAAATATATTTAATGAGGTGGCCTTGACTGCTTCCTTGGGCAGAGAATTCTATAGATTCACTACTCCCTGCAAAAAGCAGTTCCTCCTCATTCCTGAC
The DNA here is from genome assembly GCF_036971445.1 of Narcine bancroftii. Taxonomy (NCBI): domain Eukaryota; kingdom Metazoa; phylum Chordata; class Chondrichthyes; order Torpediniformes; family Narcinidae; genus Narcine; species Narcine bancroftii. The sequence goes on along the minus strand of NC_091476.1, from coordinate 105,366,871 downwards.
CTAAATCTACTACACAATCTTGGGGCGATGTTCTCTAGTTCGAGCCTCACCTACCAGTGGAAACTATCTTATCTATCCCGTTCAAAATTTTTTAAAGTTTCTATAATATCTCCTCTCATTTTTCTGAATTCCAGTGAGTATAATCCCAAGTAACTCAATCTTTCTTCATAGGCTAACTTCCTCATCTCCAGAATCAACCTGGTGAACCTGCCTCGTAAGCCATTATATCATTTTTCAAGAAAGGAGACATGAACTGTACACAGTTCTCCAGGGGTCATGTGATGTGCTGCAGTGCAAACAATGAAAGGCCATACTACAGGCTTTAATTAGCTTAAAACTTCCAAACCAAGTTCTGTATCCCTTCTGGCTCCATGTGCTTTGCTCCTGCCTTTATGTGCAGCCGGTGATTGGCAGGGACTAGGTGGAGCCAGTCTCCCAGGTTACCTCCCTGCAGGTACAATAGGTTGCCCTTGCAGTAGGCAGTGCAGACAGGTGCAGGCAGTCACCGATAGTCCAGTGGTTGTATCACCACATATCCTGCACAGTTGCAGCAGAACCTCCCTTTTAAATTCTGTGTTCTTATTTCCTCCCACCCGTCCAAATGTACTGGGGTCAAAGGTTAATTGAGGTATTTGGGTGGCACAGTCTCATGGGCTGGAAAGGCCTGCTACTGTCCTGAAAACCAAACTTTTGCAAGTCATACACAAGCACTCCTAAGTCTGTCTGCACAACAGCATGCTAAAATATTTATCCATTTAATTATTTATTTTTCCTATGTGGATGACCTTGCATTTACCAACATTGTACTCTAACTGTCAGACTCTCCTAGTCATTTCACATACCTATTTCTCTCTGCAATCTCTCCACATCCTCTGCAAATTTTTGCCTTGCCACTCAATTGAGGGTCTTCAGCAAATCTATAAGCTGCACTTGATCCTGTCTTCGTTATCATATGTAGATCATGAACATTTGTGGGCCTAGCACTAACTCTGCTCATCACTGATTTCCAACCAGAGAAACACCCAGTTATTCCATCTTCCTTCCTCCTTATGCCTTATCAGGCCCAGTAAGAATTTTGTAAGATTCAGAGATTCCTTCATTTTTTTAATTGTGGAACCAATCTGGTGATCCCTTGTTGTTGCATGGCCTTTGTGGCAATAACATTCATTTTTCCAGATGACATCAAAACATCAAGTCGTACGACACAGAAATAGGCCTCTCACGCACTAAGCCTCAGGCCTATATTTGCAGTAACCCTGCATTAATCCCATGATATTCTTCTTACATTCCCATCAACTCCCTCTACTCTCTCCCCCCCCCATAGATTCTAGCATTCATCAACATACTTCGGGCATTAATCTATCAACTGCATATCTTTGGGATGCAGGATGAAAAACGGCATCTGGAGGAAACCCACGAGGTTACCACAAGAATATGAAAAGCCCACAAAGACTACATTAGAGGCTGGGATTGTGAGGCAGCAAACTCCACTAGCTGAACCAATGTGATACCCTTCACATAAAGAGAACACAATTCTCCTGATACAATCTCACCAAGCCTTGAATAATTTCCACATGCCGTCTTTATCCTTTTTCTCAAATCCTCTTGCAATAAAGGTTACCATATCATTTGCCTTCCTAATGTCTTGCTGTATCTCCATGTTGGCGTTTACCACAATGCTATTACAGCGCCATTAGACCATGCCTTTGGAGCAGAATTATGCCATTCAGCCCATTGAGCTTGTTCTGGCATTCAAATCATGGCTGATTTCTTTTTCTTATCAACCCCATTCTCCTGTTCAAAACCTTTGACAATATTACTAATCAAGAATCTATTAACCTCTGCTTTAAATCTACCGAATGGCTTGGCTTCCACAGCTGTCTGTGACAACAAATTCAACAGATTTACCACACTCTAAAGACATTTCTCCTCATGACCTTGAAAGGGACAGACTAGTCAGTGCGTCAGAGGAAGGAGGCACACATTAAATATGGAGGGAGCCCAATTCTTCACTCTGCTATACCCTCTCCTATTCTCCACTAGCCAGAGCTGGCACAGGAGTAATGAGTGCATGGATTTAATTTTAATTTTTTTTAATTTAGACATACATCACGAGTCTATGCCACCCAGTTTGCACCCCACTAACCTACAACCCTGGTACGCGTTGAATTGGAGCCCCCAGAGAAAACCCTCGCACTCACGGGGAGAATGTACAAACTCCTTACAAACAGCACGGGATTCGAACCCCGGACCTGGGTTCTGTAAAGTTGTTGCGCTAACCACTAGGCCAACTGTGCCGCCCTTTTAAATGTGTATTCCTTCCCCCATAGATCTGATAGGGATGGTGAAGTAAGTTGTTATTTTTAGATATATATTTTGATGTTTTTAATTATTTCTTATTAATGGCATTTTTAATTACTGTTGTATATCAAAGACATGTACAGACCATTACAAAATGGTTTGAGAGCAGAGATTTAAGGTGAGGCTCTGCCCCCAAACTTTGAATCCTGTCCGGACAACCAGAGTATTCTGGGAGCATGGCTCCAGCAGGAGAGCAGCTGGGACCCACTTACCCCAAGGTCTCGGTATGAGTGCATGAGATCAGTTCCTTTGGCCTTTCATTCAAGCATAGGTAGAAGCATATAAATGGCGGCCTATATTCAGACCGATAATCCTCATTGTTTGGTCCATTCTTGTCTGTCCTGCTGGTTGCTTTCAGCACTGTCTATTTTTGTTCAATACAAATCCCATGGAGTCACTGCAGGCAGAAATTTAATAAAGCTGCAGGATGCTGATGTACATTGACAAATCACAATTGGAACATGTCCTGCTGATGCTGTACTGTGCCAGTTCAGCCCGCACAAAAAGCACGAGGTACCAGGGCTGCAGACTTGCATTATGGATTGGATCTAGGAATTTTTGGGAGAAGTTTGAAAGGATGGAATGAAAACAGGTTTTATGGTTATGCAATAAAATCCTCATTATCTGGAATTCAAGCTACAGGCATCCTCAAGCAACGGGCAGTTAGTCCACCAATCCATGCAACACACTATCAAAAGCAACCGGAAAATGTATTTATCCGGCATCTACCTCAGGTGCCGAATACTGGGAGGTTTCCTGACTATGAATAACTGGGATCATCTGAGAAACATGGAGATGTTATTATGGAGTAGATATTTACTAGAAGTTTGAATAACAGTAATCAGGGGCTGGATATCTCCTTAAATGGTTTCTCAGATTAATGGTAATCAATCATAACAAGCAATGTATTTTTGTGACATCGAAAGGAGTGGACTATATTCAGAGTGAAGGTCTTTCTGCACTATCAAGTATCTTTCTGTACTGACCTCATTTTCCAGCACATGCTACGTGCATGTTCTTTTGTAAGTATGACCGTCCTGTCAAATAGGAGCTCTTTGTACCTCAAAATCTGAACTGTTCTGCATCTCTGAAATGCAATAGTTATCTCCATCTGTCTAGATTGAAAGTATGAGAAATCCGTCATTCTCCCCTCCAAATTCATCTCTACCTTTAAACAGAGTCCTTAAAATCCTCCCCCAATGAAAGGCCACCTTTCACTCATTGGTCACCAATTCCAAGGTTCCTTGAAGTGGTTCTTTATATATAAAATTCTTTGGTCAATTACTTTCTCAGGGAGTAAATCACAAAAATCCATAGACACCGTGGTTGAAGTAAAAAAACACAATATGAAGGGCTCAAGCCCAAAACGTTGGTTATGTATTTCTACCTTTCCTACATAAAGGACACTGTTTGACCTGCTGAGTTTCTCCAGCATTTTGTGGTTTTTTTTTAACCTTCTTAAGGATGTCTGTTAAAGTCCTGGGTAGGGAAGGTGGCCATTCCAAAGGAGGTCACGGTCATAGTTTACCATATATTATCATACAGCGTGTTTGCATTTGTTGTTTTTGCAATAACGTTTAAATTTTAAATGGTATTTTCACAAATGCAAACATACTGTGAATGTGTGTGTGTGTGTGTGTGTGTGTGTATATACATGCATGGTAATATATGATAATCTATGATCATGTCCTCCTTTGGTATGGCCACCCCATCACCCCATGTGCATGTGTGAGAAATTTTGTTTTTATTTCCAATCACCTGATATGCATGGTGAGCAAGGGAGATTCACAATGTGTGGCTGCTTCCGTAGGCAATTGATAGTCTCATGCTACAGGATCATAGAAAATAATCATCACTGAATAAAACTTCCTCCATCAAGCCCTCTGTTAGCATGAGTTTGGCACAAGGTAAAATTCCTTCTCTATTGCCCAATTGAACATTCCCAGGGTAAGTCCATTGTCAGAGTAAAACACCCAAGATACTAGACCAATAGCACTCACAAATGCAATTTTAACATGGAATGAAGGTTCCTTTTCTTTGTGCTAACAGTAAGCAGTACTGTGAACCATATAATGTTGTGGTCTGGTGCTGATTTCAAACTAAGACATGATTGCCCTGTGCCATCCTAACTAAGATTCTGAGCACTAGCACACAGGACAATTTCATTCATCCATCACCCTTGGTTTTGAAGGTATTTCCCAGAGGAAAATAGTAACACATCAACCAGGCCCATGTATTTCCCAATCTACTTTAGAACAGTGCAACAGAGTTTATGAGAATAGTCAATAAGATATATTTGAAGCAAAGTGTCTATTAATTTTTGATATAATTGTGCTGTTGCTATATTAACGTTGGCTTTCCATTAAGGCAGTTATTTCAGATGGTGCTCTGCCTCATTACCCATTAAGAGATGGCTGATGTATTTAATCAAGCATCCTTTGTATTTCCACTTACATTCGTTCAGCACAAAGCCCTTACAAAATGTGGAGCTAATCCTATCCCACTAAATGGAATCCCAGGTTGCTAACAGATCCAGTGGGTCTTCCTGGGCTGCCGTCCTTGGCTTTTGTGACTGGACACAACTCCAACCCTGAGATGGGTCCCTGCACTGAAATCCATGTAGTGGTGATAGCCAGCTGAAATTGAGTATTAAAAATAATACCATTTAGCAGAAAGGGACCTTTGGCATTTAGCATCATGCTACTGGTTGCCTGGAGATGGTCCTCCATTCGATCATCGCCTTCCCAAGATCGTGTTATATGGCAAGCTCTCCACTGGCCAGCGAGACAGAAGTGCACCAAAGAAGAGGTACAAGGACTACTGAAAGAAATCTCTTGGTGCCTGCCACATTGACCACCGCCAGTGGGCTGATATTGCCTCCAACCATGCATCTTGGCGCCTCCCAGTTCGGCGGGCAGCAACCTCCTTTGAAGAAGACTGCAGAGCCCACCTCACTGACAAAAGACAAAGGAGGAAAAACCCAACACCCAACCCCAACCCACCAATTTTCCCTTGCAACCGCTGCAACCGTGCCTGCTTGTCCCGCATCGGACTTGTCAGTCACCAACGAGCCTGCAGCAGACGTGGACATACCCCTCCATAAATCTTCGTCCGCGAAGCCAAGCCAAAGAAAAGACTGGTTGCCTAGAGCAACCTTAGCACAATCTGAATCTTCCTTTGTCACCAAGCATATGAGATGATTGAATATAAATGCAAGATTATCAGCACCCATCCAAATCTTGAACAGGACCTTGAGCAGGTGGTCCTTGGGAAGATAATTGTATAAAGTGTTGTATTTCACTAGACACTTAAAGGACCTTGTTATAGACAGCTCATGCTGGAGGATTTTAAAGAGCATCCTCATAGTTTAGGGAGGCATTTCTAAAGTCTAGGCAGTTGAAAGCTGACTGTGAAAACTAGGCATACACCACCTGATTTACAGATGCACAGAGCTTTCAGATGGTTGTAGGCTGTGTATGATTATAAAAAAAAAGTCATGTACCAAAAAGCAGGGTGCTGGCTAAATGGGATCAGTACAGAAAGCCATGGATATGATAGGCTTGTTTTGCTACTGCATGACTATGCATATGTCTCCCAAACATAGACAAATTGCAGCAGTTTCCAAAGGGACTTGAATCAGGTATTACTACACCATAGAAATGAAAGGGTTTAAAGGGCTCTAACCTGCTGCTAGAGCAAGGAAGGATTTTGTGTGTGTGTATGGTCATTAGTGACAATGGCAGGCAGATTCCAGTTGCTTTGGGATGGAGAGGATTGGAGCCAGTGGCCTATCATTTTAACCACGTAGAAATGTACAAAAAAGAAAATAAGGAGATGGTCGACAATACCATGAACATCCCTGCTTCCCGCCCCATGCCTCTGCCCATGAGCTGGAATTATCATCACACTCAGACCTAGCTCAATCCAAGCAATTATAAGGGTTCAGACTCAAAACATCATCACTAAGCATTAGTTCCTGCCAGTGGGATTGTGCTCCTACCTCTGCCCTTACTTCCCCCTCCCCCACTCTGGTGCAATATCGGACAGAAGCAAATAAACAAAATATAAAGTCACTACAATAGGCTTTATTCAACATAAAATTCCACAGCTGTAAGGAGAGCTGCTGTAAACTCTGAGAGTGTCTTCGAAGGGCCGGCTCAGGATTATATCCCTGAGGGTGATTGACACCCAACTGGGTGGGGCTTGGTCCATTCAGGTCGGCTGATTGACAGCTGGCCAGGTGTTGCCTTGTCCCCATGCTCTTCTGCAGAGGTTGCACCCAGCAATAGGCCAGTGGGGTACCACCACATTCAACCCCTTCTTTAATATTGTCCCGGGGGAAGGGGTGGTGGGGGGAAGATTGCAGACCGAGGTCTACCCAGAGCCCCAAAAAATATAGACACAGTATTTACAGATTAAGACGGTATGGCAGCTGTCAGGGGTCAGGGAGGGGGGGGTGGTGTGTCAGACCGGTGTGGTCCTGGGTTGGAGGATGCTGTGTTGTGGTCGGTGCTCCTGCTGGCACCAGGTCCCTGCTTGAGACGGTGTCCTCCCTGCCACTGCCGAATCTAATGTAGGCGTAGTTGTGGTTCGTGTGTAGGAGGAACACCTGCTCGACCAGGGGTTTGACCTTGTGTGCCCGCACGTGTCTACGCAGGAGCACCAGTCCCAGGGATGCAAGCCATGCTGGGAGAGACTTTCCCATCACCGATTTCCCGGGGAATGAAAACAGGCGTTCGTGAGGGGTCTCGATGGTAGCCGTGGACAGGAGTGACAATGGCATGGAGTGCCTCAGGAAGAGCGCCCTGCCAGTATTCTACAGACCACCCCTTTGACTTAAGGGCCAGGAGAACTGCCTTCCAGATCACCCCGTTTTCACGTTCCACTTGCCCATTACCTCTTGGTATGTAACTAGACGTGCGACTAGTCACGATGCCTCTTGCTGTCAGGTACTGGTGTAGTTCCTCACTCTTGAAGCTAAATCCCCCGGTCGCTGTGGATAAATACAGGGTAGGCAAACATGGTGAAGATCTGTGTCAGTGCCCTGATGACAGTGGTTGTGGAGGTGTCTGGGCAAGGGATAACCAAAGGGAAACGGGAGTACTCATCTATGACCGTAAGGAAATAGACATTCTGATTTGTGGAAGGCAGGGGCCACTTGAAGTCCATGCTGAGGTGCTCGAAATGCCAAATGGCCTTCACAATGTGAGCCTGAGGTGGGCGGAAAAAGCGAGGTTTGCATTCCGCGCAGACCCAGCATGCCTCAGTCATGGTCCTGGCGTCCCTGATGGTTTACGGGAGGTTCCAGGACTTAATGAAATGGTATAAGTGGGTGACGCCCGGGTGGCAGAGGGACTCATGCAGTACCTGGAGCTGGTCATCGTAGAGCGACGTGCAGGTCTGGGAGAGGGCGTTGGGGGAGTCATTAAACTTCCCGGGACAATACTGGATGTTGCCAGCTCGACTCTTCAGCGCAAGATCTTGTCGTTCTTGATTTTGCCCCTGTGGGTGGTGTTGAACATGGACGTCATGACCCACTGGTCAATGAGGAGGGTGAACCTCCTGCCAGCCAGGTAGTGGCACCAGTGGCGGACCACTTCCATGATTGCCTGGGCCTCCTTTTCAAAGGCGGAATGTCCTAGCTCAGAGCCAGGGAGGGTCATGGAGAACAAGGCGACCGGGCAACCCCCCCCCCCCTTAGTTGAGGGTTGCAGCGAGGGCTACATCAGGCCACCTGGAAAGGGGAGTCCTCATCCACGGCATGCATCATGGCGTCTGCGATATCCTGCCTGATGCACGTGAAGGCTGCCTGCACCTCAGGTGGGAGAGGGCCTTGTCCGAGAAGCGGGGAACCCACTGTGAGTAGTAAAAGAATAAGCCAAGGCACCTGCGGAGGGCTTTGAGCATGGGGGGGAGGGGCAGCTCCATTAACGGGTGCATCCATTCTGGATCTGGGCCGATGACACCATATGCCTCGATGTACCCCAGGATGGTGAGGCAGGTGGTGCTGAACATGCACTTCTCTTTGTTGTAAGTGAGGTTCAGCTCCTTGGCCATCCGGAGAAATTTCTCCAGGTTGGTGTTGTGGTCTTGCTGGTCGAGGCCGCAGATGGTGACATTATCCAGGTATGGGAAAATCGCCTTTAGCTTGTGCCGGTCTACCATCCGGTCCATCTCCTGCTGGAAGACAGAAACCCCATTCGTGACCCCCAAATGGAACTTGGCAGAACTGGTACAGATGCCCGTCTGCCTCGAAGGTGGTATAGGGCTTGTCCCGTGGATAGATGGGGAGTTGGTGATAGGCCGACTTCAGATCAATTGTGGAGAAGTCCCGGTAGTGGGCTATCTCATTGACCATGTCGGCTATCCTCGGAAAGGGATAGGTGTCCACATTGGGTGTACCAGTTGATGGTCTGGCTGTAATCCATGACCATCCTTGGGTTGCTTCCCCCTTTGACCACTAGGACGGGCTCTTCAAGGGCTGTTGCTGGGCTCTATGACACCTTCCACCAGAATCCTCTGCACCTCCGGCCTGATGAAGTCTCTGTCTGCGGCGGATTAGCACCTACTTCTAGTGGCTATCAGCTTGCAGTCTGGCATGAGGTGTGAGAAGTGCATGAGGGGTGTGATGCGCAGCATGGAGAGGCTGCGTGTTGGCCAGGGCTGGTTGGACGGCGAATTGTGCAGCATGAATGGGGGTAGGGGCCCCCCGAAGGCAAGGGTGATGCTCTGCAGGTGGCTTTGGAAGTCTAAGCCCAGGAGGACTGGGGTGCAGAATTTGGGCATGACCAGGAGCCTGAACTTGGTGTAAGTCTCCCCCCACCACAGTCAGATCAACCAAGGGTATTGATAGTCCGGTCCTTGGCAGCAAAGGCGATAGAGAAGGTGGTGGGTTGGATTTTTAGCTTTAGGGAGTGGGCCACACGCGGGTGAATGAAACTATCGGTGCTGCCACTGTCGATTAGGCACTTTGTTACCTGCCCGTTGATTTTTGCTTCCATCGTGGAGCGCTCAAGGTTGTGGGGAACATTCCTGATCAGGGTGGTGGCTGCTAGGACTATCTCAGGGTCTGAGTCGTCGTTCCCCGATGGTGGAGGCGAGTTGTGGTCATCGGTATCCCCTGCCAGCGTCGGGAGAGATGAACGTTGACCGGTTGTGCTCTCCATAGTCATGGGATGCGGTGTGCGGCGGTTAGCAGTGTCCGAAGGTGTAGGGTGCATTGGTAGGGCAGCCTGGTCAGCACCCATGTTGACCACGTTGTCATCATTGGAGGCCTGGGGGGGTCTTGGTGATGGCGGCGCCTGGCCTGACTGGCCCAAGATGGCGATGCTGCGTGGGAGGGTGAGGCATGGCTGGCCTTCTTCCCTGGCTGCGCTAGTTGTGCCGGGGGAAGTGACATCATGCCGCTGGCTGTTGGTGAGGGTAACATCGTTACGGCCGGCGGACATGACATCATTCCGAAGACCGGAATTGACGACATTGTAGACTTCGGGAGGCGGCACTGGTGAGGGCTGATCTGGGCGGATGGCACGCACGCGGTGATCGTTGCCGGCGCGGCCGGAAGTTGGGCCGCTGGGGTTGGGGAGGCCGGAAGTGGCTGCGGGGGCAATGGCATTGCCCGGCAATCACATATGGCGGGGATCGTGAGGTAGTGGGGGAGGTTGTAGAAGGCTCCTGAGCTGCCGGCGGGCTTTGAGAGGCATACTTTGGCAAAGTGGCCTTTCTTGCCACATCTCAAACAGTACTGGTTTTTGGCAAGGCAGTTTTGGCGTGATTGACGATCAGACCCACACTGGGACCCACAGTCTTACAAGGGCACTGGGCGCCTGGAGCAGCAATGTTTTCTTCCTCAGCCTGATCTAGGGCCACAGCAGCTGAATGCGCTCACCATGCGGAGGCCTGAGGAAGCCTGGAGTCAAAGGCTTCGGTGTGCAGGGCTGCTTCCTCCAGGGTTCAGACGACCTTCACTGTTTTGGCCAGGGAGTAAATATTGTCCTCCAGCTGTTTCTGCCTAATTGTCCTTGCACGTAGCCCTCAGACGTAGGCGTCTCTGATCAGCCTCTTGACCTCCCTTTCATTTACCCCAAGTTCAGCAGACAAGGTCAAGCCAACTCACGCAGGGCTCCCAGGAAGGACTCGGCCATCTCCCCGGGCAGCTATGCAAGGATACTCAGGAGGTTACCTTGCAAAGACCATATTCGTGGAAGGTTTTTACATTGTCTTGAGGGTGTTCATCGCTTCCGAGTACCCAGTGCAGACTTTGAATGCCTGGAAGACTCAGGGACCCAGCTTTGATCGGAGGAAGATGAGCCTCTTTCGATCAGAGTCCAGGATGTTGTCAGCGTGTGCCTCGATGATCGCTTCGACCGTGTGCTTCCAGATCTTGAAGCGTGTTTGTACTTCTGGGTGGTGTTGTTCGATTTCGAGGCTCCCGGCACTCAGGAGCTTTTCCATAGCAGTTTTAAGAATTTATGTCGAATTATGGTGCGCTATGAGACAGAAGCAAACACACAAAACATGAAGTCTGAACAACAGGCTTTATTCGACATAAACTTCCACGGAGCCAGCTGTGAGGAGAGCTGCTGTAAACTCTGAGAGTGTCTTTGAAGGGCTGGCTCAGGCTTATATCCTGGAGGGTGATTGACACCCGACCGAGTTGGGCTTGGTCCATTCAGGTCAGCTGATTGATAGCCGGCCAGGTGTTGTCTTGTCCCCATGCTCTTCTGCAGGTACAGGGGTTGTCTCCTGCATTAGGCCAGTGGTGTACCACCACACCCCCTTACCTCCCCCTTCCCCCACCTCACCATTTTGTTTGGCACCTGCCTATATTTTGTTCATACCTTGATGAAGGGCTCAAGCCTGAAACATTATGTATCTTTATCTTTGCTATATAAAGGACACTGTTTGACCTGCTGAGTTTTTCTAGAATTGTGATTTTACTTGAAACATCAATGGTTTTTTTCTTCTCCCACTGAATGCTGCTGAATTCCTCCAACAGATTGTTATTTGCTCCGAATTCCGGAATCTGCAGTCTTTTGCGACTCCCATTTTTATGTTGAATATTCATGCACATTAATTGATCAACAATTTCCTTCTCCCTCCTGGCATCACTGGAATCTACATTCCATCACTTTAGAAGTACAACAAACAGACATGTGATTACACTGGAACAAATATTCCTTCATCATTAATGTGCTGGGTAATTATGAGGGGGATGTGGGGGTGGGACAGTATAACTGCTGCCCCCTTCAAAGCTCCCCAGTGTGAGTAGCTGTGGTGTGAATGTTCTTGTCCACCTCTCCATTCTACACTTTCGTGCACCCCGAACGAGCTCTGGTCACCTGCTGTAACATCTCCTTCCTTGCTTTGCTATCAATTGTTTTATTTGATAGCCTTCCCATGATATGCACCGAGCCATGTTTTGCTGCATCAAATGCAACTTCTCCTTGCTGAGCTGGCCTTTTGTAGGCTCACTCCATTCACAGTCCGCTCAGGTTTATAAATCACTCTAACTTCATTATGCCTGTAATATCTCGCTCATCAGTGTTCAGCCAGTATTTTATTGGCTTCTAGGAAATGAAGGTAAAAACGCAAAAGTGTAGGATGCTTTCCAGTGAGACTTTGCAGCTCTGCATCCATCATTTTCATATCTCTGCCATCAATCCTGCAGGGTAAGTCTCCGAACTGTGACAGTCAGACTCAGAGAGTTCAGGCTACCCTGTTAAATTGACTTATTTTTAATGCAGTTTCAATAACTGAGCATTGCTTGCAAGGCCAACATTTATTGCCCATCTCTCAAATCCCCTGAAAGGAGTGGCTTAAAATGTCATTTTCAGACCACGTCAGGGTGAAAGTGTTTCCTTCCTGAAGGATAAGGTTGTTATGACAATCTAATAGATTTATGACAAAGACTAACTCTTCTACCTAATTCCCTTAAATTGCACAGCTGCATGGTGGGATTTAAGTGGCAACTTTTGTTCCAGTTCCAGCTTTGGCTCCAGCCCTAGTTCAGCTCAACACCAACCCTTGCTCCACTTTCAGGTCCTTCTCCAGCTCTTATCTCCACCTTCAGCTCCACTTCCAGTTCCAGCTCCACCTCCAGCTCTCATTCTAACTCCACCTCTAAGTGGAGTTCATTGAAATAATTTCAAGGTTGTATACGATGTCATGTATGTACTCTGACAATACATCTGAAATCTGAATATCTGAATTTGACCTCTAATTCTAGTTGTAGTTCTAGTTCCTGCTCCAGCTCCAGTTCTTGTTCAGTTCCATGTCCTCATCCAGCTCAGAATCTCTGCAAGGAGAGTCACAGGAGAACCTAACCAATGATTCAGATGAGAGAAATAACTTGAAGCAATGATCAATCTCTGCACATCTTGTTCTTTTGTAAACACCAATTGAAAAGCAAGAAATAAAGGCATTAGAAATCTAAAATAAAACTGGATAATACTAAGAATACCCATTTGGTCAGCCAGTGTCTGTGGCGACAGTAACAGAATTGACACTGACCTTTCACATAATGAAGAGGCATCACAACGAATCATTAGATCTCTTCCTCTGTCCAGAGACTTTGCTGGAGGTACTCAAGGGTTTACAGTATTTTCTTGTTTAAGAGGTGGGACTTACTCCTGCTATTTGAAGTGATAAAGCATTTAACGGAATGTTGAATGAACAAATGATAGAGCCAGGAACAGCATTTGATAAAGGGATGTGATGAGATTCATATAGTCCATAAACACTGAGTTATATTGGTTGGGCTCCATGGCATATTTCTGTGCTTTAAAATCTACGTAAATAAATGTTAATAATATATGGCACCTGCCAGTGATTCATGGATTGAGAAGCTTGTAAATAGACTTTGTAAAGATGATGTCATGATGTGAATTGTCCATTGCCATGGAAATATCCCAGGCTGCTTCAAACTCTCCCATCACTGGTATACATAGCCCACATCTGGTTAATACTTCCAATGCAGCAACTAAACTTTGTATCGACTTTGAAAGAATGTTCCAATGGGAAAGATTATTGAAAATGTTAAAATTCTTCTGTGATTTATAGAATCAGCAAGAACCTGTGGGCCATTTCTATAATCTTATCAGATTTACTGCAGAAGGTACTTGTGGTGTTATAATAAAAGCTTCTCTGCCTGTCTACTCCCCCCATTTCATACTGCTGTCACCTCGAACAGCTGCTCATGTGCTATAATGTAGCTGCCCCTCCGCATCAGCAGTAAACCCATTCCCCAACACTTGTTTTGCTCTGAATCCATTTTCATTAAAATCTTTCCACTTGGTCCCTAGTTACAAAAAGTAAAACAGCTGTTGTGGCCACATCACTCACTGACACTGGTAATAGAGACTTGCCGTCTTACACATTTAACAGGAATTCCTGAAACTCACCATGCAATTAAATTCTAAACATCCATTTTCTACACTTGTTGCTAATGCCTGTAATTAGCCCTCAATTATAATTTGTTTTAGCTCCTTTTTCATTCAGAGCCTTGCCTTACACAAAAGGATGAGTTCTATTCTTATTGAGCAAGCTGACTCTCCGACAATAGATAATTGATGATAATGCTTTGTGTCTTATTTCTTCAGTCCCCTAACAAGCCCAGAATGTACATGCTATTTGAGCTTTTATTCATACAGTCCCCCTGTCTTTGGGAGTCCTTCTGAAGGAGAAGGCAGGCTGAGAACATTAATTTCCTTTTTAGCACATGCTCCTTGACAGATGTTTATTTTTCTATGCTACCTGTAAGGATCTCATAACTAAAATTTCACGAATGTCAGTGAGTGAGCTTGAACCTTTTAAGAGTATCATCATTCTGGCAAAATAAGAGCCACAAAGTAAAACACACGAAGTCATTACAGTTTAGGAGGAGGTCTTTAACCCCCTGAGTCAATGCCCACAATCAAGTACCTATTTAAACTTCTCTCTGCCTGTGTTCTTCTCTAATCAGAGAGACTGGATACAGAATGGAAGATTGCTTTGCTGAGCATCTTCGCTCTGCGTCATGACAGGAAGCTCCCAGTGGCCAACCATTTCAATTCTGCGCTGCACTCCCAGGCTGGTCATGCCTTATGCACTGCCAAACCAAGGCCACTCATAAACTGGAGGAGCAACACCTAATATTTCTGTCTGGGTACTCTCCAACCAGGTGGCATTAACACCAATATCTTTTTCTCCCATTCTCCCTCTCCCCCATCCCTCTGTCTTCTTTCCTCCAACTCTCCATCCCTTTCCTTCTCCATTCACAGAGCCATTCCCCTTGTATGCTGGTGCGCCCTCCCTTTCTTATCCACCTATTATCTCTGGGTTGTGGAACTGTGCTCCTTCCCCTGCCCCACCCCAAAACCATTTTGTTTGGGTGCCTGCTTACATTTTGCTTATATCTTGATGAAGGGTTCAAGCCCAAAACTTTGCTATATAAAGTACACTGTTTGACCTTCTGAGTTGCTCCAACATTATGTTTTCGCTTCAACCATGGTTTCTGCAGACATTCATGTTTTACTCCCATTTAAATGAATCCCATTTTTAACCTTCCTCAACCCCTCTCCCCATCTCATCAACCTCACCAGATTCCACCACTCCAGCGCTCAGCCATCTTCAGCTGCCTCACCAATGTCCTTCCTTCAGCCATTAGGTCAGAGATACTTGCTGATAATTGCACAATGTTCAGCTCCATTCGCTGCTCCTCAGATAATGAAGCAGTCTGGAAGCAGATCCAGCAAGGCCAGATCAACTGGTATGGGCAGCACAGTTAACATAGCAGTTAGCGCAACGTCTTTATAGCACCAGAGATTGGGATCAGAGTTTGAATCCCGGGTTGTCTACAAGGAGTTTGTACGTTCTCCCTGAGTCTGTGTGGGTTTTCTCTGGGGGCCCTGGTTTCCTCCCACAGTTCAAAATGTACCGGGAGTGTAGATTAATGGGATGTAAATTGGACGGCATGGACTCGTGGGCCAAAATAGCCCGTCACAATGCTGTATGTCTAAGTTTTTTTTAATTAAAACGTTAATAAAAGCTTTTATTATAACACCACAAGTACCTTCTGCAGTAAATCTGGCACAAAGGCATCAGGCAATGACAATATCCAACAATGATAAAATATGGCTATCACACCAACAACCTGAATCTTAACGAGCACAAGATGAAGGAGATGATTGTGGACTTCAAGAGGACCAGGAACGACCACACTCCACTACACATCAACAACTCTGTAATGGCAAGAATGGAGGGCACAAAGTTCCTTGGAGTTCACTTAAGTATGGAGTGGATATGCAACACCTCCTCTCTTGTCAGGAAGGTGCAACAGCAACTGCACTTCATGAGAAGATTAAAAAGGGGAAGGCGACCAGCCACCATTATGTCAACTCTATCAAGAGTGTCCTGGCCGGCTGCATCACAGTGTGGTACGGTTGCCGAAGAAATTAGCACAAAGCAAGGGCAGCGTGATAGGACAGTTATGAGGAGCCTGATGACTGAGGGAAGACACTGTCTTTAAACTTTCTCTCCAGTGGGAGGAGGGAGAAGGGTGTGTGTCCAAGGTGCAATGGGTCTTTCCAAGAGAAGTTTGCCTCATTTTCTGAGCTACGTTCACTATCTTCAGTAGCTTCTTCTGATCTTGAGCAGAGCAGCTCCCGTCCCACACTGCGATGTATCCACTAAGTATGATTTCAAGGTGGGACAAAGGAAATATGCCAAACTTCTGTAGTTTTCTGAGAAAATAGAGGCATTGGTGTCATTTCAGGACCATTGCATCAACGTACTTGTCCCAGATCAGGTCCTTGGAGAATTTTTTCTCCTGAGAACTTAAAGCTGCCTATATTCTTTCAAGTTCATTAATGTGGACATGGGAGTGGTCTCTGCCCCTTCTCCTGGAGTCAATGATAATTTCCCTCTTCTGATGAATTTAAGACGGAGTTTGTTATCTTGGCACCATGCCACCTGACTTTTAATCTTTTCCTGTATTCTATCTCATTTTATTTGATACCCAGCCCACTACTGTAGTGTTGTCAGCAAATTTGAAGATGGAGTTGGAATTGTATTTATCTGTACAGTCATAAGTGTAGAGGGCATATAGTAGGGGACTAAGTACACATCCTTGACGAGTGCTGGTGATGAGTGTAATAATTGAGGAGATGTTGTTACCCATCTTTCCTGTTTGCTGTCTGTTAGACAGTAAGGCAAGGATCCCATTACAGAGGCAGGTGCTGAGGCCTTGAACCTGAAGTCTGGGAATGAGTTTATTGGGGACAGTGGCACTGAAGGCAGAGTTGTAGTCTATGAACAGTAGTCTAACATAAATGTCCTTGGTGCCCAGGAGTTCTAGGACCAAGTGAAGAGCTAAGGAGATGGCATCTGCCATAGATTTGTTTGGCCAATGGGCAAATTGAGGCTGACTGGTAGGCTAGTTGATGTGACCAATGAGCAGCCCCTCAAAGCACTCTCATGAAGGTGGACATCAAAGCTACAAGTTGATCATCATTGAGATCCATTATTATGTTTTTCTTTAGCACTGGCTTGTAGGTGGCCTTCTTCAAGCACGTGGGGACTTGGGCCTGTTATAGGAAGCGATTAAAGATATCTGTAACTACACCCACCAGTTGATCTATGCAGGCTCTCAGGATAGCTCCCAGGATTAGATCTGAACCAGTTGTTTGCTGCTGGTTTACCTGCTGGAAGATTGCCCTGAATTCTGCAGCAGTAACCATGGGCACAAAATCACAGGTTGTAATTGATATGCATGTCATCCCCATTGCCTAACTGTACGAAGCAAACATAAAACATCTTTAACGCATCAGGAAATATTGTGCTGTTACATTCTTTGCTGCTAATATTTGTTTTGTATTCAGTGATAGCATACATTCCCCGCCAAAGTCATCGCATGTCCATGATGCTCTCTTGTGACCTGAGCTTGGTGTGGTACCCTATTATCTATTTTGGCTTCTCTGGTAGCCTTGCAGAGATCATACATGGATTTTATTTTGTAGAGGGCCAGGACTTCAGAGTTGAATGCAGTGAGTTATCTTCCCAATTCAGCCCTGATTTCCAATTGTGAGTATACCCACATCACAAGTACTGCAGTGGTTAATGAAGGCAGCTCACCACTTCCTTTTCAAGGGCAATTAGGGACAGGCAATAAAGAATGGTTTAGTCCGTGAAGCCAACATCCTTTGAATGAATTTAAAAATTCACCTACAGTGTGTGTAGCCTTCGTCGATTGAGGTCGCCCATGGGTACTGCGCCTTTGGTAGTTTCTCATGTTTGTCCAACTTTATAAAGTGAAGCTGGAGTGGCCTCTCCAGGGCAGAGGCCAGGGCAGAGTTGATAGGAGACCCATCTGTGCCCATACAGTGGGACGCCCCTCTCCATGCTAATGACAGGTCCAAAGGAATGACGCAAGTCGATGCAGTTTGGTGCTAGCAACATTGCAGGAGTTCCCACGCTGGTGCTGGGTATAGCAGTCAGCCACCTTTGGGACTTCGACTCTGGATTTTTCCTCGGGCCTTACTCCCAAAGCCTTTCCTGTGACTGCGTATAGCCACAACCTAGCAGAGTTACCATCTATGGTTATCAAGCTGCATCTGCCTGGAACATTCCTCTGGTTACAAGGTGCCAGTGGTCTGCCTTTGCACCTTCTCCTGTTAGTGAGAACAGCTCTGCCGGACATAAGAACTAGGCCACACGTGAAGGCCAGGTGTTGGACTTAGTTGTCAGAGACACATGCCATGAAGAGCATTTGCGTAGCAGTGGTAGCTTGTCCCCACTACCAACCTTCAGCTATGACAATATTTAGAAGCACAGACTGTAGGGATATTTATATTGGGCAATTAACCTAACAACCTGCACATCGCTGGGGTGTGTTGGTTTCCAAAGTACCCAGAGGAAAGCCATGCAGTCACAGGGAGAATGAGCAAACGCCACAAAATTAACATTGAAGGTCAGGTTTAAAGCTGATTTGGAAGAACGGTGAGGGTGTGCTACAACTGTACCACTGTGGAGAACTAATTAGACACTGTCATGGGATTCAAATGCAGTTCTCAATCTTTTACAATAGATCAACAGCACAACAAAACATTATTCCTGTTTATTTGTGTTGGTGTACCTTCAAGAGCTCTTTAAATGAGCAGATCATGATTTATGGTGGTGATACGGCAGGAAACGGGATCATTCAGCAGTGTAAATAATGTACAAACTCACCCCAGTTCAGCCAGGGTCAAACCCAGGTAGCACAAGTAATCTGTATGCTGCATTTCCAATCATCCTATCTTCTTTCATACATATAACAACATAGTGGAGGCCCATCAAACTGAAGCAATCCCATTTAATCCCATGCACACTTTCATTTCAACCGTACCTCTGAAAATCATTCTTTCTCACACATTCCCATCTACACCCCTTTAATCCTTTTTGCCATGAACCTGCACTCAGGGGTCATTTACATTTATCAATTAAACTGTTATCATGTATTTTTGGTTTATGAGAAGAAATAAAGACAGCCAGAGGAAAAGTAATACACAAAAGCACTGGAGAAATTCAGCAGGCCACATAGTTCTATAGGAAGCAAAGGCAGATAATCAATGTCACAGTGCTGAGGAAAAGCACATGGTCACAGAGAACTTGCAAACTCCACACAGACAGCATCCAAAATCAGGATTGAATCTGGGTGCCTAGAGATGTGAGACAATAGCACTAACTGCTGCATCTCCCTGAGCCTTAATCCAGAGTATACAAGAGAAGCACTGTCAGGTGAGTTCTGTCCACTGGGAGAAATACGCCTGCTGATATTTACAAGCATTACAAGTTGAAGCACCCTCTAGGACAGCCATTCTCAAGAGGGGCCATAGGGTCCTCCTAGTACATTTAAGGGGAGGGGAGGGGCATGGACTGAAACCATAGAACCATAGAAAACCACAGAGCAAAAAAACAGGCATTTGGCTCTTCTAGTTTGTGCCAAATCATTCTTCTCGTCCCACTGACCTGCACCCATTCCATGACTCTCCAGACCACTCCCATCCATGTATTTATCCAATTTATTCTTAAAAATCAAGAGTGAGCCTGCACTTACCATGTCAGATGGCAGCTCGTTCCAAACCTCAACCACTCTCTGAATGTAGAAGTTCTCCCAATGTTCCCCTAAACCTTTCACCTTTCACCCTAAAGCCATGCCCTCTCATATTTATCTCTCCCAATCTAAGTGTAAAGAGCCTACTTGCATTTACACTGTCTATTCCCCTCATAATTTTGTAAACCTATCAAATCTCCCTTCATTCTTCTGCACTCTAAGGAATAAAGTCCCAACCTGTTTAAACTTTCCCTGAAACTCAAGTCCTGAAGACCCAGCAACATCCTCGTAAATTTTCTCTGGACTCTTTCGAACTTACTGATATTCTTCCTATAGTTTGGTGACCAGAACTGCACAAAATGCTCCAAATTTAGCCTCAACAATGTCTTATACAGCATGGAACAGGCCCTTTTGCTCATCTCATCACATACACACATGCACGAGCACACACCCACACAACTTGACTCCAACTTGCTTTTTTTCTCTTTCCTAGTTCTGACAAAGGGCTTCCAACATAAATCTGAAGCCATTAACTTTGTTTCCCTTTCCACAGATGGTTTCTAACTGTTTCCAGCCTTTTATAATTAAATCTGATAGCTTCTTTTTTTCTCCCTTTCTGGCCATTTTTAAATTTCCTCCTCCCTCTACCTTTTTCTATGATTGGAAAAGGTTGTGGCTGTTTCTTCTCCTTTTAGATCTTTTTATTGATCAGATTATTGTTCTATAACAATGCTGTCCCAACCATGGGAATGTTTGATGGGACAGATTAGAGGGAACTTTTTTTAATATTTTCATTAAATTTTAAGAAAATACAGAATATATTAAATAATAACAATAATACATTTAATATAAAATCACAGAAAAACATTCATAAGGTCTGAAATAAAAGGAATGAGAGTCCCTCTTCTCCATGCACCCTCTCCTCAGACTCGAAAGTAATGGGGACAGACAGTAGGGAATAGAATGAGATAAATAAATAAAAAATAGAAAAGAAAAGCAAGGTTCGACATCTCAGAGTCACATCATTTTAAAAGTATTAAATTTCTAATAAGGAGTATACTAATTGACAAAAATTAAAATACATTATACAATCTTGGCATTCAAGTAATTTAAATAAGGTTGCCAAATTTTGACGAACATCAAATCTATTCCTAAGACTATAAGTAATCTTCTCAAGTGGAATACAACTTTGCACTTCCATGTTCCAATGATCAATGTGAAGTAGGGAATCAGATTTCCATGTTACTGCTATAGAATTCCTGGCTATTGACAATGCAATTTTAATAAATTTAGATTTACTTCTGGAGAAGTTAACTCTTATAACTGCCAAATTCACCAAAAGAAACATTTCTGGGTCTAGATAGAAGTTCACCCCCACAATTTTTGTCAACACTTCTCCAATTCTATCCAAACCAGGTGGAATGTAAAGAGGTACCAACATCTATACCACACCTAAAGCACCTATCAGAAAATTCTGGTTTATTTTTATGAATATTTTGAGGTGTGAGGTATAATTGGTGCAGAAAATTATAATGAATGAGCCTATTAATTAATTAAGATAGTCATATTATCTACACATGGATCTGACCAGCATTATGGATCGATTATAATGCCCAAAACCGATTCCCATCTCTCCTCGATCCATGTAGTCCAGATTTTTGGCTTTGATCTTGGATCAGAGCATATATATTAGAGATAAATTTGGTTGCATTCCCCTTTCAAATTAGAATTTCCATGTCTGAGCACATTGGTAGGACCATTAATGGTCCCCGCTTTTCCCTCAAAAAGATCACAATTGGAAATAGCAGAAGATGTGTTGTTAAGTAAATTATATTTATTTTTAAGTCCCTTAAAACTCATAAATTGCCCCTATTGATCATAACAATCTTCAATGAACATGATACTCTGTTGGACCAGGTAGTGTAAAGGGAATCTTAATGTGCATCCAACGTATACTGCAATGAAAACAGCACTTTAACGGTATTTCTCTTTAAATGGATGCTGACTGTCCTCTTGAGTGTTTCAATATTTTCATCTTTTCATCAGAGCCTGCAATTATTTTGATTTTCCCAAATTGTACCTGCTCTCTAAATATTTGATGAAAGAGTGTAGAAGGAATTATGTCTAACCTATGGACTTAAGGTTGCCATAACAAAAGGAGGACATGATCATAGGTTATCATACATACAGTGTGTTTGCATTTGTTGTTTTTGCAATATGGTTTAAACTTTGTTTAAAAACTATAATTCTTTTTGAAACACACTGAAATACATGGTAACCTATAACCATGTCCTCCTTTTTGGAAATTTGGAAATGGCCACCCTGGTATATACCCACCCTGGAGTGTTTGGTGGAACAGTAAAGGATAAGTTTCACTCTGTTGTGCTGTATCTGCCGTGGGAGGATTAGAAAGGAGTGTTAAAGTAGTGGCTCTGTAAACTCTAACTGTGCAGGATGAACTTTACTCTGTCTCTGTCCGATGCTGCAATTGTCCAGGAAAGGAAGGAATCAGGTCTTTTCTCTTAAAATTAATATCCCTCAACTCAATGTTCATACAATTCACAAAATATTTAATTCATTTTCCATCAGAAAAGGAAAGCTTAAGTGTGAGAGAGAGGCTTGAATGAAATGTTCCCAACCAAAGTTTTCTTTTCTTTATTGTCTTAATTTAATTCGGTATTGCCACATTTATATTTTTTCCCCCAGTTCCATCTTTCTGTAATCCATTCCTTTGTCTCTTATCTCTCATTCTGATGGAGACTCGTTCATCTTTGTCGAGTCTTTTTGACTGTCTTTTTCTTTCTGCTTCTGTCTTCTGAAATGCTGCATGAATATCAAAAGAACATTAAAATTATCCAAACCACCCTCAATGAATCACTGTCAGAACAGAATGACGCTCACTACAAAGCAAACCTTGTACAAGCAGACAGCAACCACTCTCCTCCTTGATAACAATAATTTATCTTCTGTAGTGTTTCCCTGACATCAATGACACAGAATTTAGACACTGGCTGTTAACAGACAAGTATTTCCATAAATACCGTCTATCTTGAGAGCCGATTACCTGTGACTTGATTCAGTATGTCTTCCATTAAAATTAACTGTCTTCCGGGGTGAAAATTTTATCCCAGTGACACTGAGAGACAGGACAACTGGCACTGTCTCATAGAGCAAAAGGCATTTGCACTATTTAAAGAAGCTGTTGTTCTTAATTCAAGGGCGGGTTTCCACCAGAATGGCTCTCTCATCCCAGAGCAAAAGAGGCAGAAAATTCTGCAACTTTTATCCAATCAATTCATTCCAGCAGAATCTCTCAAAGTTTTGTTTGGCCAAGCA
The DNA here is from genome assembly GCF_036971445.1 of Narcine bancroftii. Taxonomy (NCBI): domain Eukaryota; kingdom Metazoa; phylum Chordata; class Chondrichthyes; order Torpediniformes; family Narcinidae; genus Narcine; species Narcine bancroftii. Next base: position 105,344,103 of record NC_091476.1, on the reverse strand, counting down.
TGGAGTCAATCTGCATCAGTGAAGGTCAGATCATGCACTGGGTTCTTGGAACAGTAAATATAAAATAACAGTAAGTCATCTGAAAAATAATTCAATTGGATGTTTTTGCAGGTCTGCTCATTTCTGCCAGAGGAATTTAAGCTCATGAACTATTCAATACTTTCATTGTTATCTGTGCATTTGTTGTTGACTGGGTATGAAATAGAGTTTCAATTTCACCAAGATAAAATGTAATAAACATGCTGTCTGAACAACAAACCAAACCATCAACTTGTGAAAAATGGCACCAAAGGTAAGACTATAAGTGCCAACCAATGTTAAAGATAACACAAATGCCAAAATTGACATACTGACACTAATATCCACTTGGTATTTGTCCATTTGCTCAGGGGGTGAGCTTTATGTCTTTCATAAACTCTCTAACATAAAGCTCCTGGACTTACATTTCAAAGTTCAAAGTTCAGATTTATTGTCAGAGTACTCACATTGCATCACATAGAACTCTGAGATTCTTTTATTCTTGCGGTCCAGGCAGAATTTCTACTTATTGGTAACTGTAAAACCATGAAAAGTGTGAAGGTGAATTCACTAAAACTTTGCAATTCAATATGCAGGTGGAAGAGAGTAGATGTGGAAGTCTCAACATCGACTTCAGATTGTAAGAAGTCTCATGGAATGGGAAAGAAAACCTGCCAATTGCTAGCAACACAATTGAATTGCCACTCTTCCATTTTAGAAGCTCTAAAAGTGTCATGGGTGCTCAATGTACGCTTGGTGATGACGTCAATGTTCATCACTAGGAGTAGTTTGGTAGCACCAGCACTGCTGTAAACATCGGGTAAATCAAATTAAGGAATGTTGACTTGATCTGGGAGGTCCTAAACGTGGGAGACGTCTTCATTTGGATGAGTTATTAAATCCCCTCATTCAGATGGAAGAGATTTCATTGCTATTATGAGAAAGAACAGAAAGGTAGTTATCCCTAAAATCCTAGTCAATAATTATCCATCAATAAATATTTTTAAAACTGGTTATCCGATGAAAATCACAAACATTGTCATCCCCTTTTATTGTGAGGGCTTGCCATACACAATCAGCTGCAGAATTCTTGCAATGCAACTGCAGATGTCAAATATCTTTCGGATGTCAGTGCAACTTGAAATTCCAAATCATCACTAAATTAAAGATATTCATGTATTTTCCCCAATCAACTTCAGTTATCAAATCCAGAGAACTTTTGCGTATTTTTACTCAAATGTGTATTTTCTTTCCCTATTTTAATTTTCTTCTTCTTTGGCTTGGCTTCGCGGACGAAGATTTATGGAGGGGGTAAATGTCCACGTCAGCTGCAGGCTCGTTTGTGGCTGACAAATCCGATGCGGGACAGGCAGACACGGTTGCAGCAGTTGCAGGGGAAAATTGGTTGGTTGGGGTTGGGTGTTGGGTTTTTCCTCCTTTGCCTTTTGTCAGTGAGGTGGGCTCTGCGGTCTTCTTCAAAGGAGGTTGCTGCCCGCCGAACTGTGAGGCGCCAAGATGCACGGTTTGAGGCGATATTTACTCTTATGAGATCTGGACATAAGGCTTTTAAAATATTTTCTCTATACTTCTCAGATCCAGTAACTTTTTTTCCATTCATTTATTTTGATATTCCCTCAGCCCATTGACTTTTTGACCCTTTTCTCTGCTATGAAAATAGAAGCAAAGCTAACAATTCTCTCATCTCTTTGTGATTACAGTATCACCTGCAGATCTACATTTTCCTTCACCTGAAAAAAAAGCATTCTCCTCCTGAAACAAATTATAAAATCTTTTACTCTTAATAGTCTTTCTTTCAATCCCCTCCTTCTCCTGATATTTTCACAAATTCTAAATGTTATCTGGAAATGGCCGAGGTCATTTGGTATAGGAAAAGCAGAACCTCTCAACTCATAAGAAAGGGGGAACAGAAGCTTGATAGAAAGAGGAAAGGGAAACATAAAAGAGAAATGGAATCAGGTAGAGATGCTTGAAGAAGGAAACAAAAGAAGTAAAACAACAAAGTCTGAAAACATCATGATTGAAGTAAAAACACAATTCTGGAGAACTCAGCAGGCCACACAGCGTAGTTCATACAGCAAAGAAAAAGATAATCAACATTTTTGGCTTGATCAAGGTGTGTGACACTACAGCAAAAGAAGAAGGAAGGGAGTAGAGGTCAGTTGGAAAGAAAGGAAATATGTAATGGATCAAAATGAATTGAGTTGAGTTTTCAAGGGATTTTTTTCACACAGAGAGATTGAAAGCTGAACAAAGGTGGTGACAGAATCAAATGCAAATACTATGCCCAAGAGGTATTTAGAGAAATGTAAGTAAGCAAGGCATATAAAAGCATGGACCTAATGCGGGCAAATGGAATTTGGGTAGGCAGACAAAAGAGTGGGGCGAAGGTCCATTTCTGTGCTATGCACAGACTGCCCAAATATGGACAGTGCTGAATTCCAGATGTGAGGTGAAAGATGTCAATGTGATGTCATACTGTAACAACTAGGCAAAAAGCTGATTTTAAGTACATTGGAAAACAATAATCTCAGCAAACAATAATGGAGAATAGAAAGGGAATGATTTTTCTGGTGTTTGAACAGAGTCTATGAAAATATATATTCCACTTAAAACTTGGGCATAATTAACTCTAATAAGCCACAGTGGATGATTAAAAATACAAGGGAAAAAACTGAGTGTTAGAAAATGTGCAAGTGCTAAATGCATAGCCAGCAGGGAAGAGCAAACAGGAGAAATCAACCTCCTAGAAAAGAAGTCAAAATCAATTAGGAAAGCAACAATTAAATTACCAAGGAGCAAAAAACACAATGGTAAAATGTTGAATGCAGATAAATGAAGGCAAGTTTGAGTTAGTAATGCAGCATTAGAGAATAGATAGGATGCCATCACAGACAGGAATTGACAGGAATATTAAAAATGTATTTTGCTTCACCGGTGAGGATGATTAGATAAAAACAACACTGGAAAGTGAGATTAGAAATAACATAACTATGTTCACAATAAAGCAAGAAATATGATATATATTGGAGACACAAGAGACAGCAGGTGCTGTGATCTGGACCAAAAATAAAACAAACTGCTGGAGGAACTTAATGGATCAGGCTCCATTGGTGGAGGTAAAGGGGCAGCAGATGATTTGAGTTGAGAGCCTGCACCAGGACTAAAATATACAAATTAAATTCAAGGCGAGTAAAATCCCCAGACTGTACTAATTATAATAGATTTTTTTTATAAAGATTTTGGGCGGTATGGCTAATGTAGTGGTTAGCACAATGCTGTTACAGCGCCAGTGACCTGGGTTTGTATCTGGCACTGACTGTGAGGAGTTTGTTCCTTCTCCTTGTGACCTGTGTGGGTTTCCCCTGGTACTCCAATTTCCTCCCACCCTTCCTTTTCAAAAGTAGAGAGTTGTAGATTAATTGGAGGCAATTGGACAGCATGGATCTCAATGGCTGGAATCAACTTCTACTGTGTTATAAATAAAGTGCAAATTTGAGAAGAGAAAATATTTCTTTCTTTGGCTTGGCTTCGCGGACGAAGATTTATGGAGGGGTAATGTCCACGTCAGCTGCAGGCTCGTTTGTGGCTGACAAGTCCGATGCGGGACAGGCAGACACGGTTGCAGCAGTTGCAGGGGAAAATTGGTTGGTTGGGGTTGGGTGTTGGGTTTTTCCTCCTTTGTCTTTTGTCAGTGAGGTGGGCTCTGCAGTCTTCTTCAAAGAAGGTTGCTGCCCGCCGAACTGTGAGGCGCCAAGATGCACGGTTTGAGGCGATATCAGCCCACTGGCAGTGGTCAATGTGGCAGGCACCAAGAGATTTCTTTAGACAGTCCTTGTACCTCTTCTTTGGTGCACCTCTGTCTCGGTGGCCAGTGGAGAGTTCACCATATAACATGATCTTGGGAAGGTGATGGTCCTCCATTCTGGAGATGTGACCTACCCAGCGCAGTTGGATCTTCAGCAGCGTGGATTCGATGCTGTCAGCCTCTGCCATCTCGAGTACTTCAATGTTGGTGATGAAGTCGCTCCAATTAATGTTGAGGATGGAGCGGAGACAAGGCTGGTGGAAGCGTTCTAGGAGCCGTAGGTGATGCCGGTAGAGGACCCATGATTCAGAGCCGAACAGGAGTGTGGGTATGACAACGGCTCTGTATGCGCTAATTTTTGTGAGGTTTTTCAGTTGGTTGTTTTTCCAGACTCTTTTGTGTAGTCTTCCAAAGGCACTATTTGCCTGAAGAAAACTGAGGTCCTCCATCAGCCAGCTCCCCACCATGACTACCAACCCACCCCCCCCCACATCTCCATCGGGCACACAAAACTCAAAACCGTCAACCAGTTTACCTATCTTGGCTGCACCATTTCATCGGAGAGAAAATATATATAAAAAGAAAAATAATGTTGCACGTTTTCAATAATTAGTTGGAAAAACTGAGTTGGAGTTGGTAGAAGGTTACTATAGGTATTATGCCTATATTTAAAAAGGGAGATTTCATAAGTTTGAGGGATGATAAACTAGTTAAACATCATTACCAATGGGAAATATAAGATGCACATGAAAACAGAAAATAAACATTAAGTAATCAAAGATAAGGGTGAATGGATTTCAAAAAGCAAAAGTCTCTGCTGGCCAATCACATTTAATTTTGTTTTGGAAAAGAACAATGGAAGAGTGATTAGCTCTGCCATCTCACAGCTTCAGAAATCTGAGTTTGACCAGGATCTTCAATGCTGTGCAGTATTCACCTGTTCTTCCTCTGACTGTGTAGGACTTGCTGAGGAGTGCTGGTTTCATCCACCATCTCAATCATGAACTGGTAGGTTAATTGTCCACTGTAGCCTGCTCCTTCACATCTTCTTTTCTTTGGCTTGGCTTCGTGGACGAAGATTTATGGAGGGGGTAAAAGTCCACGTCAGCTGCAGGCTCGTTTGTGGCTGACAAGTCCGATGCGGGACAGGCAGACACGGTTGCAGAGGCTGCAGGGGAAAATTGGTTGGTTGGGGTTGGGTGTTGGGTTTTTCCTCCTTTGCCTTTTGTCAGTAAGGTGGGCTCTGCAGTCTTCTTCAAAGGAGGTTGCTGCCTGCCAAACTGTGAGGCGCCAAGATGCACGGTTTGAGGCGTTATCAGCCCACTGGCAGTGGTCAATGTGGCAGGCACCAAGAGATTTCTTTAGGCAGTCCTTGTACCTTTCTTTGGTGCACCTCTGTCACGGTGGCCAGTGGAGAGTCGCCATATAACACGATCTTGGGAAGGCGATGGTCCTCCATTCTGGAGACGTGACCCATCCAGCGCAGCTGGATCTTCAGCAGCGTGGACTCGATGCTGTTGACCTCTGCCATCTCGAGTACTTCGACGTTAGGGATGAAAGTGCTCCAATGGATGTTGAGGACGGAGCGGAGACAACACTGATGGAAGCGTTCTAGGAGCCGTAGGTGGTGCCGGTAGAGGACCCATTATTCGGAGCCGAACAGGAGTGTGGGTATGACAATGGCTCTGTATACGCTTATCTTTGTGAGGTTCATTCACATAGAAAAGTGGCAAAATAATCAAAGTGAGGTTGACGGGGATGTGGAAAAGAACAAGATGCAGGGTTTCAGGGAAATAAGTGTGGAATGGGATTAATGTAATTTCTATAGGGACCCAAGCGGCCAAATGGCTCCCTTCTGCAATATAGTAAATCAGTAACAAAGAGAATAGAGAAGGATGGGGTAAAAGCTGCGTCATATCTAAAATTCCAAAAGTTGTTTGGTGAGGTAGTACCAGAGTCACCTGTACCTGAGGAAGCTATGTAGGAGTGGTGGAGGTCCTCCAGACATAGGCTCAGAAGACTGTGGATGAACATCGCCACTAAGGTGAATGCTGGACTCAAGCGTCAAGGTCCTGAATGTAATGTGTGAAGTTCAAGATCAAGGATATATTTTTAAAAGCCAAATCTTACCAACTACAGCATGAACCTCATTCAAAACTTAATGCATCACACCCAATTAATCATCCATCAGCAATCACTTTTCATACGCAGCATCCTCAAACACTTAGCCTTACATACAGAGCTTGGTGCCAACATGACTTAAAAAGGCAGTGCTCAAAAGAGGTTGTTGTACATGGAACAGTCTAGCAATCAGTCCTCTGGCAGAATTGCTGAGGCACAGCCTGGTGGGAGTGGCAATATCTCAATGGGGTACCAGGCTTCCAGACATTCCTCAGGACCCCATTCCTGCCTGCCTGTTCAGACAGAAGGTGTAGTCCTGAACCAGCCTTCCAGGCCAAGGGAAACTTGAGATCCTCCTGCAAGACAACCTGCTTTCTCCTTACAAGGGAGCAGCTTTTCACCACCAAGGCTACAGCAACTGTGGTTAAAAACACACACACACACACACACACACACACACACACACACACACACACACACACACACAGACACACACACACACACACACACACACACACACACACACACACACACACACACACACACACACACACACACACACACACACACACACACACACACACACACACAGTAAATGCTGGAGGAACTCAGTTGGTCTTGCAGTGTCCATAGGAAGTAAAGATATATTACCAACATTTCAGGCCTGAGCCTTTCTTCGATGTATCATAACACTACAATCAAAGCATCTGCAGATTTCCGTGCTTCACTACCACAACTGTGGTATCACTGCAAAGTAATAAGAGGCAGACAATAGTACAGAGAAGGAGAGGACTGAAAGAATGTTCAAGGATGACTAGTTGACATTTCTATGCAGATTAGAATGTTTGGCATTTGTTTGGAATGCTGACTTTGTGTGGTCTTTTATTTTGGCTTTATGGTCAAACACTGTACAGAAGGCTCATATGGGAAATGTTGACGAATACAGTTGGATTTATTTACAGTGCATTTTAGTAGGTGGCCACAGGCAACCAGTTCCTTCTTTATTCTCCTTTTCCTTCCCTTCCTCTCCTTCTTACAATGTTTCACAGGTAGTAACACAATGACACCCCCACATAGCAAGGTTACCCAGCGTACTGTGAAGCACAATGAATCTTGGCAGTTGTTTTTCTGAGGGTTCCACCGGAGTTGGTTGCAGGCTGGTATGGGTTACTGAAGAGGTTGGTGACTTATAATGCCGAGAGAAATGCTTCAGAGCTATGGAAACAAATCCACACTTTTCACAGTCTGGCCTCAGATCTTGATAGCCAGGGATGAGTGGTATTGTGAGATGGAATGAGGTTGTCTTGTATAAGGCCCATCCTACATTCACTTTAGGGAATGAGTCAACTGTGGCCTGGAGCTCAATCTCTGAACAGGTACATTAGCAAATATTGACTGCATATTTAATGACTGGCATTGGGATTGTCCTCATTCCAGAGAGGAGATTATGATGAATTTCCATTCCAATGGGAAGCTTACTGTTGAAATACCATTTTACTATATGGAAGATTGCGAAGGAGGTTGTTAACCCTACTTTGCTTAACTCCAGTTTGGATTGGGATTGGATGCATGATGTACCTGTTGGTTCAGATCATGGCTTGCATGGTCAGCAGATGTAGAATTCCAGTGAATTTCTGCTGTGAGTCAAATTTGAGAAGGATTCTTCATAATCCTACTCATTTTATAGGATTGAAGGCTTTGTGAAGTTCCAGAAACTCATGCTACTTCCTATATTTGTCATGCAGTGGAGATGATGGATGGAGTCAGCACAGTGATTCTAGGAAGAGGGAGTAAGGAAAATCCTAGCAACAGTTTCCTTTGTTGCAGAGGACAGGGAGGCCTCTCTGGAATTACCACATTTAGATTTCTCCCTTCTTTAAACAGTGTCCATGAGATGCAGTGGAATGCTCTCCTCTTTCCAGTTAAGGAAAAGTCTCCAGATCAACAAGAAGCATCCAAGAACACATACAACATTCAGCATCTATTTCATCCTTGTTTTCTCTCTATGATCTCAAGCATGACCTGTGAAATTTAATTTAAACATAACATTATTCTTGTATAGATTCTTTGAGTTCTGCTCATACTCTATGTGCATTATTGCATTATCTACTTAGATTTGAACCATTTAGGGAAAAATACCTATTTATTGTGATGGTTGATACCAAATCACGTACACTATATACATTTTTTTTAATTAATTTTCAAGATCTTGGCATCACTGTCAAAATCAGCCTTTAATGCCCGTCTTCAATTTCCCTTGAAAAAGTGATGCTGAGCCCCCTTCTTGAACTCCTGTTGTCTTTCCAGTGAAGGACATGTTGCAATTGTCAACTATGTGATGGAGCTGCCTAAGGAGAAAGCTGCCCAACTAACCTAAAGGCAACATTTACACTTAATGTCCATATATCATATGTAATATTGGAGCCTTCACATCTCATTTGAGGAGGGTGAAAGAAAGGTTGGTGAAACTGTGAGAAGCTGTGTGTGGTTGGAAGCAGACCTTTAATGGAAACTGCAGTATGCCAAGAGCTCGATGCAGCTGTTTCTTCCTGGAGCTCCTTGGAGAAATCACAGAAAACAGATTTGAGCAATCTGGATCTGTACAGCTGTGACTTGCCTCTCCTGCGCACCCCCAACCCCCGTCCAAGACAATGTCAGATACAGCCGAGAGGAGGAGCACCATCTGGCTTTCAGTCCTTGCACTGTTACATGGGATTATACTCAATCCTAAAAAGACCAAATGAGCATCAGATCATAATTTGTTTAACTACACAGAGGCAACAAGCCAATCTTTAGGGGAATTCATTTTGATACAGTAGACACAAATTCTAAGGGAGTCTGAGCATGTATTTTGTACAAGGAGTCTACACAGGGAGACTAAACAAAGAATACACCTCAACTTCTGCACAGAGGTCTGGTATCGACAAAGCAGTCTACTCTGTGCATGGTGGCTTCAGAGATGACATTCACTGGTAGGGTAGCAGTCTCACAGTGCCAGAGAAGTGAGTTCATCCCTGACCTCAGGTACTGTCCATGTTGAGTTTGCATGCTTTCTTAACTGTGGGTATATCACACACACACACACACACACACACACACACACACACACACACACACACACACACACACACACACACACACACACACACACACACACTCACACACACACACCGCTTGTCTGGCCACCAGTGCAGTGAGGCCAATCATATCCTTCCATGCTCTCCATTGCAGCTAATTCTATCAGAACTTGTACAGTCGAGGGTTTTGGGCTGAGTCAATCTCCTAGTCTGGTTGTCATCTTCAAACTGAACTGGGTAAGGGGCTTGATTGTCCAATGTAGTCACATCATTTGAGAATAAAGCTGGTTTAAGTAAATGGGATATTCTCTCAGTTGCTACCCAACATATCAAATATTCTTTGACAAAATAAGCAGGAAACCCTGATCAGAGATGGAAGCCGCTCTACTGTATTTGACAGTGCGATAATCCTGCCACAAGCTACCCTTTCATGTTTCTCCTCATCTCTGATTTCCATTCAGCGCTTCAGACATAGGAACTTTCAGTGAACCTATCTCATCAGGCAGGCAGGTTGCAAACTAAGGGGAACAGCTTGCATTTCAATTTGCCAGTTTTTTGCTGTCATAGAAAAGCCATGTTTTTATTTGCAAAGGATGTAGTCCCTACAGCAATCTTGAAAGATTTGATATGAAGGCCAATCACTGAGTTATAGCTTAGTATTACCATATCTGTTCCAAGGTCCCCAATAAGATACCACCCATTTTTAACTCACCCCCACAAGATGCAAAGAATTGAACATCTGGCCTAGGGAATGAAATTACAGGTTTCAATAATCTGAATTTCCTGGGTAACATAATATTCCAAGTCAATATTCAAGACTGGGAGAAAACATAATGATCAAAGGTGCTATTATTTGGTTTAGATGCTATCCACTTCCCACTATAGGTGCAAAGATTGCATTACTCAAAAAGAGCAGCACATTTCTCCCCAATATCCTGGCCAACATTGACTCCACAAATGCCAGAAGGCTGAACTAATCATATGGCCGAGAAATGGATCGTAGCGCTCCAGAGAAATGGATCAGAGGTCAATCCACAGGATCACAAGAAAAGATCACTGGAGTTTCCCTTCCCCCCTCCCCCTCCCTCCACCCCGCCTCTGTTGACATGATCTACCAGGATCATTGTCTGAAGAGGACATGCAAAATTATTGAGGACCCCTTCCACCCTACACACAGCATCTTTCAGTTGCTCCTGTCAGGGAAAAGGCCTGGATAGAGCCAGCACCACCAAGCTGAGGAACAGCTTTTCCCACGGGCAGTGAGAATACTGAATGACCAAAGAAACTGCTCACACTAACCATCCGAGACTCTCCTTTATACAAAACTCTTTATTTATTTTTATCGATAAAATATTTGTCCTGCACATATGTATTCTTTGCATTGTCTGGTTGTGTGCCTGCATGTTTTGCACTGAGCACCAGAGAATGCTGTTTTATTGGGTTGTACTTGTACAACCAGATGGCAATAAACTTGACTTGCTGTTGGTGCGATTGAGCAAATTAGCAACTGCCTTTCCTGCTTTAAAGTAGCAGCCAGGATTCAGAAAAATGCTGTTGTTTGCAGAGCAACATGGAGACTTGAAAAGCACATTGTAAATGGATGACCTTGTTGCTCCAACGAGATGATTTCCCTTCCCTCTAATAGGATTCTGAGTACTGTTAAAAGCTAGAAGGTGCCTACAAAAGTGTGAGAAGGAACATTCGGGGTATGGTGTATTACGGTGGATAGACCAGGGAATATTCACTGCTTACTGTCCACTGCAAGGAACCAAGTTAAGAGGAGGGAAATCTAAAAAAAAGCCCTCATAAAATTGTTCCATCCCTCATCTGACAAGTCCCACAACCAGCTCAGTTTTATATTTGCTTTCTGATGTTTATTCCTCCTGTTCGTACAAATTATGGGTCTCTGGTTTCATCCTCCTTCAAATTATATTAAGTACACGAAACCAAGTCCATGGTTACCCTCAGAACTGAGAGCTGGGGCTAATTTAAATAAAAACTAAGACCTTGAAGACTTTGAAAAGCAACATTGATTTCAGTTCTAGTTCTTTTGTTATCAACGAAATTACTGCAGAAAGTACTAACAGTTCAGTTGGCTCACCAATTGCCTAAACAGCATGTCTAATATCAATAGGAGGGAATCTCTTTAATCTACAACATGTAATAACAGAACAGATTGAAAAAAAAATAGATAGATCAAAATTAATGGGGATTTAGGAAAGGAAATTATGTTTTGACTAATTTCTGTTCTAATGAATAAAGCTTTGGTTTGGCCATATTGCAAATATTGTGTGCAGTTGTGATTGCAGTATTACAAGAGGGATGTGGAGGCTTTGGAGAGGGTGCAGAAGAGGTTCACCAGGATTAGAGAGTATTAGCTCTAAGGTCAGACATACTTGGATTATTTTCTTTAGGGAGTTGTGAGAAACCACCCGGGCTTAGAGGATGTCAAATCCATTTGGGGGAGGTTGAAAAAAAGTAAAGGACAATAGTAGAAGTGTAACAGTAGCCACACTGTAGAAATGATAAGTAAACAATAAATAATGGGGAAGGGGATGCATTTATCATGCACCACTTTAAACTTCAGGCAGATTGAATCCCAGAAGTAATGATCAAAGCATGACAGAATCTAGCATTCAGTTTGAGACTGAGAAATTTGGTGTGTGAAGCAACAGGGCGAAACTTAAATTTAGACATACATCTTGGTATTAGGCACTTTTGGCCGATGACCCCATCCCACCCATTTACACCCAATTAACCCACAACCTCCCATATGTTTTGAAGGGTGGGAGGAAACCCCACAGCACATGGAGGAAACCCACACAGACAAAGGGAAAATGTACAAATTCCTTACAGACAGCGCCAGATTTGAACCCAGGTAGTTGGCAATGTAATAGCATTGCTACACTTAACCCTGCTACACTTAGGATAGTGTTGGCCAAAATGAGATAGGCAAATAGATAGCAGGCAATTTCAAAGAATACTGTGATACTATGGCACATTATCCCTTTTGTAAAATGCAGATAAACATGACTCATGGGTCACAGGTTTGTTTCTTGGTCCTGAACACAAAGTCCCATCTTTATTGCTCCTGTATGTCAGTGCCCTTTGATGAAGAGCCAGTAGAAGAGGGCTGTTTATTTCCCCTTTTCTAAATTTTTTTTCCTGTTCCATGATCCTCATTTCCTGGAAGCTGCCTGGAGCATGAGATTTAGCTCCATTACATCAGTGCTGACAGAAAAATAGTGTCAGCTGCATGCTAAGAGTGAACATGAATTTTATTTTCCTGCCCTTTGAAGTGGGTGTGACACTAACAGTTTTAAATAACACCAATAATTGTGTGGAATCTGACATAGTACAATGATACCAGGAATGAAAGGATTAGCATTTGAGGAACGATTGACAGTTGTTGAACTGTAATTGTTGGAGTACAGAAGGATGAGGGGAGCCCTCATATTTAAAATACTGAAAGGCCTGGATAGATGAGATGTAGCAAGGTTCTTTCCTATGGTAGGGGATTGTAGGACAAGAGGGCACAACTTCAGGAAAGAATTCTTAAAACAAATGCGGAAAAATTTCTTTAGTTAGAGGGTCGTGAGCCTGTGGAATTGATTTCCCCAAACAGCGGTGAAAACGAGGTTGTTGGGTGAATTTAAGGAAGAGATTGACAGGTATTTGATCAGTCAGTGCATCAAGGGTTACAGGGAGAAAGCCAGGGAGTGGAGCTGAGTGGAAGGATGGATCAGCACATGATTAGAATGGGGGATCAGAGGTCTGCTTCTAGTTCTAGATCTTGTGATATCAGGAAGGTTGCTTGGCCAACAAACACTCCAAACCCACAACCTCCCTTGAGAAAGATAATTCAGCAGAGATGAGCATTTGCTGTTTCCTTCAAGTCACACACCATCACAGATGGAGTTTTAAGTGCAGGAAATGTATTGGAGAGGTTGGAAGAAGGGTGGAGCTTCCATACTGAAGAGGTGAAAGTGACCAGTATTGGTCCTGGATTGTTCCTGGCTTTGGAGATTGAGTTGGATGGATCCAAAATCAAATCACTGTATCAACCTGAGCAAGCAAAATGATGGAGAAGATTGGTGTGTGAGAGATGTTCTACCAGATAAATGCAATCTTTTGGAAATTTGCATATAAACTGATGAAAGCACTAAAGCTGTAAATGAGCAAGACTACCCCACCCACTTTACTTCACCACATCACCTAGAAACTCAAGGAGCTATGGACTTGAACCTCAAAATTCCAATATGCATCAGATCTCCCAAGATCCTGCCATTAACTGCGCATGTTGGTCTTGCATTTGATAACTCAAAAAGCAACACCTCACACCTCACTCCATCTGCTACTATATCCTACTGAATCCTTTATCAACCTTCCTCACTCTCCACAACTCTGCCAATTTTTATGTCTATTGCAAACATACTTATCAGGTTTCCTACATTTTCACCTAAATCCTATCCCCCCCCCACCCCCCCCCACGCACACACACACACACACACACACACACACACACACACACACACACACACACACACACACACACACACACACACACACACACACACACACAGCACTCATAATTACAGAACACTGTTGGTTATACACTTCCAGTGAAAATAATAATCCCCCACCACTAGATTCTGTCTTCTATGGCCAAGCCAATTTTGAATCCAATCCACCAAGTCTCTGTGGATTTTATATATTCATCCTCTGGAACAGCCCATCATGAAGAACTGTCAAATACTTTAGTAAAGTCCATGTCAACAACATCCATTGCCCGATCCTCATCAATCATCTTCATCACATCCTAAAAAACTCAATAAATGTTTGTAAGACAAGTGAAATCCCCTGCTAGGGGAGGTGGTGAAAGCAGGTACTGTCACAATGCTTAAGAAGTATTTAGACAGGTGCATGAACAGGCAGGGAATGGAAGAATGTAGTCCATGTACAGGCAAACAAATTAATTTAATTGGCATCATGATTGATGCCAATAAGGCCTTTACCATGCTGTGCTGTTACATGTACTTTGAACAGATTGAATCTATTCTTATTGAAAGAATGATTCCTATGGGGCTGAATAATGTAAATTCTGAGAGGATGATTCCCATCATTGATGAGTCTAGGATCAGAGAACATAGCCTCAGAGCAAAGGGGCAACTATTTTAGATTGCAACGAGGAAGAATCGAGAGTTTTGGAATTCATTGTTCCAGAAAGCTGTGGAGGATGAAATTATTGAATATATTAAAAGTTGATTGATAATTGTTTTAATCAATAAAGAAATCAGGGGTTGTGAGGAGAGAGCATGAATGTAGAGGAAAATTAGATCAACCATGAATGGTGCAAGGCCAGCATTGTCCACTCAAGTCACTGCCTCTAATTAACAGAGTTAATATGGGTCATTTGGGAAGCCAGCCTGCTAAAGGTGATAATGGTAGTGAATATAATGAATCTCAGGGGTAACTTCCCTACAATCAGCTTGCTTTAAATCAGCTGTCTTCACAATTACAAGAGAATTTAGAACTCTCAGTTTTGGGCAAAATAATTAAAGTTCCCATCTTGGAATGAGATCACATTATGAATTTGGAGAATTGATTTTGCAGCCAAATTTTCAGGTAACCAAATATCAAAAAAAGACAACAGCAAGTTATCAACTAGCTGCCTGACTTCTGTGTACCTCTTCTCTCCAAACAGTGACAGAAGGAAAGAAACAGCCACACTGATATTCCAGAGAGATGTCCCAAGGAGATAATTCTACAATTAATCACATCAATGTCCAAAAGAGCTCCTCAAAAATCATATCATCAATTTTTGATGTGTTTCATTATGCACTCAGTAAACTCCAAAGCTGTTTGAAATAATAAAACAACTGAAAGTTGGCATCTTTATTAACTAGGAAACATAGCTTATTCATGCAAACACTGAATGTCCACTGACAGATTTATTACGCTGAATGTCTATCGAGCACTCTCACTCTGTCTCGTTATGAATTTCATGTTCTCTTTAACACTTGGCTTTACTTAAATTCAGTTGCGATTTTCTCAATTATTTTCGCTCTTTATTCTTGAAGATTTTTTTTCCTCTTACCTATCTGTTCCCTCCTTATATTTTTTTTCTATTTCCTATGGTTTTTAATCACTCTGCTTGTATTTCTTCCTCATTATTCTCACTGAATTGATATATTTTTTACATATAAATTATTTTATTCTTCCATAGTCAATTTTCACACTTACCTTCCAGAGGAGCCTCTCACACAGAACAACTTGCATAGGGATATTGCCGTGTGTTTAGACTAAGTACCTTACGTAGGCAGACATGGGTCGACGTCGACTCTGACACATATCATACATGCCAAGTACAGCATCACAGTGTTGACATAGTCCTATTCCATTGTTGCAATCCACCTGCAGTTGAGTTTAGACTGCAGGCATTCAACAATAATGTCGAGGGGGTGCTGCAGGTAAAATTTCGGAACAGGAATGAGTCATTCATTTCCGTTCTGATCTTTTACACAGATTGTGTTCCAGGAATTTGGAATTAATTTCCCAGAATGCCACAGCCATGTAAAAGACACATATGTCATCTTGACTGTGTTTCTCTCCCTCTCCTTCTTCTTCCAAAGATTTGTCAGTGCATTCAAGCAACAGTCCCCTGCCAAATTACCCTTTTGTTTTACCATAAACAGACAATGGAATTATGTAAAAGTGAAATTAGTAAGTATATCAAATGCACATGACAAAATTTGGCACAGATACTGGAATATGATGCCAGTGAAGTGGCAGGCTAGATGGCATTAGTTAACATAGCCAACTAAAGATTACAATCTCATACCTAAGGAACGAATGCACTGAAAATATTTTCAGATCACCATCAATTTATGCATGTATCTTGGTCTCAAGTTTCAGATGTTGCTGATAAATCCAACAGAAAACATCCCATCTAATGAGGCAGGCACATTAGGTTAAGTAATTAAATAATGTCTCCTTTTTTCAATTAAAATCAATCTGTTGAATGAACTAAAACAATGTCTTTACTTCAATTGTAAGTAGCGTATTGAAGGCTAAAGGAGAGAAATGCTTTAATGTACATGCTGAACAACATTTGAAAAATATTGAATGTTTGGTTGATTTCCTCAGTTTCACCTCTATTCTGCAGTCAAAAGACAAGAATGCTCTGCTTATTAAAGTTGTGTAAACTGTTATGGGCCCAGAGGACCTCAAAACCCAGCAGCAATAGAAATTCACCAAGACAAATGGTTACTTAAACAAAAATTGCTTTTAATTATCTTTAAACATGAAAACAGGATCAAACTTTAACTTATTACTATTAACTTAACCTAACTTAACCCCCCTTCTAATTCTAAGCGCACGTGTATGTAACGTATAGGTTCAGAAAAGTTATTTGATTCACAGTCCAATCTCACTTCTCACTCCTCCAAGTTCACTGGTTGCAGGCAATTCTTATACTGTGCACAGAATTTAACATTTATGAAATTCACCAGGCTTTGGTGCTTGAAAGGTAAGTGGTTACCACTCAGGAAAGTTCTTGTCGATTTTCAGAGAGAAATTTGTTGCTCATTGGACACAAACTGATTCCTTCTGATCAGCCACTTCAGTGTCTTGCTAAAGAAAATTGCCCCAGATGATAACCTCTTTCTTTCAGGTCACCACAGAGTTCATTTTTGTTTCCCTTATTTCCCTCTCCTCTTGTATAGACCACATGGGCTAAGAACTCACAACCCATTTTCAAAATGGGGTTTTTCCACAAGTTTGCCAGCTTGTCCTGTTCCAGTCCCAGCTGCTGCTGCTGAATTGTAAAACTGAACTCTCTCTCTCGGAGAAATGCCTGTTTCACTCTCTACTTGAAAAACCACATGATTTTCCTAGAACAGCAAACTGCATTCAGACAGACTACAGCACCAGACCTAATCTTCGAGCCCGTTCATCTGTTGCTTTCCAAAGCAATAATCCATTACTCCACAGCATGTCCAATTAACACCTACTTGTGAAGTCCTTGTAGGCATTCTTCAAAGTTTTTGCAAAGACACTCAGAGCCTGGACTGTCTGGCTTGAGCAGAGCTCTGGCATTTTAAATGAGATTTGTTTTGAAGTGTTCGTATCTGTGTGTGACCTAACTAAAAAAAGCCCACAATTTATCTCCTTTAAAACATATCTATATACAATATAAAATATAACATAATCTTCACAAAACCAAACCTCACTACACAGACCAGGTCACCCAGTTTTCCCAGAGGCTCAGGAAGCAAGCCAGCTTTCTCAATCTTATGATTTTCATAAAATGACAAGATCACTGTCGATCCTTGTGGATGGAGGAAATCAGTCAGCCCAGATTAATTCACACTTCTTGAGAGGAACTGTCACGTCATCATTTTCAATATCGTACCCAGTTAGTTCCTAAATGGTTCCAAAATTATAAATTTAAATTTAAACATACAGCACAGTAACAGGTCCTTCCAGCCCACAAACCGGTGCTGCCCAAATACTCTAATTAACCTGCGAACCCTGTACATTTTTTGAAAAGTGGGAAGAAACTAGAGCACCTGGAGGAAACCCACATCAACAGGGAGAATGTACAAACTTCTACAGACAATGCCTTCCAGATTATATCTCCATCACTCTGTCTGGAAGAATATTCCACATATTGTGTTAAGAATTTCTTGACATCCGATTTCAAGTTTATTCAGTTGTTTATTCCATATATTCAGTTAAAGATGATGCTCCATTCTCCATTAATTGATTCCATTTTCATTAGTACATCTCTGTGTTATTGGCTCCCATTAATTTTGATTTCTCCCTGGTTTCCTGTCCAACAATTTTCACTCAGTCAACAACATTAAAAACAGATTACCTGCTCATTAGCTGCTTTAGGGTTGGAGTTTATCAAAATGAGATGTCCCTTTTCCTTCACTGCCACAGCAAATGCATTTCGGATGAAGTCAAGTTATAAAGATCTTTCTGAGTTCAGTTGTTGTATAATATTCTGCATTTATTCAAGTTTGTTGTTTCAAGCAAAGAAATACCTTCGGTTAAGTTTCTTATTTGAGACTTATGAACCTACCTCTGGGCATAGTCACGCAAATTGTCTGGGTAACGTTGTTCTACTTCATAGACTAGTGTATTTTGGGGGTGAAAGCCCATCTTTGTTCAAGTTTATTATCATCTGGCTGTATGTATATTGTTCATCAAGACTGCCATGTGAAGGGGAAGTGGATAGAATGAGAGAGCCAGGCAAGAAAGTACAGATGTAAATACACAGATGTATATGGGGATTCAGGTGATTCAGTCAAATTGAGAGTCAAGTGTTTCAGAAATAGATAAGATTAGGAGATAGATAAGGTTAGGAGAAATTAAAGACTACCTTGACATATCTATATTAGGAAACCTTGTAGAAGACACCCTACTCAGTGCAAATATTTTTTACTCCATAATATATAGTTTTAATTGGGTTTCCATGTATTTTAATTCTTGTAGTTCAGTGAAACTATTTGGAAAAAATAACACATTCAGTCAGAGGGATATTGTCATTTTCCTACCACATACTCACCTATGCTCTCAAGTAGAAATTGCATTAAGGGCATATTACCATGGTAACAACAGCTAATTTTACCATAGATGTGGACTACAAGAGCACAATCTACCAGCACAAGCAATGACCACCAATAAATATGTTCAATTATAATGAACAAATATAATTTATTATGAAAAACGATTGGTATTAGAGTAGGTCCTAGACATTGATTGTATCTGACACAAGCTGCAAACTGCAACATGGTTTGTGAGTATATTTGCTATTCTAATATATAAATCACCTTCATCCTTCAATTAGATTCAAGTTTGTCATCCATTCCTGGCTATCAGTGATTCTACATCATCAAAAACACCTGAATTCAGCTATTAGATTCCAGATTGTGATTCATTCCAAAGTATGTTCTGTTCTCCAAATATATTTCCAACATGAACACTTGTTTAGATTGCAGATTGTAGTTTGCTCCTGGGTGTATGATATTTAAATATTCTGTACCTAAACACAGGATGAACTTCAAATAAGAGTTACAAATAAGACAGACTAACTTGTGGAAACAAGTAATTTATTTTTATTAATGGTAATGATTTTCAAAGGTCAGTAAGTACGTACGTGTCTGGAGATTAAAGACAGTTGAAGGTACATAAAGCCTTCTTATACTTTTAAAATATTTACATTAATTACAGTCTCTAATATAACATTCAAACTCATGTTTCTATATGCTGATCACATAAACCTTTCTATTAGATCCTATCTTCTCATACATTCTTGGGAATAATTTATCCTATATATAAAGCAAATCCAATTCAATTCCAGCCTTTAATTCACACCCATAGATCAGCTGCGTGTATATAAACCCCACTAACCTCCCCAATGGGGTTTCATCTGCCATATACATTCATGCATTCCATGTTTTATAAAGAAACCTCCCAAATCCATCAGTTGTGCTATAACAGACCACTGGAAGAACTTAGTGGATCAATCAGCATCTGTAAAGACAAAGAGATGGTCAACATTTCAGGTTAAGGCCCTGAAGCAGGAATGAGAGCACAAAGGGATAATAATGAGTAGATAGAAATCGGGAGGGGGAAGTGATGTAAGACAGGCCATGTCCAGTGACAGATTGAAACTAATAAGATGGGAAGATTAAGGGGTTGGAACGAGGTTGGAGTAGGGGATGAAGGGAGATGACATCCTTCCTATTGACCAGTACTTGCTCCAAGCCTTCTCTGGCACCCAATTCTTTCTCTGCTACATCAATGACCACATTGGTGCTGCTTCCTGAATTCATACAGAAATCCTCAATTTTATCACCTTTGTCAGAAAATCGAATCAGAATTTATTGTCATGAACAAGTCATGAAATTTGGTGTTTTTGTGGCAAAATCATAGTGCAGTGTCTTTGGTTCATTCAGGAAGCTGTCCTTGTGCCACTGAGTGCTCATCTTTAGGCTCATGTCCCTTTTTCCTGTTGGTAGCAGAGTGAAGAGGTCATGGCCTGTGTGGTGGGGGGTCTCTGAGGATAGAGGCTGTTTTTAAGACACTGCATCATGTGAATGACCTCGGTAGAGTGAAATCTGGTGTCCGTTATGTCGCAGGCCAAGTTAACAACCTTTTGGAGTTTATTCTGGTCCTGAGAGTTGGTGCCTCCATTCCTGGCAGAGATGTAACCAGCCAGAATATTCTCCATGGTACACCTGTAGAAGTTTACAAGAATCTTCAGTGAAATACCTAAATCTCCTCAGACGCCTCACAAAATATAGCTGCTGGCGAGCCTTCTTTGTGATTGGATCAACATGGAGGCTCCAGATCCTCTCCACTATTGAGCCCTCAATGAGGATTGGGTTGTGTTCCCCTGACTTCCTTCTGGCCATGACCAGCATCCCAAAGCATTTTGTCACAGTAGATGTTAGTGCTACTGGGCAGTAGAAGATGAGGCATCTCACACTACTCTTTTTGGGAACCAGGATGATTGATGTCCTTTTGAAGCAGGTGGGAACCTCTGACTACAGCAATGAGAGGTTGAAAATGACTGAACACTCTGGTAGTTGGTTGGTGCAGATTTTCATTCCCCTGCCAGATACAATGTCAGGGCCTGTCACCTTGTGAAGGATCACCCTCTTGAATAATGTTCTGACATCACCCTCAGAGAGAGATATCACAGAGTCTTCAGCCTTTTCAGGCATCCTAGTAGGCACTGTTTGGTTCTTCTTCTCAAAGTGAGCATGGAAAGTGTTCAGCTCATTAGGTAATAAAGCATCACAGCCATCTATAGTGTTCACCCTCGCTTTGTAGGCTGTAATGGCCTGATACCCTGAAATAGCTGGTGTCTCTGTCTCTAGCTTCCTCTGAAATTGTCACTTTGCTTCGGAGATGGCCTTCCTCAGGTCATACCTGGACTTCTTGTAAAGATCCTGATTCCCCAGCCTTTAAATGCCCTTGTTCTCACCCTCAGCAGGTTGTGAATTCTCTGGTTCATCCAGGGCTTCTGGTTGGGAACACCCAATATGTGCATGTGGACACACACTCATTCATGCATGTCTTGATGAAATCGCTGACACCTGTTGCACATTCAGTCAATTTTGTGGATGAGTTCTTGAATATGTTCCACTCTACTCCTTCAAAGCAGTCCTGCAGATGCTCTTCCACCTCCCTCAACCACACTTTTGCCATCTTCACCACTGGTGCTGTGGTCTTGAACACCAGGAGTAGAAGTACAGCCAGGTGATCAGACTTGCTTGGTTTGCATTCTTTATGGTCGCGTAGTAGTGGTCTAATGTGTTGATTCCCTTGGTCTCGCATGTGATGTGTTGGTGGTAGTTTGTCAGAGACTTCTTCAGGTTGGCCTGATTGAAGTCCCCAACAATGATCGGGAAGGCATCAGGATGTACTGTCTCATGGCTGTTAAGCACAGTGCTCAGTCCCTCCAGTCCCAGCTTGACGTTAGCCTGGGACTTAATGTACACTGCAACCAGGATGATGGCGGTGAACTCCCTCAGCAGGTAGAATTGGCGACACTTGATCACCAGATGTTCCAGGTCAGGGAAGCATGACCGTTATATCTGTGCACCTTGATGAATTGATGATGATATAAAATGCCATCTCCCCTGGTTGTTCCAGACACTGGTGTTCAGTCAGCGTGATGAAGGGTGTAGCCTTTGGGCTGTGGCGCCGTGTCCGGAATGTCTGCGTTTAGCCATGTTTCTGTAAAGTACACACGCAGCACTCCTTGATGACTTTCTGATTGTAGTCTGGCTTGGAGTTTTTTCTGCAAGGATTGTATGTTTGCCAGGAGGATGGTAGGGAGCAGAAATCTCAGGTCCCGGTGCCTCAGCTTGACCTCTAGCCCCCCCTCTGTGTTCACGTGGTCGGGTCTTCTTTACCTGGTCCGTGGGTCCGCTGCTGGTAGTTCCCACGGTGTTTAAATGGTCCATGCCCTGTCCCTTTAAATCACCCATGATGTTTAAATGTGCTGAGCATCTGATGTTTTCGACTCCTGCAAAGTTTAAATGGCTCTATCTCTGGCTTTTTAAAACTCCTGCGGTGTTGTTATTGTACTTGCCTGAGCACTAGCTGTTTAAAGGTCTCACAGCCCAATGGAGGCTGTTGATTCTACCGATTCCTAGATCTTAGGACATCCATATTAACGGTTTTGTGTTAAATAGTCTGACTCTGTTTCATGAGAGAATCTACCCTCCAGTACCGACTATGAACTCACAGACTCTCACAGCCACTTTAACCACGCCCTCTCCCATCCCGTCTCTTAAAGAGGCACCATTACTTTTACTCCATTTCTCCATCTTTGCTGCATCAGTTCTCACAAAGGCTTTCCACCCTAGAACTCATGAAATATTCTCCTTCTCCAGGGTATGTGGCTTCTCCTCTGCTATAATTTATGGAGTCCTCATAGATATTTCCTCCATTTCTGTATATTGCGGGAGATGAGTCCCCTTCGTCCTCACTTTTCACTTCACCAGTCCCTGCATTCAACATATTGTTTGCCATTCCTGCCAGCTCCAATATGATCCCATCGCCAGTCACATCTTACATGCTCTTCACCTTCTTGCTTTCTACAGGGACCATCTTCTCTGTGATTCTCTGATTCATTCATCTATGAGCCAGTCTCATACTAGAAGAAAAGCACCTCATATTCTTCTTGGGTAGCCTACAACTCAATGGTATGAATAATTTCCAATATACTATCAATATGAAGGGTTATTTTTCACCTTTCCGATTCATATATGCTGATTTTAGAAAACTAAGTGTTACATATTGTCAAAATATTGGCTTGTAAATTTCATGCCTATCAGGGTAAATGAAGGCAGGTTATTGGAACCAGACTCCTCCTTGCAATTAGAGAAAAAATGTGCAATAACATTAAAATCTTCCCTTTTCTTATAATAACATTTATATTGTACTTTCAGCTAAGGTGAAATTTAATGGAAGTATTTCCAGTTAATGAAAGGTGCAAATTTAATTCCTCACATAAACAAAGATTTCGAGTTAACTCCTGTTGTATGTAATTTCAATGGGATAATCTATTCCCATTATGTAGGAAATACATTCATGAAATATTGTTCAATTATCCCTCATGCATAAGTTTAAAGACTGTGGTTTATCTCAGTAGTTGTCTGATACTGTTGAAAAGTCTGTTCACACTGCATTTTGGATTGGTAATTAAAGAACTGGAATGGGGATTTGCAAAGAGATTTTAATGTATAAATCAAGATCTGAATTGAATGTGTACTTTTAAAATTCTAATAATGCCTGCATGAAATATTAAATGATATGAAGTAACGTTGAAAAGCTTGTTACTTCAAAGGAAACCAGAAAATAGATCCAGAGAATATAACTAACCAGAAGCTTCCAGTGATTTCAGAGAGGAATCCCTGAGGCACAAATAATACCAAGCCTGCTTTTCAGTCAAGTGGAAATATTCTGCCTCAGAAGGCCAGGTTTCTTCTTGCTCCTTACCACAATATTTTCACTGTCTTATTCCTTCAATATTGGAATGTTTGCTATACAGTAAAAAACCCCTGGTGTCTGGCACCTATAGGGATTAGTAGATGCCAGTTAAGCGTTTTGTCTGGTTGCTTGAGACTTACGGTTACAATGCCCAACTAATATCCTTGCATTAAGAATAAACAGTTTAAAAGACAAAAATACAATACTGTACTTACACTGAACAAACTTCACTTGCTTGAATATACACAGCTTGAAATATTTTACTTTATTTTCAGTCACATTCTTTGAAAACATTTAACCACCATTGCATTTGCAGGTTCCTCCCCATTCATGGAGCCCCCCCCCCCAAAAAATGAACAATAACATTATAGATAATTAACCCCCATTCCCTGAAGTTTACAGATAAAACCTGACTGGGGTGACTATTACTGAGCAGGGATAAGGAGACAGTTTAAGAAAGTTTAAGACAAGCGGCATCAACCAGCTCTTCATCCTGGGTGATGTCATTGCTGTTTCACACAACTTGGTTCAAACAGCTGCTATGAGCAAAGCCAGACTAAGGCACTCCACTGGCTGAAAATTTGCTCCCATCTTCACCAAAGGTTTATGTGTTACCTCAGATTTTAAATTTGCTATTTTACTTATTATTTTATTCTTATTATTTTAATTTTAAAATTTATTTTCCTCAATTTTTTTGCCAGTTGCTTGGTTAGTCACTGGATAACACCCTCCTGAAGTTAGAGTGCACATAAAAATGTTATGTTGATCACCAATCTCAATAATAACCAGTGTCAAACAAGACTGTATATTGCCCCACTCTGTCTCATCATAATGTTGCACCACACCTCCAACAATTGTTTCTGTACATTGAAACTCTTCAGAACTTTTGAAACATTCAACCTACTGCAACCACAGTCGAGAACCAGTCGAGCTGCAGTGTACATTAGCACCTGCTTACTCCAAGCCATGTTGACTCATTCTCTGAATATATGTATTCAACATAAAAAAGACAAAGGTCATCAACTAATCTGGTTTCATTGCACAATATTGCCCTCCAACAATAAGTGTTTACAGTGAGATGCAAAAAAAGAGGCACCACTTCCCACATCTTCCAAACTGCATCATAGCCAAGGCAGGCATTAATGATGAAATCCATCATCACCGTGAATGTACATTTAGACAGTTGATGAAAGGAATGTTTGAAGATCTCACTCCTGCCCCTGTTTGTAGTTTGACAGCAATTATCAATGACCCCTTCTTTTGAGACAAAGATTGCTGACTGCAGTTACTTCAAGACACTTGATAGATGTCACTGCATAATCTTTTGAATTCACCAAAGGGATAAAATATTTGACATCAGTGTCCCATCTTGGCCCAACATTCCCAGCACTGAGGCTCTAATTAAACTCAGTCTGCTATGTTGGATGTATCAGATCATTCGCATGCCAAACAGAAGGCTTCTGAAACATATGATCTGAATTGAGGGCATTTCAGGAACACGGCCAAAAGAGATTCAAAGAAGCATTCAGAGCTTCCTTTGAAAAATGTAATATTCCCAGACTCCTACCCCAAATTGAGGAGGAGCATTCAGGAGAGCGTAGAGAAACTTGAGGCTGTACATCAGGAGCTCACAGTAAACAATGGTAGGTACTCTTCACCTCAGAAACTACCCATTTGCTCATTGCCTCAGGCATCCCTCCCCCCCCATCAGCAGACAGGTCTGCAGTTTCCATTTTGGAATTAGAAAGCCATTCTCAGCAATGGTATGACAACATTGTTCGAAAAAACCCAGTTGGTTTATTTCCATTCTTTCTACCGATTTTGGGACTCCAGACTCAAACTCCAAATGGACAACTAATGCTGGCCTCACCCACATCCTGAAAATGAATGAATTAATAGTAGTTATCAGTCCTTTTCTATAAGCAATACATCATTCATACTGACACTGGCACAAGTCTGAAGGTGACGGAGCCATGGACACTCAGAATCTCCCAAAATGAGCAAACTCAGCTAAAGCACAAAACTCTGAAGAATTAGAATATTAAGGCAAATCTTAAAGCAGAAGGATCAACGAAACAAAAAAATTTCAGAGCCATTTTATGAAGAACTACCTCTCTTGAAAGTGTTCATCTGCTTCCCTAGTGACTGGTGTTGACTTCACAAGCATGTTAATCTTTTGTTTCAAACCTCATGCTAGACTTCATTTATACTTAACTCTGTAATGATTTGATGTTCCCCACTCAGCTCAAAACATTACAAATCCTCTGTCGCCAAGGCATGTCCCAGTTTTCAAAGCGACGAGCACTTGAGAGAGTCCCCATGGTTTGATGTAACAAGCTATTAGTGGATCACATGATCAAACATTGGCGAAGCGATTGACCTGAATCTGACCTGGTGAGGATTAATTTTACGTCTGGCGTTTCGTTTCTATTAAAACTTCAATTACTATTCAGCAGGAAAAGTAATTACTGAGTGACATTAAATCATCACTGTCTGAATAATTGAAACAGGGAGCACAAAATAATCAGAATTTCATTATCATTTATACACAGAAGATTAAAATATAGGAAATATATTTCTTCCCTTTTAAATTTTGTGTTTTCAATTGGTCTATTTTCTCTAAGATAACTATTTCTCCAGGCTGCTCAGTCAAATAACTTCAATTTGTTAATCAATGGATAAAGTATGTAAGAAAGTTTATATAAACTTTGAAATTTTTCATGTTGCGAGCTGTATGTCTTCCAACAATGGAGGTTTTTAGTGGAAATCTCTTCCAATGGTAAACAAGTATGATTGTAGGTAACCCATATCAGTTTGACCTGGTCCAAGTCCGTTGAAATTAATGCACGCATTTCATTATTTTGATTGCACTGGGCAGATGGAGCAAACCCTGCTGAAGAATACGTTTATGTCTATAAATAGGGAGTCACCAGCATAATTAGTTGAAGTCATGGCTGAATCTCTTCAAAGCCATTGTCTCTTGCTACCGTTGCAAGTAATTTCAAACCTTTGGCAACGTTGCGTTAGGTAAAAGCAAGCATTCCAGATTTAAGATTTTTTTTAAATTCCTTTATTGTCGCAACTAATTTTGCACGGCACCCCCAATTGTAAAAGAAAGGGAGGCAGGAGAAGGTCCCTTCAGAGACATTGAGTGTCCGTGGATTTGCACCCTGCACTCCCACAGCCTCTGCAGCCACACAGTCTTCTGTTCAATCCATTAACAAACCTGAGCTCCCAGATCAGAACCTCCGATACAATCAGGAAACTTTCAGTGCCCAGGGTCACTTTGGGAGCCCTTCTTGCCCTTGGCACCCTCTCGAATCCCAGTCCTAACACCTAGTTCTACCAAGCCATTCTCTAACAGCCTGCAGCCTGTGTGGGTCCTTCAGCTGCTGCTCTGCTGCTGTGGTCACCTTTGCTGTAGGGCCATTTCCCTCATTGCTCCTCCTCAACAAAGGTGTATTCTCACACTTTTAGTGCCCAACTCCAGTGCACTGCTCCCCCAAAATCCACACTCCTCATAGTCCAATACCAAGCATGGGCACTCCCATTTCGGCCACAGGTATCAATGGTTTCAAGATATTTAAAAGAAAAACAATTGGCTCCTTTATCGGGCTCTACGAGGCTGTCAGTCTTACAATCATGCAGTGGGACCCCGTGGAGGTGCGCTGTGCCTCCGCTCCCCACCCTCCCGGGTCCTCACCAGCAGCAGCTCTGCTATGCCGCCATTTTTTAATGAAAGTAAGTTCCTTGTCATATGCACTATATAATGTACATATAAACCAAAATTATTACTTGCTGCATTAAATTAAACTGAAAAAGAGATGATAAATACAACAGATAGATAGAGAAAAAATTTTGTACATTGCTCTGGATATCTCCTCACCTCTAGACTCTCAGTTTTCACCTGCTTCAGTTAAATAAAGATAAACTGGAATGCTTCATATTAACAAACAAAAGGATTGTGACTCCATAAGGTGAATTGCATGATTCTCAGGATGGAGAACGTGTTGCTCCAACTCTGGTTTTGAAAGTTCTGAGGTGCCTGAACTCATTTCTCCAGATCATTGGTCTGGGCATAGAACTGCTGGTCCAATACACCTCCATATCCCTTGATATCTTTGATCTTCTTGATATTCAATGTGGAGGTCAATAACGTTTGGGGAAAACTCAAAATTGAAAACTCCAGGACGCAACTGGCAAACATTTAGCTTTTTTGGTGCAAAGAGACTTGTACTTAAAACTGACTGCCAAAGGAAATTTGTACTTACCTTACCAAGTTCTCACATCATGAATTTGCAGTGTGGAATTGGCCTCCTCAATCCCAGTAAGGGTCCATGTGGTGGCAAGACCTTTCATAATGTAATTCCATAGAGGGGGAGCAACCCTGTTCATATGCTCTGTAAAAAACAGATATATTCCCTCTGCAGGCTATCCCCAACAGGGCTAGAAGTTGAACCTGTCAAAACGCAAGGAATGTTAATGAAATCCAGCATTTATCTCAAGTTTTTCTTGCATATCCCGTGACATCCCAACTGCAGTGTGCTTTACATAGATACGAGTCAGCAATTAAAATAAATGAAACCTGACGTGAAATGTTGAGTCCACGGCAGCCTCTGTGATAACTACAAATGAACGCTGTTGACCGCCACATACCAAGGACCAGGAAGTAAGTGCTGCGGGAGATGCTAAAGCTCACTTGCAGCTGTTGCAAAGGCTTTGTGCTGAAGTACCGCACTCCAGGATCCTGATACCACTGGGCACTGATGCATTGTTTAAAAAGGGAACACGAGTGATGCATCATCAGAGAAGATACTTCAATGTAGAGAAATACATGCCACATTATATTCAGTTTATAATGAATATATTTTTCGAAAAAGGTGAAGTAGATTTATTGCAATGAAGTGGGGGGGAAACTGCTTGGAGGTGCTCTCAGCCCCCCTCCCCCTGGGCATCGTGAGTACCACACTGAGTAGCCACACTGCCAGTCTTCAATGAAGTGGGGGGAAACTGCTTGGAGGTGCTCTCAGCCCCCCTCCCCCCGGGCATCGTGAGTACCACACTGAGTAGCCACACTGCCAGTCTTCAATGACACTGACAGTTTAGTCAAAGAAAAAGTAGCCTGCAACCAAAATAAAGCTGAGCGAAGATTTGTTGTCCGAAATAGATTCAATTACAATTCAGGAGCTCACAAGAATTGAGAATCACTGAGATTTGAGCAGTTTGTAGAAACAGATGAAAGAGTAAGGAGAAAGCTAAACAGAAATCAAACAGACAAGCTCATTCATCAAATGGACCATGATCCATTTACTGAAAGGTAATGTAAATGATCATTTCAGGCACGAGAATGCAATATTAAAGAATCGGTAGTGTAGTAATGTAGATTAACAACAAGAAATTCTACAGGAGCTCTAAATATATCTCCCTCTAATCTTCATTCCTTCCAGATCCTGTAAATGCAGCAATACAACCACAGCTTACTTTAATTTTGCACATCAGCACCACTCATAGTCAAATGTGGATGAGCTTGTATCTGACACAATGACTCTGATAGCTATCCATACCTTACTTTCTCCATCATCATGCAAGGGCTGGGTTTGGGGGCTGCGGGGAACTGGTGGAATTCTCTTTAGCCTTGATGGCAAGAAGCACTTCATTTAACTTTCTGCTAATGTATCTCTGTCTGCCTTATGCCCAAATTAAGTGAAAATTTGAAATGTTTGTTTTGCGACATTGTATTTTACTTTGTAGTTACACAATATTATAACCTGTACCACAGGGTCACAAAGTAATAGACACCCTAGTAGCAGCGACAGCACAGCGTCAAGTCACATGTGATCCAAAACACAAACTGATTGGAATTGAGTTATTTACTTTGGCCTCATAACGTGCAGCCTCGGCTCAACATTAATTTTGGTAACGATTTTTCTACCTTCATGTAAAAACAGGAAATGTTTTTTTAGACAAAAGAAGGATGTTTACATTCAGGTCCGCATAACATGCGGGAGAAGAATGCCACATCATGAAGAAAGCCTCTACTTCCTCAGGAGTTTGTGGAGGAGCTAGTGGAGTTGTTCAAGTGAACCGGTACGGACTTGAAGGGCCGACATGACCTGTTTCCGTGCTGTAAACGGTTATACGGTTATATGGTTATATAAATGTACCCAAAAGAACAAACACCAACATCCAGAACAATCGTCTCTGCAGGGCCCTTTTTAATATCTGCATTATTTTGCTATCAGTAGTTGTTATTTGAGGGTCAGAAGGTGGGAAAAACAGAAGTGCTTACCATTAGAAAATGTGTTTTACATAATGAAAGAAACCCTAAGATAAGGTTAGAAATAGAAATTGGCTTTTTGATGAAGTGTTGAAATTGCTCAGTGTTAATCCTCTTTGGCTACCTCCATCTCAAATAGTTTTAAATAACCTGTGGTAAGTAAAAGCTGTCTGTTGAACTTCCTGCACTTTAAATGCTTAGGTTTCAACATTGTAGATCAAATTCCGGAGACCTATAAACAGTGATTTCATAAACCAATTCTCTGCAAATCTATCCACAATTTCATTGTATGGGAAAAATATACCCCCTTCCTCCCTGGGCCAGTTGATGAAAATGGATCCCATCACCTGTTTCTGAATGGCAAGAAAAATCAAGATTAACACTGTCTTTCACAGCATGAGCAAGGCATCAAAGGTATAATGCAAGGATCAATTTAATCAGTATCAATAATATGTGAAGGAAAGTGATCCTGGGTAGGGTAGGAAAGACACCTTCAGTTCATGCTAAAGGAAGCTGCTGTCTGGATCCATTTACAAGTGTAATCTGGACATTTTTTTTCTGGAACCTCATTGAAATGTAAGATGGATACCTCCAGAGGGCCATAGTTTGGCAGCACAAGAATAGAGAAGGACCCCAGATTCTCCCATTGAATCTGAAATCCCCCATCCTCGAATCAACTATTTCAACTGCTCCTATTCCCTCTCCACCTCCGCATTGGGTGCGAAGTGAGGCAAATGATTGGCTGTGAGTGTAAGAGGTATTTGATATTGTGAAGTTGATGGAGGGAACCAATTAATGGATGACTCAAAGCCCAGGGAATATATTTTAAATTGGAAACAAAGGTACAGGTAGCAGTTGAATAAAAATGTTTTTATTCAGAGTGCAGTTATAATTTTTGGAATTCACTGCCTATATATTTGGTGGAAACAGAAATTATGCCCTCATTAGGGAATAGAGTGAATAATTTGCAGGAATCTAGGGAGAGAACAATGGAATGGTATTAACTGGAGGTGCATTGGTCAGCCAGAAAGGCTTTCAAAAGTTACAGAGGGATCTGAACCAGTTGTAAAAATAGGCTGCCAAACGACAGATGGAATTTAATGCAGGTAAATGTGAGGTTTACTCTTTGGAAGAACAAACCAAGGAAGGACATACACAGTAGGACACTCAGTGGTGCAGTAGAACTGTGGTATCTGGGAATACAGATACATAATACCCTAAAAGAACAAACACCAACTGAGTAGCCACACTGCCAGTCTTCAATGAAGTGGGGGGGGAAACTGCTTGGAGGTGCTCTCAGCCCCCCTCCCCCCGGGCATTGTGAGTACCACACTGAGTAGCCACACTGCCAGTCTTCAATGACACTGACAGTTTAGTCAAAGAAAAAGTAGCCTGCAACCAAAATAAAGCTGAGCGAAGATTTGTTGTCCGAAATAGATTCAATTACAATTCAGGAGCTCACAAGAATTGAGAATCACTGAGATTTGAGCAGTTTGTAGAAACAGATGAAAGAGTAAGGAGAAAGCTAAACAGAAATCAAACAGACAAGCTCATTCATCAAATTACCTTTTAGGGAAAAAGTGGGGGCAGAGGTAGGTACATAAAGAGGTCTTTTGGTACAGTGGCCTTCATAAACCAAACTATTGCATATAGAAGTTGGAATATTATGGTGAAGTTATATATAAGACATTGGTGAGGCTGAATTTGGAGTTTTGGTCAACTAATTACAGGAAGGCTATCAATAAGATTGAAAAAGTGCAGAGGAGATTTACAATAATGTTTCAAGGACTTGAAGAACTGTGTAACAGGTTAGGACTTTATTCCTTGGAGCGTAGAAGAATTAGGGGAGATACACAAAACTTTGAGTGGTATAGATACTTTTTCCACTGAGGTTAGATGAGATAAAAACTAGAGGACGTGGGTTAAATGTGAAAGGAGACAAACTTATGGGAAGCAACAGAATTAGCATATGGGCAGTATGATTAGTGAAGAGCCGGCACAGTTAGTGTAGTGGTTAGCACAACGCGCGACCGGAGCCAGGGTTCAGATCCCGCGCTGTATATAAGAAGTTGGTACGTTCTCCCTGTGTCTGCATGGGTTCCATCTGAGTACTCCAGTTTCCTCCCATATTAAAAAGAAAGACGTGCCAGTAGTTGTAGGTCAATTGAGTGTAATTGGGCTGCATGGGCTCATGGGCCCAAAGGACCTGTTACAGTGCTGGGTAGTCTAAATTAGGGAGAACTTTTTCATACAAGCAGTTGTGGGAGTGTGGAATAAGCATAAGCTGCCAGTTGAATTGGAGAATACAGGCTCAATTTTGAAACAAGAAAAATTTGGGCAGGTACATAATGGGTGGGGTATGACTGGATATGATCCAGGTGCAGATCACTGGGGCGAGGCAGAATAATAGTTCGGCACAGACTACAAAGCTGAAGGACCTGTTTGTAGTGTTCTATGGTTCTTTGGAATGGTTAACAAGGACTTGACATAATCCATATGACATCCATCTGTACCATAGTAATTCTATGATTTTTATGACTCAACCCAGTGATGCTAAAGGTAATTATGTCATTCTTCCATCAAGGGTTGCTTCAAGTAATACAGCCATTATTTGACAAGTTTCAGAGGAATTTGTAGAATTTTGATCAGGGTCTAGCCAGGAATTAAGAGAAAATTAGAATGACACCAAATTTTTAGAGACAGTTAACCTTTCTGACTCTTGTTCAAGTACTAAACAGAGGACTTTCCTTGGTTGAAGATAAAATGGATCCACAAAATTCTGCAGCGACCTAGTTGATGAACCTAGCCCCGAAAGCTAAGACCTTTCTTGTACATTTAACAAGGTTCCTGAAACCCAAGGCAGCATCTCTTGTTTATAGAAGCTCAAAACTAAAAGTTAATATTTGTTTTCCTGAACTTCTGGGCTAAAATTAATTCAGTTTAAGAGCTTGTTTCAATTTGGTTTTGCACAGCCTAGATTTCTGCTCAGTAATATCAAATGAACATTTCTATTCTCCTGCTGACACCAATTAGCACAAGATAGTGGCAAATCTAATGCTCTGTCACCAATCATGCTTAATGTTTCTGCAGAAAATATACAATTTCTGCCACAAGAGATCTTGATAAGAAATGTTTCATCATATTTATACAAATGCACAGATCAGGAATTATTTGGGGTCTTTCACTTTCCTCCACAGTTGACTGATTTTTCAATTTTGCTGCCCCTTTTTCATGTTCTTCACCATGTTTACCCATACTTCACGTGCTCACGTTGAAGTATATGATTTTTCAGTTTAAATTACGGGACTGCCCAGTTAAAACCGTTCTGCTTGACTTGAATCTGCATCGTTCATTGTCCAAAAGTCCTCATTTATGGAGAAATTCTCATCTCAGAAATGTACATATTAAAAAATAATTCTTAACCAGTGCTCAGGTGATTGGATTCAGTAATTTTATCCAATGCAATTCAACATGTCTTACTATAATTAAAATAAATATTTTCCAGTGCTGTTGAAGGAAAAATTGTTGATCAACAATGATCTTAATATTTATTTTGTAAGTTTAATAAGAGCCTGGAGCATAAATCTTCTTTTGCTCCTTTAGGAGCTGTGCTGACTGAGAGCTCTCTACAGGTAAGTGCCAGAGCCTCATGGGAATTGATCCTCTTAAATTTTAATTTAGAAAGTTCAGTCAGTAGTTTACTTGGTATAAAAAAAATCTGCCATACTGAAAATAGTAATTTTCAAGGCCACATAACTGGACTGGGCAGTACTCTAGAGATTTTACATACATCAGTAAGATAAAGGTGACATTGACAAAGATTCTGTCAGTGTACATCTCAAGTAGGAATTTATTCATCCAAAACTATAACTTATCAATGAAGACTGGAGAGTAGCCAAAGCTGTCTCTCTGTTCAACAAGTACAGTAGAGACAAGCCAGATGCAATCTGGAAAGGCATAGACTTATGAGGGATAATCAGGGAAGTCATATCTTACACACTTGAGTTTTTTTGTGGAGGTGACAAAGGTAATTGTTGAAGGTACGACAATGAATGATTTGCACATGGACTTCAGGAAAGCTTTGATCCAGGTGAGTAGGGTACATGGAATCCACGGAGACTTGGTAGAATGGATTCAAAATTTGTATCGCCAAAGAAGACTGGCAGTTTGAAGGGTATTATTCTAACTGGAGGTCTGTGATGAATGGTCTTCTGCAAGCATCAGCACTGGGACTTCCGTTGTTGGTGATATATATATATACAAATGATTTGAATGAAAATGGAGGTGAGCTGATTGGTAAGTTCAGAGATGACACAAATATAAGCAAAATTGGAAATATGGGCAGATGAAGTTTAATCAGGCCAAGTGTGAGGTTTTGAACTTTGAGAGGTCCAAATGTAAGAAGATGCTGTATAGTAAATGAAAAGGCCCTAATGAGTATTAATATCAAGAGAGATCATGTAGTTTTCAGGTCCACACCTCCCTGAAATTGAGACTGCACGTGGATTGGGTGGTAAAGAATCCATGTGGCATACTTGCCTTAATTGTCTTGGTGTTGAGAATAAACTTCAGGAAGTCATGTTGCAGTTGTATAAATCTTTTGTTAGTCCGCATCGGAAGTATTGTGTGCAGATCCGATTGCTGAGGATGTAGAAGCTTTGGAAAAGGATTGCTTGAATCAGAGAGCATTCGCTCTAAGAAAAGGTTGGACAAACAGATTGTTTTCTCAGAACAAGCTGAGAGAAATATATAATATTATGAGAGACATAGACAGGGCAAAGAGAATCTTTCTCCCAGGGTGGAACATTCAAATACTTGAGAACATAGCCTCAAGATGAAAGGGAGAAATTTTAAAAGAGATTTATGAGGCAGGCTTTTTTATACAGAGAGTGGTAAGTGCCCAGTAAGAGTTGCTAGGGAAGCAGATATAACATTTCAAAGTCACTTAGGCAGGCACATGAAAAAGAGGGATTTGATGGATATAGACCACATGCAGGCAAGTTAACTATTTAAATTGGCATCAAAATCAGGATAGGCTTTATGGGCCAAAGGGCCTGTTCCTATTCTGTACTATTCTGTTTTAGGCTCATACTACTTCAGTAGAGATTGTAAGTCAAAAACAAACAAGTAAATGGGATGGAACACTGCCAGAGGCAATGCCCACATAGGCCACTGATCTACATAAAACATAATCACATCTTTTACATGTTTACCATTCTGAACTAGAACTCCCAGGCCTGTCCAATACTTAACGGCAGGCTTTCTTCTGCAGCAGTGCATTGGGCAATGTGGTGCCATTACTTGGAGACAAGTCCCAACAGTGAAATAGCCAAAAATAATTTTGACAATTGGTTGTACATTCTGATAAAGAATTCATGTTTGGGATGGATCAGACTGTGTCCTTGCCAACAAGCCTAAGTCATGATGTTTTGCTTGGTATTAATGCTTGTGTCAACTGTTTTGATCAATAGATTTTAATGTAGAACATAGTATGACTCTCTTTTCTGCAAAAAAGTTCCAATTGAGTCAGGTAGGATGCAAAGAAAATTATAACTATGCAGGTTCATATGGGTTTCAGATTAGCCATGGTCAGGCATCCTAAATTAAACATGAAACCATCTCTAGGTAGCAAATAAGTTGCATTTTTACAGATGTTCATGAATCAATTTTGTCCACAAGTTGGAAAATGCCCAACATTAATTTCATGTGGCCACTATACCTTCACAAAAGCCATATAAGACTAATAAGAAATAACAATTTATTAATTCTGTCATTTGTAGAAATGAACGCAGTTTGGACTTTTGAATTTAATAATATTACAGAGCGGATATCCATAATTTTTCATAATATGGAGGAAACCCATACCTCTTTATTGTAACTCAGACATTGAATTTTACAAAATTTACATCCCTCCTTTAATCCTTTATAGCTATAGAATACAATCAAATTGGTGGATTTCATTTTTAATCCATACCAAAATTAAATCTTTAAACCCAGCTTCTCTTTGGCATGTGCTTGCGCATTTACTTTGAGGTTATACTGCGCATTTCTTGATTTTCTTCTCTAACCATATTTGGTCAAACTTCATGTTATGTCTCAACAGGCCTATAAATGACTTGAGATGGACCCTTGAAATAACTTAGCAGACCACTCCTTTCAGAAGCCAACTAGTGATGTCAACGTCCTGTAAATGAATGAATAAGAAAAAAATCCCATGAAAACTATTTCTAGCCACAGCCGAGGAGGTGTCCCAAGAATTTTGGCTGACGATTACTCTCATTCACTGTGGCAGGTTATTTTGTTACTAACACATTGTTCTTTATGGACGCCACATTTCCTACATTGCAACAGTGACCACACTTTGCAACTTTTGAAATCAACAGATTAATGCAAATTCTTTCTTTTCTGAGACTTTGAGAAGCATTATGATTCGTAGAAAAGAGTGAATGTACCTTTCCTCTTCTATGCTTTCTGTATTTGTGTTACAAAATGATACAACACAAAGGAATTCATTGTGAATGGTCCAAGGAGCATTTTGTTTTTGTTTTTCAAAAATTAGAACATTTTGGTTTTGGAAACAGTAAGCACTAGAAACACCTCGAACTAAATGGAAAAGCAAGGTTTATGTTTTGTGGAATCATTTGTCAGACTGGTTTAATGAACAAAAAAACTTATATTTATTAAATGATAATGATAATGAGTTTATTGTCATACACATTGTACAATGTACAGCTTACTTCCTGCAGCCGAACAGAAAAACAATGAGTAAACGAATTGAATTGAATTAAAAGAGACAATTAATGCACAAGATAGAGAATAAAAGTTCACAGTCATCCTTGTGCAGAAAAAGTGGCTTGCAATAATGCAGACAGTTCTTTGCAAGTCATTTATTTGACAAGACAGTGAAATTTTTCAATCATGTGACATGGATAAAAGATTGCTTACAAATGAAATTTGTTTAAAGAAACACCTTAAAAGAGAACAAAGAGGCGGAGAGATTTTGGATATGAATTTCATAAGTTAGACCCTGTAGCGCATTGAATGACTCAAAGACTTGTTGACTCAAACCAAGGCTTTTTATTAAAAAAAGACTGGAGCGTAGTACGTCAAGGTCCACCATTCCAGACTGACCTTGGTCGAGTTAGGAGTAGCCCTTTATGAACTGCCAGTAGGTGTGGCTACGGCGATCAGCTAATCACTACTACAACATGTAAATATTTGCAAATATATACAGTGGTGATAGGATCCCATACGATCACAGACCCCAAATGCAGTGCCAAAGGGGTGGGACAGTTCAATTCAGGGTCCTCGGGATGCCAGAATTTAAGGAATGCAGATATCATCAGAAGATTACCAAGATAAAGAGTGGGAAGAAGCATTTGGATACAAGGATGAGGATCTTCAAATCAAGTCGTTTCTTAATTGTGAGCCAGAGTATGTCAGCACACACAGGATGATGATGGGACCAAGTGAGAGGTTCCTACTCCACCAGCTGGGAAACCCAGTGACAGGATCCACCAGCACATCCACAAAGAAACTGGATCAGGCAGCACCATCGATTGTCTGAAGATTCTCCAGAGGTTTTCTGGGAGAAGTTTGAGGAATCTGGATTAGACAACTGGTTTTAGTTGAGGAATCTGGATTAGACAACTGGTTTTAGGTGGCATGGCTGCGGGTTCAGGAAGGTGGGAGATGGACTGTCCTCATAATCACAGTGGTTCGAATGAAAGTCTTATTTGGGATGAGCAGCCCACAGTGGGGAGGAGCAGATGAGGTCAGTGAAGAGAGGAAAGCAGTGGAAATGGGATGGGAGGGCAAAAGGAATGGGTAAGAAGGCAGGAGATGTGAAGCAAGAGCAGAGAGAGAGGGACACTGGGGAATGGGGGAAAGCTAGGAGAGGGGTAATTGGGCTAAGGCAGAGAGAGTGGGTCTGAGACTGTTTGTGTACATTCACATGCATGTCCCATATAACCGTATAACTGTTTACGGCGTGGAAACAGGCCGTGACGGCCCTTCAAGTCCACACCGGTTCACTTGAACAACTCCACTAGCTTCCCCCTCCTGCTTTCCGCCCATAACCCTCCAACCCCTCACATCCATGTGCACAACCAACCTTCTCTTAAGTGACAGAAGGGTCTCTGCCGCAACTATCTCTTTATGAAGTATGCCTTTCAGTCACCTTGGACCTCTGTCATTGGAACAAGACCTGGCTGTGAAACCTGTGTGGGAGCTGCTGTGAAATGGGCACCTCCTTCCTCTCCTCTCCCCACTCTCCCACTATTAAGATGTTCATGCACCGATATCTTACTGTTATAAGGGCTGAAGTAGAAATAAGTTATCCTCAATCCCAAGGGCCCCTCTGAACAGAAAATATGTATTTAAAACTTGTTGGCCTTCTCTTTTGTTGTAAGGTTGTTAATCTTAACATGAACTTGGTTGCCCCCTCCACAGGTACAGCTTGACTTGCTGAGCATTTCCATCACTTTTATTTTTTTAATTCCATTCTCACCTGTTTGTTATTAAACCAGCCTTCATTAACAAATTGATAGCAAATGCAGAACCATAAATGGATAAATTGGAAAGGATTCAGCCCGTCATCTGGACTTGCAGCTGTCAGGCCCAGTATACCCTCCCACCTTTGGTGAGACATTGTAAACCTGATGTACTCTCCCTGCAAAGTGTACAGTGAAGGTTTTAAGTGACTTCACCAAGGACCCCACTCTCAAGAAGGCCCTGGGCAATCTCTTAACATCAGGCACGCAGAGACAGGACCATGCATTCTGTTAAATCACTCTTAACAGTTCACAGATTGGGGTGAGACATTTGTAAACTATGAAGCTTGATTGTTCTGCATAATTTAAATATTTAGAAAAGTAATAACTATATTACAAATAAAATGAAATAGAGAATGTATCAAAAAGCTGCATATTTTCCCTCCTGACTTCCAGGTCGGACATTCCTATTCATGCAAATAGAACTCTAATCCCAAGACAGATCTAGCATAATGTTGGGGAATCCCCTGAAGACCAGGCCCAGATGTCACTCCCCATGTGTATTCAGAAGTGGAGCAGACTGACAGATGTGCCAGTCACAGCTAGCACAATTTGGCCCTTTCAAGAAAAGTTCAACAAGTTTTTAATTTATTGTAATACTGCATTTTCAATACCAAAACGACTGCAATTTATGCAAATTCATCACCAGAGGAGCTCTATATCTCTAGAAATTAGAGCTGTTCCCTGAGATGGTAATATTCCTTGAGCTCTAGTCAAATTGGTGTAGTGACTCAGGGTGGTGTGAGTTCCACAATGCTCTAATTACTGGAGTTGATGGAGTTCTCTGTAGCACCAGGGTGGCATTGGATGTGCATGTCTCTCATTACTGCACTGGACTAGCATTGATTCTCAGTGCTCTATTTATTGGAGTTTCTGCAGTGCCTTGGTGCACAGATTTGTCAGTGCCATCCTTGCTGTTCTATGCATTTGAATGATCAAATTAACTCTAAAATGATGCTCTAAAGTAAAAGTCTAAATCAGATCTATTTAAATGTTTAAATTAACATACCATTGATTCGTGGTTAATTTAAACTATAGAATATAACCTTTATTTGGAAAAATCAATTATAATAGTCTCCCATTGTGTAATAGTTCTCTTTTTTGTTGTTCAGATTGTTCTTTATGGCTCTATACTTCCCCACAGTAATTACCTACTGATTATTCCAGGCATTCTAAGTACTGTAGATTAATGTCTTGTTTAATATAATTGACAGTGAAAAAAGATTGCCAGGGAAAGTTGTGACTAATTATATTTATTTGTATCCATTCATTTCTCTTCCTCTTTGTAAATCAACTGATTAGTGTCAACGCCATAAAACCCAAGTGAAAACCCCCTGTGTCCTCATTGAAATTATGGCATTTACTTAAAGGGCATAGCATCTTACAGCTCAGGACTGGTGATTGTCCTTGCCTTTGGAACTGGCCCCTTTTCATGATGAATGTTTGTGTTTATCTTGAAGATGAATGTTGATATTGAAAGAACAAAAACATTTCCACTTTGGACATCTTGTCACTGAAGGCCACAAATAGCTAATATTGTATCTTGGCTAAAATTTATTCTGCAATTTGCATCATTTAAAGACAAAACAGATTATCAGCTTATTGCTCCATTTTATATGTAATAACAGTGACTATCATTGTTTCTAAGAAGCCCTGTAGTCAAACAAGGCATTATAGAAAAGCAAGTCTATCCCATTTTTATGAGGTTGATTGTATTAAGACATCCTAAGTCAAACATAAGAAAATTTAGAAAAGAAGAAATTGCTCCCCAGCAAAGCTAGCATTTAAATAACAACTTTCACAGTTGCATCAAATCTCATGGTGTTTTATAGACAGTGAATTTAACTTTGCATTCTATGTGAAAAATAAGAACAGAGAAACAGCAAACTAATCCATCCTTCTTTCAATGATCTCAGCACTTCTCTGTCAACTTTCTTAGCATCCATAAGATTTTTTTACTCTGCTATCACTTCATCCCTGATAATTTATTCCATTGTAATATTTCCTACTAGCAGAAAAAGCATGGCATTGCCTCTTGCCCTGCTATTAATTCCACATTGTTGATCTGTGTCCCCTCACTAAAGAACTATTTTCCCAGGTCAATTTAGTCAGGAGATAAGTGAAGCAAGGTTTAGGAAATCAAAGGGACCTAGAGATATGCAGGAGACTGCAGACACTGGAAATAGAAGCCAAACATAATCCAATGGAGGGTCTCAGCAGTCAAGCAGTATTAGTGGGAGAAAAAGAATGGTCAATGTTTTGAGCCAAACCTTTTCTTTGGGACTGAACTCAGGAAATCAGAGCAACGTATTTTTTTCTAAAATAAACTTAATTGGCAAAACTGTGCTCAGTGAAACATGGTTTGGGCGAAAGGCTCATATTCCTTCAGCAAAGTGATGGAAGTTTTGAATCATACCTCACACAAAAAAATTGGATGGCAACCATCCCAGCCCTGGGACATTTCTGTTAGAGTAATTTCACCTTCAGGCATGTCATTAATGAGCTTCTGTCCATAATAAGTTCTGAAGTAGAGATGTTTACTGAGATAGCATAGAATATACTGTAGGACAGTACAACACAGGAATATGATTCCAAATCAAACAGAAGCTCTGCTGCTTGCACATGATCCATGTCCCTCCATTCACTTCACATTCATGCAACTATCCAGAAGCCTTTTAAATGTTACTATTGCTTCTACTTCCACCACTACATCTAGCAGCCATGCTCCAGGCATCCACCATTCTCTGTGTATGCCCAGCACATTTCCTTTAAACTCCTATCCCACCCTACCTGCTTGTTTCAAACACATCTAATAGGTGCTGTTTTTACCCTGGGAAAATATTCTGACTGTCTACCCTATCAATGCTCTCATAATTTTAAAAACATTTATCAGGTCTTCCATTCCAGTTCTTTTCCACCTTGTCTAATATCTAACCTCATTTGTCATTTCTCTGCCCATATCTGTGCCTGATCTGTGGTATCTGTTGCGGCACACTTAGCGTAGCAGTTAGTGCAATGTTATTACAGCGACCGGGTCTGGGGTCCGAATCCAGTGCTCTCAGTAAGGAGTTTGTAAGTTCTCCCCATGTCTGCATGGGTTTCCTCCAGCTTTTAAAAATGTATGGGGGTTATGGATCAACTGGGTATAATTGGGCAGCATGGGCTCATGGGCCGGAAGGGCCTGTTGTTGTGCTCTGTCTACATTTGCATGTCTACTTTCTTGATAGCCCTCTAAATTGACCACAGCTTCACCAATCTCATGAACACTTCGCATCTCCTTGGCAAATGAAGCAGCCCATGCCTGCATGCAGCAACACTTTGGCAATGACTGATGAGACAAGTAACAGTTGCATTAAAAAAAATCCTGACAAATGACTATCTTTAACAAGAGAGAGTGTAACCACCTGTATAGTGCTTTGCAGTTTGCTGAGGTTGTGAAAGACATATGTTGTATTTAATGCTTTTTTTTTCCAACTGCAAAAAAAGTGGGAAATCTCCCTAGCCAGCTATTCTTGTCTGTACTCTCTTCAAGATATATTTAATCTCCTGCCAGTCGTCAAAGGCAAAAATCTAATCTTACAATTATATGATATGGAAATAGGCCTTTTGTCCCATTAATTTTCTGCTGATCTTTCAATAGCCATTTTCACAAATCCTTCAGTAATCCCACTTTCTACTCCTCAAATTCCCACCAACTTCTTCCTTCCAGAATCTACCACTGAACTACACATTAGGGCCAATGTGTAGTGACCAGTTAATTTACTAACTCTCACTTCTTTGAGACACATGAGGAAATCAGATCACCCAGAGGAATCCACTGGAATCACGGGGGAATACGCAAACTCTACTGATTAAACATTGATCATTGGGGTTGTGAGGCAGTAGGTCTATTCTCTGAACTACCTGTCCTGGAATCTTATTTCATAAACCCTTTGCTTTTCTATTGAAAATAACTATCAAAGTATTAATGCACATTCTGCAAATCCTTCCACTCATCCTGTAAACTTCTTGCTGAGTTAACAACCACCAAACAATGGTGAGCATAGCAATTAGTGCAACAGTGACCAGGACTGTTGGTTTGAATCCTGCATTGTCTGTAAGGAGTTTGTACTTTCTCCCCATATCTGCGTGGGTTTCCTCCAGATATTCTGGTTTCCTCCCTCCATTCAAAACAAACTGGAGGTTTTAGGTCATTTGGGTGGCACAGGCTCATTGGACGAAATAGCCTGTTACCATTCTATATGTCTACATTTAAGATTTAATAGGATCTTGATTCTTTGAAATAAAATTGACAACATAAAACCACCTGTAGAACCCCTGCATCCACCATGTCAATCATAGGAATTTTGGATGTTTCAATTAAATTACTGTATATATTTGTTAATAGTCAAATTTTGTGGACCAATTTTTTGTG
The DNA here is from genome assembly GCF_036971445.1 of Narcine bancroftii. Lineage (NCBI taxonomy): Eukaryota > Metazoa > Chordata > Chondrichthyes > Torpediniformes > Narcinidae > Narcine > Narcine bancroftii. The sequence continues at coordinate 105,301,301 of NC_091476.1, read as the reverse complement.
GTAAAATATAGGGCCCAGCTATTATATGCATACTATCTTTGACTGCTATAAATGTCGGTGTTGCTCGAGGCTTTGGGAACTTGATGGGCAGGTGGATGGCTGGGACCAGGTTTTAAGTCCACATTCAGGGCATCAGGAGCTCGGATGGGCAGGCGTCCTGGGCCTAGGCAAGAGTCCACAGTCGGGTGTCGAGAGCTCTGGTGGGTGGGTGGCAAAAAATAGGGTGGTTTACCTTTACAGGCAATATATGGAAAATACCAGATTTTGGGGACAAAAATAGGGGGGGGGGGGGGGGAGTCAACTTTTACATGGTGTGGACTATTACATATGTACATATATATATATGATACTTCAGATTCTTCTAAATGTGAGATAGAATATAGCTCACCCTCTTACTCACCTCTCATAGGACATATCCTTCATGCCAGGAACCTATCTGGTAAAAGTCTGTGGCATTCTCTCTATATCCTTTTTTAGACAGGGAGAACAGACCTGTACACAATATTTCAGGTTCAGTTTTACAATGTTATTTATAATTTAAGTAAGACATCCTTAATTTTGGAATTTACCCCTTTAGCCTTCCTAATTGCTTATTCCCCCTTCACATAAACTTTTCTGTACAAGAACACCTCGATCCTTTTGAATGCAAATACAGGTGCTCCTCAACTTACTATGGGGTTGTGTTCCAGCAAACCCATCATAAGTTGAAAAGATTATGTCAAAAAAGCACACTGCACCTAGCATTTTTTAATAAATACATTTTGACTACCGTTATTCTACACTGACATACACAGCTGAAAGCACACTGGGCATGAAGAATGTTTGAAGCATTGAACTAAATAAAATTAATTACTGGATACCCAGCATTGCGAGAGAGTAGCGTACCGCATATCTCAAGTGCGGGAACAGATCGAAATTCGAAATTGAATGTACAGATTCAAACCATTGTAACTTCAAAAATCATAAGTTGGACCATGTAAGTAGGGGAGGACCTATACCATTCAATCTCAAACTTGCTCTCTATTTTCTTTCCAAAATGTACAACATTATTTTTCTTTATCAATGTTGATTCCCATTCATTTAGCATGTCTATATCCCATGAAAACTCTGGATAGTCTTCACACACACCAACTTGAACTTGTATCGATTTTTGCATCCTCAGTGAACTTGGATATATTACATTCAATACTCACTTCCAAATCAATGATATAAATTCTGAACAAGTGGACCTCTTGCACCAATCCATGCAACCTCTCATTTCAAAAATGACTCCTTCTCCATCAAACAAAGCTCAATCCACTCCAGTGCAATAGATGTCATTTCATGTACACAAATTTTGTTTCAAAACGTCCTGTGCAGCACTTTGTATCAATCTCTCCATAAGTTCCAATGCACCACATACACTGGTTCCTGTTTATCGACTTCAAAGAATTTCTACATAAAATAACAGATGACCCAATATAATTTTATTTTCACGCATCCCATTGACTGCACATTTATATTTTTATCTTCCAAGTGCCCTGTTATTACTTTCTTAAGATTTGGTTCTGGTATTTTCCTTTCTATTGATGTCTGACTTATAGATCTGTACTCATCTATTACCCCATCCCCATCACCGCTACTCCTAAACTCTTCTCAAATTGTTGGGTTAAGTTAGCCATCTTCCATAGAGGTAACAGTTCTAGAAAGTTCATAGCTATATCTTTTAAAAAATTGGAATGCAGGTAAGTGGGTCCTGGGGATTTATCACTTTCATTCCTATTAGATTTTCTAATTCCACTTCTTTCATTCATATTTATTCCTTGCAGTTTTCATCTGGTCTGCCTACTGGATTTTCTGTGGACAGACGTAAAATAATAGTTTAATATCTATGTCCTTTCCTTGTTTCCTGGCATTTCTTCTGTCTCGGTCTGTAGGGAACCTACACTAACATTTGATAATTTCCTTTTCACATATTCAAAGAGGTTTTTGATCTGTTTTTTTTTAGTTTCTCACCAGACTGTTCTTATTCTACTTTCCACTTCCTTATCAATTTCTTGATCTTCCTTGCTGAACTCTTTTTTTCAAACTTTCACTGGTCTCTGGGGAAAGCAGTTTCTCTTCATCTCCATCCTAAATCTACTCCCCCCAAATCTCGAGGCTTTGTTCTCTTGTCCAACAGAAACAACTTTCCTATGTCTGTCTGACCTAACCCGCTCACGATTTTATATAGTTCTATAAAATCCTTCTCAGCCTTTTGAATTCCAATGAGTATAGCCCCAGGTGACTCAATCTCTCCTCATAGCCTACTCCCTTCATCTCTGGAATCTACTTGGTCAACCTCCTCTGCACAGCCTCCAAAGCCAGTCTATATTTTCACATTACTCCAGGTGCAGCCTCACTTGTACCTTGTACAATTGCAGCAAAATCTCCCTGCTCCTAAATTCAATCAAATTCTTAAATTCAAACAAGAAGTGAAGGCCAACATGGCTCCTTGATTACCTGTTCCATCAGCAAAACAACGATTTGTGATTCAAGTCTCTCTCCACAACAGCATATTGCAATCTTTCACCATTTAAATCATAAACTGATCTTCTAGTTTGTTCCTCCAAAGTAGATTTTATTCCATCAGACCCTTGTCCCCTCACATAATATCTACATCTCTCTGCAGACTCTCTGCATTCTCTGTACCATTTGCTTTTCCACAATTTTGTGTCAGCCGCAAACTTAGATATGCTACACCAATGGTTTCAAACTTTTTCTTTCCACTCACATACCGAAGTGATCCCTACTCCATAGGTGTTCTGTGATTAGTGAGGGATTACTTAAGGCAGTATGTGAGTGAGATGAGAACCACTGCTCTAGACCCAATTGTTACTGAAATATTTTGCTTGAGAAAAATTGTCATTAGCCTTTGGAGTTATGAAACTGTGCACGTAACAAGTCAATTAGGTAGGATTAAAACAGTGTTTTTTCAAACATTTTCTCAATTACAGATGTTAAGTTACCTGCCATTTGTCTTATCTTTTTTTATTTAATAGTAGTGTGACATTTACTGTCTTCCCATTCTCTGGGACCTGCCTATAGTCCAAAGAATTTTGATCAATTATCACAAGTGCCTCTCCTATTAATTCCACCATTTCTTTGATTTCCCTGGAATACATTCCACCAGCACCATTAGTCTGCTCAGCACTATCTTAATGATAGCAATTGTATTAAGGTCCTCATTTTGCATCACATGCAAAACATCACTCTTTAATATGTTTGCAAGGTCTTCCACTGTGACACGATAGTCATTCAAGGCCTCAGCCATCTTAGTATTACCACTGCCACTTCCCCAACTTTCCCTGTCCAGTGATGCTCATTTGTCACACAGCCATAAGGATTACGTAAGTGTTAGGATAAGCCCTTACTTTGCTGCATTCTGAAAATCCATACTTGCCTCACAATCATGTCCTTCAGTTCCACTGCCTAATGTTAGGGTCGTGACTGGCTCCTGGGGTACCTTCCCCTTCCTGATCTAATGCCGTGTCTAAATCACAGACTCCAGCTAATCAATTATGAACCAAAATTCCTTGAGCTTCAGGTTCTGTGGATGTGGTTATCCTGGAACACAACAGTTCTCATTAACTCCCACACATGCTGCAACGGTAGCACATGCCTTGCCTTGTCTGTTTTAAATAATACTCTTAACCTATCAAAATCACCTACTCCTGAAAAATCCATACCTCATAGACATTGCTGTCAGTGAGCGTTGCTTTTGTGAAAATCTATACATTAAAATTCCCAGGTATAGAAGCTCTGTGTCATCTGCTTTTAGTTGACCAGTTCTTGTTTGTTACCTGTTACCTGGCAGGTTACAGAGTACTTGTGTAACTATTGCTTGCTTAGCACTGAAAATGAAAATTGCATGATAAAGAAAATATAATTGTAGAACTAAATTAAAGAAATAGATATTTGAAATGAAATCACTTACTTTTTCCGCCAAGTTGACACTCTGTAGACATTGCAATCACTGAGCTCAGCATGCTGTACTAAAACACATTGTGCCTTTGCAAAATCCTCAGACTTTGCCAGAAATAGTGAACTCATTTTGTACAGATTTTAAGAATGGCAGCATGTTATCTGATGCGATACAGTTTTCATAATTACTGCCTATGTAATGGTAGCTATCAAGAAAGTTACTGGAGTAGAAAATCTTGCAAGTCTGAAAATGAAAATCTTTTGATTTCAGACCACATTGTTGGAGCTAATCATCCACAGGAATAATCAATGGGGTCACATCTGGCAGAACCAAACCAGGGTGTACTTCATCTTATGTTGGCACCACTTTCAAATTCAGTCTACACCTGTTCCTGCATTCAAACTTCTTTTGTGTACATAAGCAATAGAACACGGTAGCAATGTCAACGGTACCATTTTACATCAATGGATGTCACCACTGCAAGGCAGAAGCCTTTGTGCGAAAGCACATCGCATGCATGGAAGAACAGAGGACCACAATATAATTGAGCATAATGGCATCATGCCCATGGAAGGATTTTCTATTCTTACCCCATCATGTGATCAGAATAAGTTAAAATTTCGAGGCCCCAAAATTTGCTAAGGTAATAAAGAGGGGGTTTTAAAGGAGCAATAATTATACATTTGATCACAGAACATATTAATTTTAGCTGCTCCTTCATGCCAGAGTGAACCTGAGACAAAGGGCAAGTAGCAATGGAAATGCTGCCAAAAAGTCAATCAACAACCTGTAAAAAACCGAGACCAGACACAGGCAGACACAGTTCCTCACAAAACAAACAGAGAAGTCCAGCCTCCTTCACAAATTATTTCAAGTTGGATTGCCAACCAAATATTGTTTTCGGCACCCCCAACAGGTTTTATTTGCCACCTTGTGGCTGGGGAGCTAAGCTTTGATGCTGCATTAACATTATTCTCATCATTGATTGCAGGACATATATTTCCGTTGCTGACCAACGCTGGCAGCAAGCTCTAACATACACTTCATTTCAAGGTATGTGCACTGAGACAATGGGAGATTTATCTCGGTTTCCAGTTACCCTGGCAACATGCATTTGTTTGCCTGTCCAAACTCAACAGAAACCATCTGTCATTATTCATGCACCAAGTGACAGAGAATACATAAACTGTGGCTGCTACAAATCAATTGAGCTCAGGCTACCCTTCTGCTGCACGCATGTTACATTGTGAGCAGCTGTTTTGCCAGCATCTGTATTTCACAACGTGACCAATCTGAGCACAGTTGTAAGTTTCATTGTTACTGAGAAAAAATATTTGCAGGATCAAGGAGTTCGCTTATACTTCACTCTCTCTCTCTCTCTCCTTTAAATAAAAATGCAACCCATTATTTATAAAAGGTTGGTTGACATTTTGTGTCTACGTTCTGTTGAAGCAATATATTTTCTTTTATTACCAGATAATGATGGACCTTCAGTGTTTTATTTTAGAGTTTTAGCTTTTGCAGCTTCCCCTTTTTGTCAATTTGTCCAGTTTCTCTGTCTCCCTTTCCCCAGACCCTTTCATTTCACCCAGTTAGAGGGCTGCTCTCAAGTTGGTATTGCTACTGTAGTGTAGATAAATGCTCAACAGAAAGTAATAGCATCCCTCGTTGGTTTTAATGATTACTTTAATTACTATTTTATTTTGTCCTGTAAATTTTTCATCCTGTGAATTGCAGCATCAGTAAGATGACCCAGTCTTCGATCATTAGAGATCACAGATGCCCAGATATTATTAAACACATTGCAGAGACCATTTGGCCCATCTTGCCTGTGCTAAAACATTAAAAAACATAATCTCATTCCTCCTCCTGTCTATCCTATATACTGTAACACATAATTTAATGAGTGAATCTTAAGAAAATTAAAAAGCAAATGATAATTTGATTGGTGTGAATTAGTGAGTTATTCAATACCTATTGAAAAGGCAAACACGCTGTCACTTTTAAAATTTCCAATTTAAATCCTATATGGACATTATAATGGCAGATGTCAGGTTTAACTAGTCAGGCTGCAACTTCACTCCATGGATGGTAGTGGCCCTGGAGCACTCACATTTGCAAAATGATATCATTGCAATGTGTTCAGTTAAAATATGTACCCAGATATCTCTGATAGAAGACACTGAAAGGTGTGGAGAAATATGTCCAAGATGGGGTCAGGTGGGGACAATGGAACCCACTATGAGGGATGGTGGTGGATTTGAGTCAAGGGCAGGAGAACTCCACTCCAGGCATATCGGGAGGGGAAACTGGCATAGTTCGTCACAGGGTGATCCCATTACTGGTACTTCCTCAAAACATAGTCCACAACCCCCTGCAGAAAATTCTATCAGGGATACAAATAAGGATGAGGTCAGAAATGGCAGTTGAAAAGTCTCAGAATAAAACACTATTTAAGTTGTGCATTGCAAGAATGGCATCATTTTCCAGCTGAGTTTCAAATCTATTGCGGGCAAGTGTAACTCAGTTGGTAGCACTTCCAACTTTGACTCTGGATCAAGTCTCAATCCAAGGAGGACGAGGACGAAGGCTCTAGACAGACGTGTCTTGGATGCGCTCTCCATGAAAAGTATTAAAAAGACAGTTTAAAAATTTTTTCACTGTGAATGAGCAAAATTATCACTAAGAAGCCAAGACAGCAGAAAACAAATTCAGAAGTGACACCGACTCAGCCGGGAATATCGAATGAAAGCCCAAACAGGAGTGGCTCAAGAGGGACCAGCTGAACCCAACAGTGCTGAGGGGTCAGCGCGAGACATGAATATAATCCTGGATAAGATGGAAACTTTATACACTAATTTCATGGGTGTTGAAACTGTAATGAGAGGTCTGTCAGAGAAGACGACTGAATTTAAAGAGGCATTTGAGTATTTAATGCAATGAATAGGCCAAGTGGATGTCGACTTGATTAAAATGTAAGAAAAGCTGAAAGCTTTAGAAGAGGATGCAAAGAAATGGGACTTGGATAAACAAGCTATGCTGGACAAGATCGACCTCATGGAGAATTTTAGTAGATGCAATAATTTTCGGATTATTGGTTTGAAGGAAGGGACCAAAGGGAGAGACCCTGTGAACTTCTTTAAAACTTAGATCCCACGAGTGTTGGAAGAAAATAAATTCAGTTGAAAACTACAAATAGAAATGGCTCATCAGACCCTCGGACCCAGGAGATTTGACAAGCAGCGACCATGACTGGTCTTGGTAAGACTTTTGAGATGCTGGGAACGGGAAGTGGTTCTGGGAGCAGCATTTGATTATGCTAAGCAACACAGTGGCCTGGCTGAGATCGAAGGTGGAAAGGTGTATTCTTTAAGCAGGAAACACATCTTACTAAATCGAAGCATGCTAAATTAAAAAGAAGGTGCATGGGGAAAGTAGTATTGTCTTCTTTCAGTTCAATGATGAGAGGAGTAGCGATTTTAATGAATAAATTGCTAAGATCAATCAATTGACAAAGCTGGAAGGTTTGTAATGGCACATTGTAAAATTTACGCAGAATCCTGGACATCCTACACTCCAAACTATGACATTGAAGCCTTTATGAAAGATATATTTTTAAAAGCAGCAGAGGGTAGACAAAATACATTAGTTGTGGAGGATTTTAATTTCTGTTTAGATTCAATATTGGATAAGTTAGTGAGAATTGCAGAAAGGCAAAAGCCACAAAAACGACACTATCTTTTATGAAGGATTTAAGTGTGATTGATATTTGGAGGCAACTTAATCCCACAGAGAGAGACTACTCGTTCTACTCAAGGGTTCATAACTCACATACATGGATTGATTTATTCTTAATGTCTGCACAGTTAAAATGCAGAGTGATAAAAATGGATTATCAGACCGCTCACCATTAACCTTCACTACTGTGCTAGTGGAAAAACAAGAAAATGCGTACAGATGGCATCTTAATGCCACATTGTTGAAAAGGGCAGACTTCTGTGAGTTTATTAGGAGACAGATAGAACTATTTTGTGAGACAAATCTCCCTTCCACTGATAACAGCTTTTTGATATGGGATAGGCTTAAAGCTTATCTGAGAGGACAAATTATTTCTTGCACAAAAAACTCTTAAAAGAGAATATCAGGTGGAATTAGATAGTTTGGAGACAGAGATAACAGAATAGAGAAAGAATATCAGATCGCGGGTTTACAAGAAAAGTATAGGAACTTGGAAAATAAAAAATTGAGATATTACACATTGCAAAAGTATAAAACAGGAAACTTTATTTTAAAAACTAAGCAAAAATGTTATGAATTAGGAGAACAAGCACATAAGGTTTTGTGCTGACAAGTGAAGTCAGAGGAGTCATTGAGGATGTTAAGGGCAATTAAAACAGAAGCTGACATTCTAACATACAACCAGAAGTGATTAACGATACTTTTAGATAATATTATAAAAAGCTATATAAATCAGAATTATTAGGAGATGATATTGAGATGATGAGCTCCTAGTGAATGTTGAGTTCCAAAATTAGAGGTGAAATAACAAACAGAGTTGGATGTCCCTTTCAAAAAAGAAGAAATTGAGTAGGCTCTGAACACTGCAGGCTAATAAGTCTCTGGGGGATGATGGGCTCCCGCCCAAGTTCTATAGACAAATTTAAGGATCTATTGATGCCTCTTATAATGGATGTGCTCGACCAGGCAGTGGAGATACAGACTCTCCCAGACACTTTTTCAATAGCTGTTATAACAGTGTTTCCAAAGAAAACAGGGACCCATTAGAATTACTTTTTTTAAGACGTTTGAGAAATTCAGGATAAGTAGAACATTCATAAATTAGATAAAAACTCTCTGTACAAGTCAAAATTAGAACTAATATTGAAATGTCAGCAGTTTTCCCTCTCAGTGGATCCAGTGGATAGGGATATCCCCTGTCCCCAGTGCTTTTTATCTTTGCAATTGAACTGCTGGAGGAGATTATAAAGAGAAATCTGGATATTAAAGGCTTCAAAGTTGGAGAAGAAGATCATAAGATCAGTCTATTTTCTGGTGATGTGCTACTATATTTATTTGACATGGCTGAATCTTTGGAGAAATTACAAACAACACTAAAAAAAAGAAGTTTCAGGTAATATAATTAATAAGGATAAAAGTTGGATAATGCCATTTACGAACTTTGATTATGAAATATATCAAAAAAAGAAGTTGACTTAAATAGGAATAACAACTAACAATAACTTGCAGAATTTGTACAAATTAAATTATACGCCCCTCTTAGGGAAAATGGAGAAGGATTTGCAGGATGGAAAAATTTGCCAATTACTTTGGTGGGAAGGTTAACTGTGTCAAAATGAAAGTGATGCCAAGATTACAATATCTTTTCCAATCACTGCCTATTTCTTTGCAGAAAAAAAAATTCTTTAAATTATTGTATTAGGCCATTCCTATGGAATAATAAGATGCCAAGAATTTCACTGGAAGAATTAATGTGGGATTATAAGATAGGAGGACTTAGGCTACCAGATTTCAGAAAGTATTACTTGTCAGTACAAGCCAGATTTCTTTTATCTTTCTTGGAGGAAGGCAGCCGCACTCCCCTCTTGGATTTGAATGGGATTATACTCAATGTAAGAAGGGACAGCAAAGGATTTTACTTATAAGTGGAAAGTTGTCAATAATAAAAAAGACAGATAATCCTATGATTAGAGTATGACAAGAAATCAATGTGTGTATTGGGAAAAAAAGTAGGGATATCATTAAGAGGACCATTATGTAAGAATGTGTTACTGCCATTGAATCTAGCCAACAGAACATTAAACTCCTGGTATGATAAAGGAGTAAGATACATTGAAGACTGCTGTGCAGAAAGGATTCTTATGTCTTTCGATCAACTAAAACAGAAATATGGAGTAGGTAATGGGACTTTCTTCTGTTTTCTCCAGCTAAGATCATTCCTGAGAGAAAGATGGGGCCCAATGTTGGACCCACCTGAAATTAATGAAATGGTATGAACGATCTGGCTGGGGATTACACCTAAATTCATAACAAGAATGTACTATGCTCTCCAGAGTGAAAGTGCAAAACCAGGTTCACAGAGGGCTCCAAATATAATAATAATAATAAAACAGAGGCTGTTACAACATGAGCAGATGTGATTTCCCCATACAGATCTTTTATTGACTTTTATGGATAATATGTGTGTGACCTCTGACGGTGTGTGGTTTTATATTTTGTAGGAAGTGGGAGGGGTTTTCTTTGTTTTTTGTATGAAAAAGTTTAATATATTGAGATATTGAAGATTTTACAATGTATATTTATAAAAAAGTTAAAACAAAATATTCAAAAAAAGTCTCAATCCTAAACTTTTCTCCCCTCACTGTACAGATGTCCTTTGGTGTTCTGGTCAACATATATTGTTTAATTGCATCACTAAATGAAGATTGTCTTAGTGTGTCTTATTTCGACTTTTGAGGTTTGCATTGTACAAATATATAATTCTGTTGGGAGTTAGAGTATTGATTGAGGTTAGGGAGATTAACTAAAATTTAGAATTAGTAGTTAGCCCTATAGTAAAACTTCTTTGCATATCTGGTATCAATTCAAAATTTTTTTTTGATTTAAAAGGTTTTTCCTCATCAAGATTTATATCATCTAATTATGTATTTCCTCCTTCTTTATATGATTCAACCTTTGTTAATTGGTATGATAATAGTATTCAGTAGAATTTACCAAATTCACATTTTTTTAGAAAATTGTGGATCAGAAATTTTTTGCAGGTTCAATTGCCAAATTTTCCCATGGTTTGTGAATCTAACATGCTGGATGTCATTTTCAACTTACAACCCTCCCAGAAGGATTTAATAACCTTTATATGTGATATTTTTTTCAAAATTGCATCAGGTTTCCCTTGATAAAATTAAAAGAGCATTGAAGCATGATCTACAGTTTTCTATCTCAGACCAAAATTGGGATTTGATTCTTAAATCAGGGAAAACTTCTTCACTATGTGCTCGACATTCTCTTTTTCAGTTCAAGGTTGTACATCAGATTACACGTCTAAAGACAAATTATCCCTTATATTTCCTGATCTAAATCCACAATGTGCCAGCTATAATGACAGGGAAGCAACCTTAATGCATATGTTATGGCCTTGTCAAGCTCTTGAACTTTATTGGAGGGAGATTTTTCATGTTTTGTCAATAATATTATGTGTTAATCTTGAACCTAATCCTTTAACAGCTTTGTTTGGAGTGTTAGATGATATTAACACAGCTATTTTATTCATCTGATCATCAAGTCATATTATTTACTACTCTTAGATAGAAAGAACCTGTGCCATCCATTAGAACTCAGTCATTACATCATGTCTTATTTTAATTTAGAAAAGGTCAGGTGTTCTATGTCGTATACTAACATTAATTTTCATAACATTTGGAGTCCTTTTATGGACTATTTTCATGATCATTGAATCTGTTTGTCTTAATCATTGAATGTATTTATTTATTTATATACATGTGGTTTTTCCTTCAGTTAGTAATGTTTTATAGATTCAGCAGAATTACACTACCTTCAATTTTATGTCTAAACATCCCAGGTTTTTTCGGTAAGGGGGTTAGAGTTCTTTTCGTTGTTTTTTTGACATTCCGACAACATTGTATGGGGAAGGAGTATATCACTATTGTTTTATTTTTGGAAATGTACTTATATTCTTCTTATTTCGTGGCCTTGTGTTTTCTATACAATTAGTGCTTGTTCTATAAAACTCAATAAAAAGATTGAAAGAGAAGTTAGGGTTCCAGGCATGGGGTTTGAATTGTAAAATTGGGGTGCAAGAATTGATGTTCGAGATCTGGGCTTTAAGACTGAAGGAGTAACATCAGACCATTTCACCTGTCCAACAGAGTTCTTAGTCTCATCTAACCCTTGATATCTTTGATTAACAAAAATATAACACACTGGTATTTAAAATTAACTTTTGGTCCTGCATCCAATTTTCAGAAAAGAGTTACAAATCTCTGCCTTACTTGGTGTGAAAAGGTATTTCTGAACTTTAGTCCTTGAGAAACTGTTGGCCCAGGTAAATACCCCAGGCCACCCTCTCCCTGTGGTCTGAATTGGAAAATGGCAGAGCAGGAGAAGCGCCATGATGTCAGCACTTGCATGTTGCGTCACCGTTTGCGTGTCTGCATCCTCGTGTCGTCATTTCAGCATTTAAGCTTGTCAACCTCAACTTGCCTTCAATAAATCAGTTCGTTTTGCTATTATCCTTTTGCATTTCTAAAGACCAGTACATTCAAATTCCAAAATGTAAGATTTCACAAAATAGTTTCCAAGCCTAATATAACATAAAGGTCCAACTGTGCTGATGCTTGTTGCTTTAAATTATAAAGTTCTGACTTAATAATTTTGTTCTTATGATTTTAAAGAATTTTGATCATCTGGTCACATTTACCAAATATTTCAGAATGTGCACATCATTTACTTTGCTGTCCTTCAAGAAGAGCTTACTCAGTAGGTTACACAAGAGCTTTCAGACCATCAGTGCCTATTTTCTATTTAAATAGCTGTATATCCTTCTCTTGGCCTGAACCAAATTGTGTGTGTGTGTGTGTTGAGTGCGTAATGCGTCACTCACTACGTCATCGCTGGAGATGGGACCCTCTAAATTGCCAGGGAGGGCAAATTACAGGGAATTTGGACCATGGTGTGAAAGGCCCAGGAGGTCCTGCTTTCCCAAGAATTTCACCCAGGTCCAAGTAGGGTCACTGCACATCTCCGGTGTGAAAAGGCCTAGTGAGTTGCTTTACTAGAGGGCCAGAGTGGCTCCTTAATGCTATAGGCATTTTATTATTCTATGTTACTTGCTTACATCAAAATGTATCTGCCCAGTTTAGTTGAAATTGGAGTTGGACGAGGGATCAGAGTTTTGAAGCATGTATTCTCACAAGATGTGGCCTTCTGAAGCAGAAATTATTGTGAGTACCAGGGTTCCCATTTCTACTGCAGCCTCATCTTCCATGCCAAAACATACATGGACAGGCTTTAAGGTATCAGGAAATGAACAATGTTAAGGAGACCCAGACGTTCATGTGGCATACACAAATGTATTGAAGGAACTCAGCAAGTCACATAGCATCTATAGGGAGTAAAGCATAATCAACGTTTCAGGCCTAAGCCCTTCAATGCACAAAAGTGCTGAACAGACTCAACAGATCGCACTTGGTTACCCTTTACTTCCTATTGATGCCTTGTGGCCTGCTGAGTCCCTCCAAAACTTTTTCTGAATTGCACTACAATCCCAGAATCCATAGACTTTAGTTCTTGGTGAGGTTGAGCACAATGATGATCAAGAGCCTGACAATAGTGATGTCATTGAATAATGGTGGAGATATGGATGGACTTTTTTCTACGTTTATATAACCTGAATGTGATCTGTGGTTGTTAGTCCAAGACCAATTGTAAACTGCATTTGGTTCCATCCTGAATGTAGCTAAAGACCTTTTGAAGGAAGAAAGTTTGTTAATAACTTAATTGCAGACGTTGGGGCTAAGAGGTGTCCTGTGCTGATGGGCTCTGACAAACCACCATCTTCATTTGTGTCAAAATTTCTCTCGTGTGCCACTGACCTTTGCTAAAACTGCTTGCTGTCAATGTCCCAAAAGTCCCACCTACTTGCCTAGGTAGACCTAGTCTTTAGCCACTTTCAGGTGGCCAGAATACCCTAATGTAAAACCGCATATTCTACATGAATGCAGCTGTCGGGAGGCCACCTGAAAGTGCAAAACCCAGCCCTGAGGAGTACTCACCCAACCCTCCTCAGGGACATATAATCTCCGCATCCGAGCAGTCTCCCGAGGCACCTGAAATCAGCAGCCTTAAAAGTGGCTGCTAGGGGGCGGGCTGATGTCAATCAACCAGTGACCCAACTCCCCACACCTGACAGCCCCCCTCCTCGCCCCTGAGAGTCCCCCCTCTCTGCTGCCTGAAAGCCCCCCTCCCCATTGCCCTTGTCCGCCGGCATGACACGTCGGGGCTGGGGCGGCAAGTGCGGGACTACGCATAGGCTGCCCCTACTTTGAAGTCCCGCGCCGGCTGTCCCAGCCCTAATGTCCCGCGCTGGCCACCCCTGCCCCATAATCCTGCGCCGGCCACCCCTGCCCCAATGTCCCGTGCTGGCCGCCCCAGCCCTGATAGCGGGTGGGACTATGGCTACAGTCAACAGGAGACAGTATTCGCTCCGAGGCACCTCTCCTGGAGCCGGCCCTTTCAGGTTCCAGAACAGCCCCTTCAGTGCTGCCACCTGAACATCCATTTGAACACACCCGCAGCCACTTCTGCAGGTGCATTCTCCGAGCGATTGCACCTGAAAGCTGCTTTTTATTGCAAGGGTTTTGCTATATCCAGTAAAATGGTCCGCTATTTTAAATTGCATGGTGTAAACCAGATTAGTAAGCCTTCCATGTCAATGGTGTACACCTTCAATGGAGGCAGTCAAATGATCTATACATACTTTTTGTCTGATGACGTTTGAAAAATTTGCCTTGTCTCTTTTGATTGTGAGCTGAAGTTGATCATGGTTAGTGTGGAAATGATCATGAATCTACCTTTCTGTCAATTATCTGATTGTCCACTTTACTCAATACCACAGAGAGTCAATGCTTTTCCCTGTCCCATTAATCATGAGGTTGCTCAATTCTCTATTACTCACCATTTGGAACTATTCCACTAGTTCCTCAAAGCCCTGATCACATTTTGCTTCCTCTTTCATTAACCATTTTTTTCATCCTGCTTACTCCCACTGTATATTCCCACTTGATTACCTTGTCATATATTTTTTTTAATCTATCATTTATAGTTTATAATTTGGAGAGTGGGGCAGTAGTGATCTGAAAAGTTTGCCCAGTGTCAGAGGAACAGAAGAATATGTACATTGGTGAGGAGTAATTTCTTATAAAGTGGAATTAAACACTGACTGAGATTTTCTTTGTTAGTTTTACTAACTAATACAAGAAAACCAGGGAAGTTGAAAGCAGATCATTTATACTTGAAAGTGCAATTTCTTCCTTTGTGTGAAAGAATCTAATAATTACATGAATATGATTTACAGTAATATAATCCCTTTCACTTCCCTGTCAGGACAACCCCAACTGCTTTAAAGAGCAATCATTGTTATATAGGATGGTTGGCAGCCAATTTACATTAGTAATGTGAGTGGAACCAGATCATTGGTTTTTGGACTGTTGAAGGATAAGTAATGAACAGAACATTGAAGATAACTCCTCTATGAAATTGTACTCAGGTACATTTTACATTGATCTAGGAGAGCAGGACATTTCTATATTAAAGTCTCCTTTGGGAAGCAGCATATCACTTCGTCAGCACTGATAATATCATCCTTCATGCTTGTGCACCACATTGTCCAAACGTGGACTGTACGGATAAACGGCAAACTCAGAGGTCTGCCTGCTACCCACTTAGCCATAGATTGTAAATTGTTAGCTGTGGAAACTTTAGCATCAAATGTATGTGGCCTTATCAGTGTTAATATGGCAGCAAAGCAACAAATGACAAGATTGGAAGCAACATTATAACAGTGCCTTTCTGCTCACATATCTTAAGCTCCCAAGGTTAACTCCACAATATCTTGTAATAGATAACATATTGTTTGTTTCCTGAGCTGATTTCTACTTGTTTGGATTATCATCCTGACAAATATAGGCACCTTATAAATGTGCTGCTCGATCTGTTACTGAATATCAAAGGCTTGTTCTAAGCCTCCTACATAAGTTGCTGCTGTATTTTTGGAGGTTCTCCCTTATAATGATTGATCGTTCTTTTCAATCTAATGCCTTTTTAAATATATAGACTGCGACAGAAAATAGATAAGCATTACAAATTCTGATCTCGCTGTAGATATTATTCTGTGTATGATGGACCCATTTTTTCTGACTCAATATTTCTGATTTTACGGTGTCTGACTCGACCACAGTGTAGCCAAGGGGTCTTGTGCCATGAATTGAGATCATATTCTTCATTCTTGGACCAATTTTTATTTTATTCATTTACAGGACATGAGAATTAGTAGCAAAGCTGGAATTAAGTACCCATTCCTTATCCTTTCTGCAAGCAAGCCAATCTGCACATGGCTGTGTATGTCCAGAGCTGCAGATGGGTCGGAACAGCTAAGGAAAGTAAATTTCTTTCATAACCCAGTGATTTCACAACTACTACTTGTGCCTTCCTGTTTCCAGAAATGTAATTAATTTAATTTAAAATCCTCAGCTGCCATGGTGGAATTTGAAACCAAGTCTTTGGATCTTGGAATGCAAATCAAGCAGTTTCATCACAGCATTAATACACCTCTACTTACTTCTCACCTCTTGACAACCTTTTTGAAGATTGACTAGTATATTATTTTATTCAGTACAATGTGCCTATAAAGACCAGATTACAAAAGCAGTAAACTACCCATATTCATCATCTCAAATAAAATGCTCACAGATTGTCCTGCTCCATACTAACCTTCTAAATCTGGATGGCAGCCCATAGAATTCTCTTTAAAGCTCTGTCATTATGCATCCCCCTCTTCATTTTATCTCATTCACAATAACTTATGCCAACCAAAAATACCAAATGTCTCAGGCTGGGACTTCCAGTATGAAGTATTTTCAATCACTGAAACCTTCAGAATTCAGATTTCAGATTTATTGTCAAGGTTCATACATGACATCACGTACATCCCTGAGATTCTTTTTCCTGCTGGCAAGGCACAATTATCACATATTGGCAATGTAAAAACTGGATGTAAATAAATAAAGAAATGTCAACAGATAAAGAAATGTAAACAAACTGTGCAATACAGAGAGAATAAAAATCTCAATGAAGTGCAAAAGTAAGGGTCCTAAATAAGTCCCCGTTTAAGTTTGTTGTTGCGGAGTCTGGTAGTGGAGGGGTAGCAGCTGTTCCTGGATCTAGTGGTGTGAGTCTTGTGGCACCTATACCTTTTACCTGATGGTAGCAGCAAGTACAGACCATGTGCTGGGTGATGTTGATGATTGTTGCTGCTCTCCACTGGTAGTGTTCCCTATAGATGTTCTTGATGGTGGGGAGGGTTTCGCCTGTGATGTCCTGGACAGTCTCCACTAACCTTTGGCGAGCTTTACGCTCAGGGGTATTGGTGACATGATATCAGACCATGATGCAGCCAGTCTGCATAATTCCCACCACACATCTATAGAAATTTGCCAGGGTTTCTGATGTCATACCAAACTTTCGCAAACTCCTGAGGAAGTAGAAGTGCTGATGTGTTTTCTTCATGATGCCATTAGTGTGTTGGGTCCAGGAAAGATCCTCTAAGATGGTGACTCACAACCTCTTCACCTCTGATCACCCAATGATCACTGGATCATATACCTTTGGTTTACCCTTCTTGAAGTCAACAATCTCTCCTTGGTTTTGGTGACAGTGAGTGTGAGGTTATTGTTGTTGCACCATTCAACCAAGTTTTCAATCTCCCTCCTGTATCCTGCCTCATTCCCTCTTTTTTTAAAACCCACTACAGAGATATTGTTGGCAAATTTTTGGATGGTCATAGATGTAAAGTGAGTCGAGCAGGGGGGATAAGAACACAGCCCTGTGGTGCTCTGATACTGATGGAGATGTTCTTACCAATCCTTACAGATTGTGGATGTTGAGTCCCAGGACTTGACGTTTGCTGATGAGTTTTGAGGGGATGATGGTGTTAAACGCTGAAATGTAGTCAATAAAGAGCATCCCGATGAATGCATCTTTATGTCCAGGTGTTCTAGGGTTTTGTGTAGAACCAGTGAGATGGCATCTGCTGTGGACCTGTTGCTCCAATAGGCAAATTGGGACGGATCCATGTTGCCACTCAAACAGGAGCTGATATGCTTCAACACCAGCCTTAGAAAACACTTCATCACTATTGATTATGTACTCTTGGTTGATAGTCATTAAGACAGGTTACTACACTCTTGTATGATTGATATCTATTTGAAACAGGTGGGTACTACAGCCTGCCAGAGTGAGATGTTGAAGATATCCATGAATACATTGGTAAACTGGTCAGCACAAGTTTTTAATACTCCAACCAGACTGCATGCTTTCCTCAGATTCACTCTCCTGAAGGCAGCCCCCCATGTCATCCTCGGATATGGACAGGAGAGGATCATCAGAAGATGTAGGGGTGCGGAAGGATATACTTCCCTGTTACAGTCAGTGGTCAAATTGGTCGTAGAAGGCATTGACTTCCTCTGGGAGTGAAGCTTTCTCGTCAGGAACTGCACACGATTTGGTTTTGTATCAGGTTATATCATTTAGGCCCTGCCACAGCATTTACATCCAGAATCTCCACTTCACCTGGGAGATAGCTTTCCTTAGGTAATACCTGCTCCTTGTGTATTGATCTTAATCTCCGGACTTTAATTCCTGTGATCTGGCTCTCAGCAGGTTCAAGATTTCATTTTCACCCGGAGCTTCTGGTTGGGGAAACCCCTGAACGATTTGGTGGGGACACACTCATCCACATCTGTTTTGATCAAGTCTGTGAATGCCCTGGTGTAATCGTTTAGATCCTTAGCTGAGTCCTTGAACACTGCCCACTCCACTGACTCGAAGAAGACTTGTAATTGTTCTTCAGCCTCCTACAACCACCTTTTACCTGATTGTAAATTACCTTTCTGAAGAGAAACAACATTAAAGTCCACATTATGGCTGTTTATTTCCTGAAGCTTCTTTCCAAGGTGTGAACCCATGTGCTTTTAAAATCTAGAGGTTAAATTTTCTCCAAACACAGTCACAAATGCAATGAAGTAGCACTTTGGTTATGGATTATTGAGGACATGCAGAATGAATAAATGAAATGGAACAATATTGCACTGAGCTGAAAATTAATTTCCATTCAGTGAACTTCATAAAATCACTACATTAACACAAGGATTCTCATTTTCAAGCTGAGGTCCCCCGTGTCTTCAGGTGCTTGTGCTAAGTATAGAAGGAACAGTGGCATTTACAATGTGCATATTGAGTAATACAGACGCCAAGAGCAGCCATTCTGAACCATTTTTGTTTTGCTATACCCCCCCCCCCCACCAGAACTCTGCTCAAAGTTTATGAGCCCCCTTCGGTATGAAGCAGTCAAATTTTGGGTTCTTCTGCACTTCTCTTCTACTGATTACATACAAAGCATGAAAAATATTTGTTACATGAGGTAAAAAGAAAACTTAAATGTGCTAAGGCCCCCAGGAGTTACGGTTAGTATTAGAGAATTCTCATTAGGCACTTTCAAATTGCAGCGCCCAGGTGAGATGACTGAGTTGTGTGGGCAGAATGTGCCTTTGAAATAGCAAACTAACCTATCTGTTAATTCACCGGCGATTTAAGGAGGATCTCACACAGTAACAGGCAGCCCTAATGGGAATCCATTTCTGTTTAAAGTAAAGTTCTCCTAAACATACCCTCCCCCCCACCCCATCACTCGCCCTCACTCCCAGCAGTCATTCGCTCCACCCCTCCCCAGTGACATACCGCTACCGCAAATGGAGGGGGGGCCCTGCTGTGATTGGAGGAGGGTGGGGTTCTGCTGTGATGTGCCGCTCCAGTTCGCGGAAACGGCTCAATGCGGGAGTGCAGTAGCAATGGCCACCCTCCTTATCCATAATCCCCCCACACCACTGGAACCGCTCTGCCAATGCCAGGAACATTCATCAGCTCATTCATTGCATCTAAATGTCTAACTAATTCCATACTCCTGTTGTTTGCTAACATTTGATTAATTTTATTCTTCTTCCTAATTTTTATGTACTTACATGGCTTCTCTCCTCAGAATCCAGAGTATATAGTCTACCTTTTCACAAAATCCTTCAAAGTTTAGATAGTCTCTAGGTCAGCCATTCTCTGCTTCTCACGCCCACCCCCCCCCCCCCACCCATCCCCACTAACCCACCCAAGTCCACAGAACATTTAAGGGGGGCGGCATGCACTGAAATAAAATATTATTAACTTTTTTATGTAGTCAGTCAAAGATAAGTATGGAAGAAATTAACTAAACCTGACTGCTTCACAGGGAAGAGGGTCCGTAAAATTTGAGCAGAGTCCTAAGTGGGTCATAGACAAAGAAGGTTAAGAATAACTGCTCGAGGTGATTTGCTTGTAACCTTAATTTTGATAAAAAGATCCTAATTTTCAGAATCTTCTGCTTTAAAAGTTTAATAGTTTGTACTGCAAGAAGACAAAGACATGCGAGGATTATTGATGATTTATCATACAGGGAACATGGCAATAGGTTTCAGCTTACTGATGAATTGTATTCTGCATGTTGATCAGTCCTGATCGTTTGGACATCTCAATGTTCACATTATCAGATATTCACCTCTCATAGATGTGATATAGAATTATTTGGATATGATAGCCTATAGAGGTTACTTTACTTAGCAAATTACCTTGGTTCCTATCATTCAAAACCATTGCCAAAGATGTAGAAGGAAAGATGAAGAGAAATCCTTCACTTATTGAATTCTAGAGTATGAGGAACTTAGAGGATTACAGGCAAAAAGCAGGGATAATTTGATTGCTTTGGTGAAGAGCCAGCTCAGTATTGGCAGGTACTTGATGGCCAGCATGGGCACAGTGCAGTGTAGCACTATGGCACACGTGTATGACTGATGAAATAGCATCTTTCTGTGCTGTAAGAATCTGTAAATAATACAATGTAAGTAATACAATCAAAGCAAAGATTAATCAGTGCAGGGCTAAAGTTGGACAAAGATGACTCTGTCAGACAATCCTTGAAGAATAGCTGATGGTTAATTCAATGCATTGATAATCTGCAGTTTGAAAGTTTTACAACAGGCTGAACTTCAAGACCAGCACTAATCATTTAAAGCTGCCAAGAAGAAAGTGGCATTTCAAATTTGTTAGAAGATTCAAATGTTTCACCTGAATTTCTGTTGAGGCTTGTAATGAGACTAGAATTGCTTTCTCCACCACAGCTCTATATTTGTTCAGCCAATCTTGGAGAACACGGTAATGGATGAATTAGCCTCCACATCCGTTAACTGGAAGTGCTAGTGACTGAATGGGTTTCCTATTAACCTTAGCTGGTTATATTGGAAGGGTTAATGTCATTACAAAAGGAATGTTTTAGTTTCAAAAAAATCCTTATTCATCAAATTATATACAGAAAATACCATACAGTCAGGAGATCTTTCTTTACATTCATAGTATTATCAAAACAAGATATTCAATCATCCCATCAAAATTATGCATTCTATTTTCAATAAAAAAGCCACATGCTTTCTCTTTCAACAATGCATCTATGAAATGTTTGAGAGGCCACAATACATGATTCAGCTCTTCAATGTCTATTGGAGGCAGGGCCAACAACTGTAGCAAAACCCAAACCTCTGGAGGAACTCAGCAGGTCAGGCAGCGTCCACGGAAGGCTGAAACCCTTCCTGTTTTTAGCCCAAAATATGGACAGTCTTTTGCCTTTTTGCAACATTTTGTGTGTTGCTCCAGCTTTTCAGCATCGGTGGTTTGCATCTTCTTTACCCTAGTCCAGTGGTTCTCAACTTTTCTTGGTCTAAGGCCTGAATCTATATCTTCATGCAATTGTTTGAACAGGTGAGAGTTCAAAGCCCCACTTTTCATGTAGTTCACAATTTTAATGACTTGACCAAGAACATCCTAAGAGGAGGTGGAAGGGTTTTTGAAGCAAGAGCTTGCTGATACAGTGAATAGCAATGACTCATACAAGAGTTTAGAAGCCAGTTTTCACTCCTAATGTGGCAGATGAACCGATATATAATTTATATCCAATTTTAGAGGAGAAATATATCTTTGAATCTGAAGCAGTCTGAATCTGTCTCGTGTGGAGGTATGTGTGATATAAACTATGACCTCACTGACCTCAGTGGCAGATTGCTCATCACCTCACCTAAGATTATTTGGGAGGAGGACCAAGACTTGACCTCAGACTCACCCTGACCTCAGTGTGTTGGGAAGTCTCTGTGGCCCACATAGAAACACATCATGGCCCACTGGTTGGGAACCACTGCACTAGACTTTGGTCTTCCCCATAAGGTCACTATAGTGATTGCACCGAACGCCAGAGCATCTCTCAGCAAAAATACTCCTGCAGTTCAGAATGTGCCAAGTGGCATGATACACTTATGGACATACCGTTGAATGGGAAGATCAATGGGCAATGACCAGAGAAGAAAAATGAAGTGAGATTGCTTTGACACAAATTATACATTAATGTATGAGATCTGTGAATGTGGATTCACATTAGAAGCACGCCAGAAATGTTCTTGGCATTAAAAAAAACACATTGCAACTCTGTATCAGAGTTGATGCACTTTCCAGGATGTCCAAAGCACTTTGAGGCAACAAACTACTTTGAAGTTTAGGAAATTATACAGGCATCTTGCATAATGCCCTGAGAACAACAAGCTTGAGATAGGCAAGGTTTTAGTATTTGGAGACTGTGTCACATATGCACCACAATCTGTTCCAGGTCTTTCTCTGGTGCTACTGTTTATTTTTATTCTTTTCTGCATTAGTAGAGCACAGGGTTAGTCAGCTGTGAGCAAAGTGTGGAGAAAGCAATTCTAGTCTCATTACAAGCCTCAACAGAAGTTCAGGTGAAACATTGTTAGCCTCTTGAATCTGCTAACAAATTTGAAATGCCACTTTCTTCTTGGCAGCTTTAAATGATTAGTGCTGGCCTTTGAAGTTCAGCCTGTTGTAAAACTTTCAAACTGCAGATTATCAATACATTGAATTAACCATCAGCTATTCTTCAAGGATTGTCTGACAGATAGTCATCATTGCCCACTTTAGCCCTGTACTGATTAATGTTTGCTTTGATTGCTTGCTCAATAGTCAAGCCACATTATGAATGTAGAATTAGAAATATTCACTTCATAAATTCCATTCAAAAGTCTTAGCCCATACATGCCAGCTGAGAATGCAAATATAATTATTTTGTCATATCACTGAAAATAATTGTTGATCACCAAACAAATACTTAAAAAAAACTGCTATTGAAACACCATGCCATGAACATAAGTTGAAAATAGATTGGAGCACTATTTGTGACATAATGCACTGAGCCAGACATACTATATAAAAAGAGCATCAGGCACAGGTACCTTTGCCCCGGGTGTGAAGTGCCTCAATATAGCTCTGCTGTCACCCTGGCATGTTAAGGCATAGAAGGAAAATTGATGAATGATTATTCCTTAGAGATTTTCTCATACAGTATATCAAAGGGAAAAGTTGCCAGAGGCATGACAACAACTGGAATCTTTTTTCTTCTCTGGCAGGTGTATATAGACACTGTAGAACCAAGGAGAATTGAATTGAACAAAAGCCAATAAACTCTCTTTTAATTAATATAATATAACATAACATTGTGGTTAAATCATTTGAGATACTTTGTTTTGCCAATTCAGCAGGTAAGAAATATTTTCGCAGTTGTCTTCGATAGTGCCAAATTAAACCTTTGCTTGTGGTCTGGGAAATTAGCATGGAGACAATAGCAATGAAAAAGTCCATCAGGAGTATGATACTTGCCTATACTGCCATGTTAACTCCACAGTCCTGCCTTTACACCATCACTCGCAATGGCTTTGGTCAACACATATCAATCCACCACGGATTTAAAGTTCTCAGTTGTCCTCACATTAATCACAATTTGTGAAGAATGTGTATTTTATGCAGATCTGACTGCTACAATAAAATAAGGATGCTTTAGAGATGGTGCAGAAGTTTTACCAAGATGTTGCTTGGTATAAAGAGAGGTTGGACAAACTTGGATTGTTTTCTCTCCAATGTTGGAAGCTGAAGGATGACCTAAGAGAAGTTCATAATATTATGATAGACGTAGATAGACAGCCAGAGTCTTTTGCCCAGGGTACAAATGTCAAATACAATATAACCCCTTGTATCCAGCACCTATGGGGAATGGGGGATGCTGGGTAAGTGAAATTTCCTGTTTCTTGAGATTGCTTGTTGTGTGATTGGCAAACAAATAGTGAGGCATGTTAATCCTTATTTTTTACCTATTTATTTTCACCTTTTTTTTTGCTGATTGCTTGAAGCTGCCAGTTGCTTGAATTCTAGATAATAGGGGTTCTGCTGTATTAGGTTAAAGGTGAAAGAAGGAAAGTTTAAAGGAGATTTGTGAGGCATGTTTGAAGAGAGAGTGTAGGTTTTGGATCCTGCTGCCAGGGGATGTGGTAGAAACAGATGTGATAACAATGTTTAAGAGGCATTCAGACAGACACTTATACAGGCAAGAAACAGAGGGATGTAGACCATGTGAAGGCAGATGGAACTCATTTAGCTTGACATCATGGTCAGCGCAGACTTGGTGGGCCACAGTCCTGTGCTACACTGTTCCATCAGCTATATTCTATGTACTATCCTGTGCTCCCTCCAAGGCCATTATGCCCTTCTGAAGATACAGTGTCTTAAACCCCTCATGATGTTGTCTAATCAAGGCTTTTTGGAGCTAAAATATAATGACTAATCTCTTGCGCTCCAGTGCTCCAAACAAAATACCAGAATTCCATTCACCTTTTTGATTATGTTCTTTTGATCTATTTTAATGATCCATGCACTGGGAGTCTAAAATCTATTTGGACCTCCATTGCATATAGCTTTCTGCCATTTAGAATGTATTCTTTGAAAACATCTGTAGACCTAAAACAACATACTATGTGCCTAATACCAAAGGGCCCCCAAAAAATCCACAAGGATTTTTTTTCAACACAAGCAGCAGAAATCCTGTTGAACTAGCAGAAAGTCTGAGGGGTTTTTTAAACTGTAAAAACCCCAAGACTCTAATGTAATCTAAAATGTTGTCATCCATGTCAATTCTATCCCTTCTAAATAATCATTGAACAAAAACAATAGTTCACCTTTCATAGCATTATCTAGACTTGATTTTTTTTTCATTCTGAAGAATGCCTTCGTTACTTCAGAAAAAAATCTCATGTATAATCCTATTATCATATTTACATCTCCAGGCCTTTCTTTTAATACTGGTTTTCTGTTTCCTCATTTAATTTCTCCTTGCCACATCTCTATCACAGAACTTCACTTAAAACTTTAAGAAATGACTCTGTAATTTGTGGGAGATATCTCCGTTTTCCTCCCGCTCTCTATGTGCAGTTGTGAAGAACAACCATTGACCTGAAAAATGAACATTGTTTCTCTCTCCACATTTGCTGAGGATTCACACGATTTTCTATTTGCTTCACAAATTTACAACTTCTAAGACATATTGCTTTTTGACACAGAAGTTGATATGATTTGATTACTGGTAAAATAGACTTTAGATACTTAAAATAAAGGGAGGAGTCATGTGATGGAGTAGTGGGCGGTCGGGAAAACCAGCCCTCTCCAGGAAAATAGGAAAAAAGTTAGGAAAAAGCAAAGCATAACAAAAATAGAATATAAGAAATAGAAGATAAAGATACAGAGAAGAGAAAGAAGATGGCTTCCATAAAGGAGAAAGTAAAAACAACTGGAAAAAAAGTAGAAAAGTCACCGGAGAAGAAAGAAGGCCTTACCTGCACGAAGGAACAGGACGCTGTGGTGGCGATGAGTGCCCGACCCTCGAGGTCAATGCCTGTCCTGTGGAGTCATGACCCACCAGCTGGTGCACTACAAAAATGGCTCTCGGAGCCAAACAAAAGTGTGCAACTGCGCAATCAAAGGAGAAAGAGGACACCAGTGGGAGCGGGCTGTCACAGAGTGAGCAGCTGAGAGACGCCCGATACCAGGGCTCTCAGCTGGAGGACAAGGATGACAGCAGAGGAGGGAGCAATGAAACAGACATGGGAGATAGACAGAGGGATGACCAACAAGAAGACCAATGTCAGGAAGCACAACAGACGAGCAGCCCAGGAGGGGAGGACCAGCAACAAGAGGCCCAGCAAGAAGAGACCCAACAAAGAGATACAAGCAGCTCATCAGGAAAAACAGGAGTCACAGGCACAAAGAAGAGAAGAAGACACAAACACAGGTACAGACACAGAAGAAGAGGAAGAAGACCAAGATCTTCACAGAAATAGAAGGTAAAACTGATGGACAAAGAGAAATAAAAGGTAAAACTGATGAACAGAATATAGATAAAGTCTTTTTTGAACAGCAAATGAGATCAGTAAAAGAATGGTTTTCATTAGAGTTTAATGCAATTAAAAGGAAAATAAAAAGAACAGAAGATAAAATGTAAAGGTTAGAACTGGTAATGACAGAAATAGGGAAAAGAGTAGAGAATGTGGAAGGGCGGAAAACAGCTGTAGAAATGGAAGTGAATGACTTAAGAGAAAAATTGGAAGAAAGTGAGAAAAAAATTAAAGAGACACAAGAGTTGTTATCTCAGAAAATTGATATGTTGGAAAATTATAGTTGGCAAAACAACATAAAAAATAGTGGGCCTGAAGGAGGGTGAAGAAGGCACAGACATGAAGGAATTTATAAAAGGATGGATCCCGAAGGTCCTGGGAACAACAGAAATGTAGGAAGAAATGGAAATAGAAAGGGCACACAGAGCATTAGCTCCAAAACCACAGACACATCAAAAACCAAGATCCAACTTAGTAAAATTTTTGAGATACACAACAAGAGAAAATATACTGGAGAGGGCAAGAAATATAATTAGAGAAGATAATAAACCATTGGAATACAAGGGTCAAAAAATATTTTTTTACCCAAACGTAAGTTTTGAACTCTTAAAGAGGAGGAAGGAATTTCATACAGCAAAATCAACTTCATGGATAAAAGGTTACAAATTCATATTAAGACATCCAGCCGTGCTTAAAATATTTATACCCAGAGAGCAAAACAGACTGTTCTTGGATCCAGAGAAAGCGCAAGAATTCACAGAACGTTTGCAGGACAGGAGAAGAGATGAAGAGATGTGACAAGAATAAAGAACGGTGATAAAGTATAGATGAAGATGTAAAAACAATGCATATGTAAAGAACTAAAGAAAGAAAAGAGAAGGGAAGGTAGGGAGTAAGGGGGAAAAAATGAAGAGAGAGAGAGCTTTGTTATATGTGTTTAAAGAAGTGTTTTCTGGAGAGGGCTGGGTAGAGGGGGAATAACCATCACTGCAAAATCAGTTGACGCTGCGAACAAGATGGCAATCCAAATGAAAAGAGGAGTTGTGGTTGCCTGAAAAGGTATATGGGTCAACTCAGAGA
This sequence comes from Narcine bancroftii, assembly GCF_036971445.1. Classification (NCBI taxonomy): domain Eukaryota; kingdom Metazoa; phylum Chordata; class Chondrichthyes; order Torpediniformes; family Narcinidae; genus Narcine; species Narcine bancroftii. The sequence goes on along the minus strand of NC_091476.1, from coordinate 105,274,115 downwards.
GGTGGGGGAACTTTTGGGGTTAAGGTATTAGTGGATGTGGGAACTGCGGGGGTACTTTATGTCTTAAATGTGTTGTACATTAAGTGTAATAAGAGAAAAATAAGAGATCAAAATGGGAAAAAGGGGGATGAAGATGATGAAGAGATAGAAAAGAGGTGTATGCAAAATATAAGATGGCCATGTTGAACTATATGACTATATACATTAATGGAATACATAACCAAATTAAAAGGAAGAGGCTACTAAATTTATTGAAGAAGGAAATAATAGATTTGTGTAGGAAACGCATCTAACTGAAGCGGAACATAACAAACTTAAGAGAGACTGGGTAGGACATGTAGCGGCAGCATCCTATAATTCAAAAGCTAGAGGTGTAACCATACTAGTTAACAAAAATGTACCAATCAAAATAGAGGAGGAAATAATAGATCCAGCAGGGAGGTTTGCAATGATAAAGTGTCAGATATACTCAGAATTTTGGAATTTACTCAATATATATGCACCTAATGAGGAGGATCAAAAGTTTATGCAGGATATTTTTTTTAAAGATTGCAGACATACAAGAAAATATATTGATAGGAGGGGATTTTAACCTTAATTTGGACCCAATGTTGGATAAAACTGGACAAAAGGCAAGTAAAAAGAACAAAGTAGCCAAATTTATGGTTAAATCAATGCAGGAAATGAAACTTATGGATATATGGAGGAGACAACACCTAAGAGAGAAGGAATATTCTTATTATTTGAATAGGCACAAAACTTACTCAAGGATTGATATGTTTTTGTTGTCCGCCCATATTGAAGGGAGAGTTAGGAAAACTGAGTATAAAGCTAAACAACTATGTGATCATTCACCCCTATTATTAGCAATAGAACTGGAGGACATCCCACCAAGAACATAACATATAGATGGAGGTTAAACTCCATGCTACTTAAAAGACTGGAATTTAGGGAGTTTATTGAACGCCAAATTAAAACATATTTTGAAATAAACACAGGAACAATGAAACAAATTTATACTATGGGATGCAATGAAAGCCTTCATTAGAGGGCAGATAATAAGTTATGTGACTAAGATGAAAAAGGATTACAATTGGGAAATAAAACAGTTGGAAAGGGAAATAGTAAGTACAGAAAAGGAATTAGTAAAATGGGTGATATAATGAAAAAGAGAGAATTGGCGAACAAAAAAATTAAATACAAAACATTGCAAACGTACAAGGTGGAGAAAATAAAGCAAAAATATTATGAACTGAGAGAAAAAACACATAAAATATTCTCCTGGCAACTTAAAACAGAACAAGCTAAAAGAACGAGACTGGCATCAAGGAAAAAGGACAAACAAATTACATATAATCCAGCAGAGATTAATTAAAATTTTAAGGAATTTTATGAATAGTTGTATCAAACTGAGAACAAGGGGAAAGATGATAAAATAGAGGAACTTTCAGCTAAAATTGAAATTCTGTTATTTAAAAAGGGTTCAAGGTGGAAGCCTGGCAACTATCGGCCTGTAAGTTTGACGTCTGTGGTAGGTAAATTAATGGAGAAAATTCTTAGAGATAGTACTTATAAACATCTGGATAGACAGGGTCTGATCAGGAGCACTCAACATGGATTTGTGGGAGGAAGGTCATGTTTGACCAATCTGATTGAATTTTTTGAAGAGGTGACTAGGAATGTGGATGAGGGTAGCGCAGTGGATGTTGTCTATATGGACTTCAGTAAGGCCTTCGATAAGGTACCACATGGAAGGTTAGTTAGGAAGGTGCAGTCTTTAGGTATAAATTTTAAGATAGTCAAATGGATTGAACATTGGCTGAAAGGGAGAGGCCAGAGAGTGGTAGTGGATAATTGTCTGTCAGGTTGGAGGCCGGTGACCAGTGGTGTGCCTCAAGGATCTGTATTGGGCCCATTGTTGTTCGTTATATACATTAATGATCTAGATGATGGGGTGGTGAATTGGATTAGTAAATATGCAGACGATACTAAGATAGGTGGAATAGTGGATAATGAAGAAGGTTTTCAAGGATTGCAGAGGGATTTGGGCTGCTTAGAAAAATGGGCTGAAAAATGGCAGATGGAATTTAATGCTGATAAGTGTGAGGTGCTTCATTTTGGTAAGAAGAATCAGAATAGGACATACGTGGTAAATGGGAGAGCAATGAGGAATACAGAAGAGCAGAAAGATTTAGGAGTAATGGTACATCGTTCCCTGAAGGTAGAAACTCACGTGAATAGGGTGGTGAAGAAGGCTTTTAGTATGCTGGCCTTTATCAATCATTGCATGGAATATAGGAGTTGGGAGGTGATGTTGAGATTGTATAAGACGTTGGTGCGGCCTAATTTGGAGTTCTGTGTGCAGTTCTGGTCGCCTAATTATAGGAAGGATATAAACAGAGTGGAGAGAGTGTAGAGAAGGTTTACCAGAATGTTACCTGGGTTTAAGCATCTAGAGTATAGGGAGAGATTGGACAGATTAGGTCTTTATTCTTTGGAGCGTAGAAGGTTGAGAGGGGATTTGATAGAAGTATTTAAGATTATGAAAGGGATAGACAGAGTGGATGTGGATAGACTATTTCCGTTAAGAGGAGGAAAGATTAAAACAAGAGGACATGAGTTAAGAATTAAGGGGCAGAGGTTTAGAGGTAACATGAGGGGGAACTTCTTTACTCAGAGAGTGGTAGCCGTGTGGAATGATCTTCCGGGAGAAATAGTGGCGGCGGAGTCAATTGTATTATTTAAGAAAAGGTTGGACAGGTATATGGATGAGAAGAAGATGGAGGGTTATGGGCATTGTGCAGGGAGGTGGGACTAGAAAGGGGTGTTTGGTTTGGTGCGGACTAGAAGGGCCTAATGGCCTGTTTCCGTGCTGTAATTGTTATGTTATTATTATGTTATATTATTATGCCGAAATTGCAAGAAGATGAACAAAACAAACTAATAAAACCATTTGAAATAGAGGAAGTACAGGGTATATTTAAAAAGTTGCCAAACAATAAAACACCAGGAGAGGATGGATTTCCAATAGAATTTTATAAAACATTTAAAGAGTTATTAATTCCTCCTCTCCTGGAAGTAATGAATCAGTTAGAAAAAACACAAAACTTGCCAGATTCATGTAAGACAGCAATAATTACAGTAATACCAAAGACAGGGAAGGATCCACTAACACCAACATCATATAGACTAATATCTCAACTTAACTCAGACTATAAGATAATAACAAAATTATTAGCAAACAGATTGACCGATTGTGTACCTAAAATTGTAACACAAGATCAAATTGGATTTATTAAGAAAAGACGAACAGCGGACAATGTCTGCAAACTTATTAATCTAATCCACGCAGTTCAAGGAAATAAGAAACCAAGAGTGGCTGTTGCTCTAAATGCAGAAAAAGCCTTTGACAGAGTAGAGTGGAATTACTTATTTAAAGTATTGCAGAAGTTCAATCTACTAGAAAAATATATAAATTGGATTAAAGCATTGTATAATGGACCATTGGCGAAGGTAACAGTAAATGGATATGTATCGAGACACTTTAAATTAAGTAGGTCAACTAGACAGGGATGTCTACTATTCCCCTCATTGTTCGCCTTAGCAATAGAACCTTTGGCAGAACTGATAAGAACAGAAAAGAAAATAAAATGGATAAAAATAAAGGAGAAAGAGTATAAAATCAGCTTATTTGCAGATGACATCATAGTATACCTAACAGAACTAGAGGTATCAGTAAAAGAATTACATAAGAAATTGAAGGAATATGAAGAAATATTGGGGTACAAGATCAACGCAAATAAAAGTGAAGTGATGCCAATGAGTAACGTAGACTATACAGAATTTTTTTTTAAATCACCATTTAAATGGCAAGCACAAGCATCCGATACCTAGGGATCAGGTTAGATAATAACTTAAGCCACTTGTACAAACTAAATTATCAGTGACTAATAAAGAAATTGCAGGAAGACTTAAAACATTGGAAAGAATTACCGCTAATGTTGATAGGGAGGGTAAACTGCATTAAAATGAACGTGTTCCCAAGGATACAATACTTATTTCAAACAATACCATTTCCTTTAATGGAAACTAAAGAGAATAATAAGGAAATTCTTGTGGAAAGGGAGGAATCCAAGGGTAACATTAGATAAATTAACAGAGAGGTATAATCAAGGTGGTTTCCAATTACCAAATTTTAGAAATTATTATAGAGCTGAACATTTAAGGTATTTATCAGATTTTTACCAAACAAAGGAAAAGCCAGACTGGACTAAGATAAAACTAGATAAAATAGGGGAGAAGATACCGGAACATATACTTTATAAGTGGGATGAAAAGCTGGGGCAATATAAAAACTCACCAGTACTGCATCATTTACTTAATACATGGAAGAAGATCCACTTAGAAAGGAAAAAAATGAATTATCAAATACCAAAATTACTATTGACGCAAAATCCATTGATCCCTTTTACAATAGATAACCTTTCCTTTAGAGAATGGGAGAGAAAAGGAATCAAAAGAATAGAAAATTGTTTTTTTTGGAAATAATTTATTAACATTTGAACAGTTGAAGTACAAATATGGAATAACTCATGGTACAATGTTTGCATATCATCAATTGAAAGCTTATTTAAAGGATAAATTGGGAAACAGCTTGAGATTACCTGAAGGAAGCAGCTTTGAATACGTGATTACAGACACAATGATAATTAAAAGATTTATAACCAACATGTACATTAAGCTTCAAGATAAGGAAAATTAAATAAACTATAAACCTAAGCAGAAGTGGGAAAAGGATTTAAACATAAAGATAAAAAATGAAGTATGGGAAAAGTTATGTTCTGGAACTATGAAGAATACAATAAACACAAGGTTACGGATGATACAGTTTCCTGCCAGGGTATATATCACTCCTTTAAAATTGAAAAAATGGGATTCAACATTATCAGATCCATGTTTTCGCTGTAAGAAGGAAATGGGAACAACATTACATGCAACTTGGGTATGTACGAAAGTAAATATGTTTTGGGAAGAATTAAATCAGATACTAATAAAATTACAAAAAATAACATACCAAAAAAAACTAGAGATATTTCTTTTAAGTAACATAAGAAGTAGAGAATTAGGTCTCAAATTGGATAAAATGCAAAAAAAATTCATTATGATAGCCTTAGCGATAGCAAAAAAATATATAATGTCAACTTGGAAAATGGAAGAGAGCATGATTATACAGCAATGGTACATGGAAATGAATAAATGTATTCCATTGGAAAAAATAACATATAATTTAAAAAATAAAGTCACAATGTTTGAACAAATTTGGGAACCATACATGGAACATATCAGAGAGAGCTTGCCTACAATCTCTATCCCCTAAAATGAGAATGAAAATGATAAGAAGACAAAACGACTAGATTCAGTGTGTAATAAATAGATGATGCATTTTTCTTGTTTATTTTCCTTTGTGTGAAGATATGTTTTATAGTTTTATTGTATTATATATGTTGAATATTTATGGGTTTTGAAGGGGGGTGGGTAGAGGGGAGGGAGGGAAAGGGGAAGAAAAGGGGGAGAAAAGACCACTGTGTAAATTTAATGAGAAACGTTTGTACATATTTTGGTTGATATGGTTCATAGTGTGAAAAATAAAAAATATTTTTAAAAAATATACTTAAAATAAACATAGAATCTGTTAAATTGTTATAAACACACCGTTAAATTACTAGTATCCTTCAGGAATGGGAATCACTCTGAATGCCCTAGTATTCAAGTGGCTCCAGTCCCATAAGTAAGTATGGAGAAGAAGTGCCACCTTTGCTAGATCTCTCAGATTCCAAAAATAAGCTGTTCTCAGGGCACTATAGTGGAAAACTAATAGATCTGCTTCCAGGAAGCTCAAAAAAATCTAGATTAAATCATGACGGTCCACTGTCAGGACCTTACACGTCCTCTGTGTGGCTGTGTGTGTTTCCTCCAGGTGCTCTGGTTTCTTGCCATGTTATAGACAATGGCAATGGCAACCAAGGCAGGGGAATGCTCCTCTTACAGAATTTGGGTCATTAGGGAAGCCAGCAGTATTCCTGACGACTTCATCCACGAGAAGGGCATTCAGCTACAGTTCCTGACAAACCGAGTTAAGGAATTGGAGCTGGAGTTCGATGAATACCGGATTATTTGGGAGGCAGAGTGGGTGATGGACATGAGTAACAGGGATGCTATCACACCTAGGAGACAGAAGTGGGAAAGGGAATGGCCAGGCAATGGAGGACACCCTTATGGCCATTCCCCTCCATAATAAGTATACCATTTTGGATACTGTTGGGTGGGGGGGGGGGGGGGTGGGGAAACAACCTACCAGGGACAAGCCACGATGATCAGGATTCTGGCACAGAGTCTGGTCCTGTGGCTAAGAAGGAAAGGGAGGAGAAGAGGCAAGCTCTATTGATAGTGGATTCCATAGTTAGGGAGACAGATAAGAGGTTCTGTGAAAGGGATCGAGAATCCTAAAGGTAAAGGTAAAGGTTCCATTATTGTCACATAATACAACATTTAGGATGTAACATACATGAAGTTCTTTAACTTTGTCCAGCGCCCCTTACAGAAATTAGGCCTCGGCGAGGAACAAACTCGTGACCCCTGGTTTAAAGACCAGTGCTCTCACTGCTGAATCTTGGATGGTATGTGGCCTCCTTGGTGGGAGGGTCCATGATATCTCACATCGAGTTTACGGCATTCCCAAGAGGGAGGATGAGCAGCCAGATGTCGCAGTCCATGCAGGGACCAATGGTATGGGTAAGAAGGGTGAGGAGGTCCTGCAAGGTGAGTTCAGGGAGTTAGGTGCTAGGTTGAAGGACAGGACTTCCAGGGTTGTAATCGCAGGATTTCTACCTGTATCATGTGCCCGTGAGGTTAGAAATAGGAGAATAATGCAACTAACGTGGCTAAAGGCATAGTGCAGGAGGGTGGGCTTCAAGTTTCTGGATCATTGGACTCTCTTCGAGGGAAGGTGGGACCTGTTCCAATGAGATAGTTTGCATCTGAACTGGAGGGGGGACTAAAATCTTTGTAGGAAGGTTTGCTAATGCTGCTCCGGGGGGTTTAAACAAGATGTGGAGAGGGATGGGAACCAGAGTCCCAGAGCAGATAGAGGAGTGGAGGAGGGAAAAGATGATGTGAAAATTGCAAGCAACATTAGAAATAAACAAGTTGAACATGGTAGAAATAATCTCAGGTGCATCTATTTCAATACAAGGAGTATTGTAGGAAAGGCAGACAAGCTTAGAGCGTGGATTGGCACATGGAGTTATGACATTATAGCCATTAGTGAAACTTGATTGCAGGAGGGGCAGGACTGGCAGCTCAATGTTCTGGACTTCTATTGCTTCAAACGCAATATAACGGGGGGATGAAAGGGGGAGGAGTGACATTGCTCCTCAGGGAAAATATCACAGCTGTACTCAAACAGGACAGGCCAGAGGGCTTATCTACTGAGGCTATATGGGTGGAGTTGAGGAAAGGGAAAGGTATGACTGCATTCATGGGGATGTATTACAGACCACTAATAGTCAACGAGAATTGGAGGAGAAAATCTGTAGAGAGACAGTAGCAGCTGCATGAAACATAAGGTTGTGATAGTAGGTGATTTTAAATTTACACACATTGACTGGGATTCCCATACTGTAAAAGGACTGGGTCATTTGGAGTTTGTCAAATGCCTTTAGGACAGTTTTCTAAATCAATATATACTGATACCAACTAGAGAGAGTCCAAGACTGGATCTCATAATAGGGAACAAGGCAGGACAACTGACAGAAGAATGTGGAGGGAAATATTTTGGATCCAGTGATCATAATGCAATTAGTTTCAAGTTAATTATGGAGAAGGATAGGTCTGGGCCTTGAGTTGAGATTCTAAATTGGAGAAAGGCCAATTTTGTGGAAATGAGAAGTGATGTAGAATACGTGGATTGGGATAAGTTGTTTTCGGTCAAGAATGTATAAGGTAAGTGGAAGGCCTTCAAAGGTGAAATTTTGAGAGTAGAGTTTGTATGCTCCTATAAGCATTAACAGCAAAGTTAGCAGGCATAGAGAATCTTGGTTTTCAAAGCACTCTGGGAATATAGTTTAGAAGAAGAGAGGTGTTTTTCAGGTATAGGCAACACGAAGCAAATAACATACTTGAGGAATATAAAAAAATGTAAGAAAAACCTCAAGAAAGAAATCTGGAAGGGTAAAAGAAGACAAGAGGTTGCATTGGCAGACAATGTGAAGGAAAATCCTAAGGGTTTCTACAGGTATATTAAGAGCAAAAGGATAGTAAGGAACAAAATTGGTCCCCTTGAAGATCAGAGAGGTTGGCTTTGTATGGTGCCAAAAGAGGTGGGGGAGATTTTAGATGGGTTTTTATACCGGTATTCACTCAGGAAACTGGCACAGAGTTGTGGGAAAGAACAATCAGTGAGGTCATGGAACCTATACAAATTAAAGAGGAGGAGGTGCCTGCATCCCCAGGGCCCATCAAGATATTCCCTTGGACCTTGGGGGAGGCAAGTGTAGAAATTTCAGGGGATCTGGCTGAAATATTTTAAATGTCCTTAGCCATGGGTGCAGTGCCAGAGGATTGGAGGGTAGCTCATTTTGTCCATTGCTTAAAAAAGGCTCCAAAATTAACCTTGGGGAAATTATGGGCCAGTGAGCCTGATGTCAGTAGTAAATAAATTATTGGAAGGTGTTCTGAGAGATTAGATAGCCAGGGACTGATTTGGGTTAGTCGACATGGCTTTGTGCATGGTAGGTCGTGTTTAACCAATCTTATAGAGTTTTTCAAGGAGGTTGCCAGTAAAGTTGATGAAGGAAAGGCTGTGGATGTTGTTTACATAGATTTTAATAAAGCCATTTACAAGGTCGCACATGGGAGGTTAGTCGGGAAATTCAGATGCTTGGTATTCATGGTGAAGTTGTAACATGGATTCAACAATGGCTGGACAGGAGAAGCCAGAGTAGTAGGTGATGATTGGTTCTCAGACTGGAGGCCTGAGACTAGTATGTGCCTCAGAGATTGGTGCTGGGACCATTGTTGTTTGTCATCTATATCAATGTTCTGGATGATAATGTGGTAAACTACTCAGCAAGTTTGTAGATGACACCAAGATTGGAGGTGTTGTGGACAGCAAAGAAGGTTTTCAAAGCTTGCAGAGGGATCTGGACCAGCTGGAAAAATGAGTTGAAAAATGATGGATGGATTGAGATGTTGCATTTTGGAAGGACAAACCAAGAAATGGTAGGGAACTGAAAAGTGCGTTCGAACAGAGGGTTCTGGGAATACAGATACATAATTTCCTGAAAGTGATGTCACAGGTAAATAGGGTTGTATATTGGCCTTATTAAATCAAAGAATTGAGTATAGGAATTGGGATGTTATAATAAAGTTATACAAGACATTGGTGAGGCCAAATTTGGAGTAGTGTATTCAGTTTTGGTCACCTAACTTCAGGAAAGATGTCAATAAGATAGAAAGAATGCAGAGATGATTTACTAGGATGTTGCCCAGACCTCAAGAACTGAGTTACAGGAAAGAATAAGCAGGTTAGATCTTCATTCCCTGAAGCATAGAAGAATGAGGAAAGATTTGATAGAAGTATTTAACATTTATGAGGAGGATAGGCATTGACATAGGTAGGCTTTTTCCCCTGAGGGTAGGTGAGATACAAACCAAAGGACATGGTTTAAGGGTGAAATAGGAAATGATTAGGGGGAACATGAGGGGGAAATTCACACAGAGAGTGGTGGGAGTGGTGGGAGTTGCCAGCTGAAAAGGTGAATACAGGCTCAATTTTAACATTTAAGAAGAATATGCACAAATACATGAAAGGAAGAGGGCTATAGGTGGGACTACGCAGAAAAATGGTTTGGCATAGATTAGAAAGGGCCGAAGTATTCTATGGTCCAATGGTCCCATGGCAAAGAGGCTGTTGGGTTGATTAGCCCATCAGAATTGTCCTTAGTGCATGCATTTGAGTGGTAGGATCTGGCTGGAACCAATAGGAATGTGGAGAGAATAAAATGAAATTGGTGTATGATTTTTATTTGTGAGTGTCAGATGGTTAGCACAAACCTGACAGGTCATGCTCTGTAACTCCAGGTTCCTCAAATCACTATAAGCTCACCCATGGTTTTGTTTCCAGTGAGTTTGGGCATGTGTTGATTTTTAACAATTAGGCTGTCATTGCCTGCAGTGATCAGAACCATTGGTTCGCTGCAGTCAGTGAATACGTTGCATTGTATTTGTATTGCTTGACATTCTGAGATTTTTGCTGGTGTTTTGAGTCATTCAGTTCTGTAATCTTTTGAGCAATCTTTTGTATTATAATAGCATACTTCTTTTGTTATGGTATTGCACCTTTGTGTTGTCCTTATTTGATGTACAAGTAGACAACAGATAAAATATTGCAGATTGGATGAAAGTTTTCAATTGTGGAGGACTGGCATTGAGAGGTTTAATGTAAACTGTAGATGCAGCCAGGCTCTAATTACAACTGGGTGCCACTAGGAGTTTTGGAATGTATTTTGATTTGGACTGCTTGAAGAAATCTCTTGGTGCCTGCCACCTTGACCACCGCCAGTGGGCTGATCTCGCCTCCAACCGTGCATCTTGGCGCCTCACAGTTCGGCGGGCAGCAACCTCCTTTGAAGAAGACCACAGAGCCCACCTCACTGACAAAAGACAAAGGAGGAAAAACCCAACACCCAACCCCAACCCACCAATTTTCCCTTGCAACCATGCCTGCCTGTCCCGCATCGGACTTGTCAGTCACCAACGAGCCTGCAGCAGACGTGGACATACCCCCCCATAAATCTTCGTTCCCGAAGCCAAGCCAAAGAAAAAATAAAAAAATATCACACAGAGGGCCATCAGCAATAAGATGGAATATGCTGGTTTCCCAAAGAGTTTGAACAACATAGTGTTTTCTATACTATCTCAGTGTAGAAAACAGATGGTTGGGAGACTTATAGCCCAAGACCATTAGTGCTATTTTAGGAGTCTGTTTTATGAGCATGTAACATCAGTAACAGTTGAGCAAAGTTAGACATCATGAAAGACCTGCATATTTAATATCTACCACCATGTTCCAAACAAGTGTCTTATCACATTTTATATCAAGGAATATTTTGGTTCACGGTGACGTTATTAGTACAGCATTCAAGCAAATGGGGTCGTGACTTCACTATAGATTGCAGCAGTAAAGTGTGCAATAATTCTGTTTATCTGTTTTTACGTTTTGAACTTTGCAATGATGTACCCAATAATTGTAAGAAGTTCAGAGGAAAGTGTTCCTTTAGCATTTCAGAAAGTACTTCAGGACTGACCTATATTCTTACCTTGCTTTGAACTTTAAATTTTATTGGTCTTTTGTAAAAAAGCATTTTAAATTCCATTATGCAATATACTGCTTTGGGTGGAAAGGAGTGCTGAGTCTACTGTTAGTGGTGGCTTTGTGTAATATTGCAGAACTTTCCCAACTTGGACACACTTTAAACAGGAATCTTGGTACCTGTTTGGAGTGGGGTTCCCTTCCTTTTTTGCATTTTCTGACATGTCAATTTCAAATCTATTTATTATCATATGGTCATTTATTGAAAACTATTGGAGTTTTTTACTTTTATAAAGTGTCTGCTTGGCTGCAACAAGTAGGAATGTTGGTGCATATGTGCCTTGTACCTATGTCAATGACAATAATCTCATTATCCTTGTCAAGTGTTTTGTAAACCTTCCAAGGGCAATTGATCACCATGATCAGACATTATTGTTAAATCACATGAAATCCAAGATCCTATATCTTAGAAAACAAATGTTTAAAAAGTGCTGTCATTTCTACAAGGTCAAACGAAAATATAGATAAATAACGCACTTTAACATGTGAATTGTTTAATTACAAATTTAAAACGGTGAAGGACACAGGCAAATTAAGGAAAAGAAGTGTCTTGCCCCAAATATTATGGAAAGTAGTATATATTCTTGAGCAGGTAAAGGGCAAGACTCGAAGAATGAACAGAGAGGAAATCAAAACCGTCCCTTTCTGCATGGACTATCTATGTATGAAATCACTAACCACCAACTCAAAACCCATTCTCCAATAGCCCTATCATATTGAGCCTCACAAAGTCTCTCTGACCCAATGGCAAAATAAAAGCCACTAGAAAATAATTCCAAGTATAACTTTTATAGAACAATCTACTAATAACATTATGCGTTCCCTTAAAGACTGTCTTAAACAAATTCTTTCTTCCTAACAGGATGCAATCAATCCATGCTACACAGCATTCTTTCCCCATTAGGTAATCCTAGAATTCAGTAAGGTGTGTGCAATGAAACTCTGCAAATTTCTATCAATGAAAGTCAATGGAACATCAATCTCACCAACAATACAATTCATATGTGCATTTGATGCATTTAGCACATGAGACATCTATTCATCCACTGTGATCCTGATCTAGCAACACAATGGGAAACAAATTCTTTTCTATCCCTTTCCACTTTACCAATTTTTTAAATGTATGACCTTCAACAATATTTATTTCACGCAGAAAAAAAGCTATTTATAAGTTGTTTTGAAACCTTCACAATCGTTGCCTGGAACTGCTGACCTTTTGATATTTGTAAGATGGGATGCTAAAATATGAGGTTCTTCCATTCAGTTTGCCATCTTTTATTCTGTTTTAAGCACTCTAGATACACCAAATTTAGAAATGGCATTATTTAACTTTCCCCATGGACCACTGAAAAAGTCAATGCTTGACTAACACTATAACTGTTTGGTCCCTGGTCCATTTCCTGAGTACTGCTGAGTTAGCTGGTTTTAAGCTGAGCAGCAATTAGATGATGTACTTTACCTCAGGACCCTAAAATAGGGAAAGCAAGTCACAACAAGGACTCTTGTTATTTTTGGTGCAGGCATGCGGAAATAGGGGACTGGGCTAAGATGGGTACTTTGGCAGTGATAATCATTCTGTGCAAAAAAACTCGTAATCCCTTCATTCGCAGAGCAAATTTAGTGCATGTAGAGTAGATTTGAATTATGGACTATACAGTGTTTTATGATACATGAACCATATTCTGTAATTTCTGATTGGGCACTATTGTATGCTACAAGACTTTGAAATGCTTAGTTGCTGTCATAAATTGAGCAAGTGAAGACTCATTTTAGTTGAGAATATTATCCCAATATACGGCATTTTTAAACCAGCCATTCTGGTTCTAAAATGCATTTCCATTATCTCTGCCAATGTCCCTATTTGACTTTTCATGTAACATTAGGTTTTGTTAATTACAACTAATGATGCTCATATTATCAGTTAGGAAATAAGAAACAAGTTTAAACTTTAGTTTTTGAAAATAATATCAACATCGTCTTGTTCCATTTGTTACATCATTTGGTCACTGTTTATGTGCAATTCTGGTCACCCCATTACAAGAAGGTTGCGGAGGGTTTAGAGAGGGTGCAGAAGAGATTTACCAAGATTGGGGGCGTGGCCATGCTGGGTGGCTGAGCAGAAGTACTTCTCTGAGATATCCGAGAAAAATCTCTAAAAGACAACCAAAAATTGGTTTTGATAGAATTTTTTTGACTGCAAAATTGTAGATATAACTTTGGAAGAAAACTACTGAAGGATGACTGGAAGATCACATGGAAACAAACCAAAATCTGCAATAGAAAAAGCTCCAGCTTCACCAGTCGCTTCGACGGACAACACGCGTGGAGATGCCTCCTCTTCCCAATGAACGATGGATCTGGAAACTCTGTTGCAAGAATTTGGAGGTCTGGGACAATAATTTACAAATGTGGAGATTGCCATTTAAAGAACTTACCACTTCAGTGAGAGAGGTGGGTGAAGCCACTAATGAGTTAACTGAAAGAATGGATGGTGCCAGGAGAGATCTTGGTAAACATGATTAGCTAAATAAAAGCTGAACAATGGGTCACAGATAAGCAGCTTCTACTGTATAAACTGGATCACATGGAGAACTTCTGTTGCAGAACAATGGGCGAATAGTTGGCCTAAGAGAAGGTGCAAAAGGCAGAGATGCTGTGAAATTCTTTGAGACTTGGATCCCTCAAGTCCTTTGCACCAAGGAACAAGGCGATCGAGTACATATTGAACATGCTCATTGAATATTGAGACTAAGGAGAATGGGAGAAGCCCACCCTCGACCTTTTTTAGTGAAATTGTTGAGCTTCAAGGACAGAAAGACAATCCTGAGAGCTGCTCATGAGAGTATACAGAACTCTCATTGTCCCATAAAATGGGACAATGCAGAGATTATGTTCTCCATGAAAAGAACTTTAAATATATATTATACCCAGCAATGTTGAGAGTGGAAGTCTCTGAAGGTAACAGAAGATACTTTAAATCAAAGGAGGAGGTGGAAGAGTTTATTCAACAGTTATGAAGAACAAGAAATTTGACTGTGAAAAGACTAGTGTAAATAAGATATTTAAGGACATAGTAAAGTTTTTTTTTGAAGATTGTCTTAATTTTATTATGATATGTCAAAGTATTATCATATCTATGGTTCTTGGGGAGCTTGTTGAGTGGAAAGAAGGCACTGAAGGTACAGCATGGTACAACTTTGCCTTAAGGGGGTAATGGCATCAATGGGGAGTATATTTTTCAAGATGGCACTTTAGGGTGGGGTTCTCCTTCTTCTTTATCCCTGGAGGCTTTCACTGGCTTTTTTTCATGAGCCTCAGGGGCTTCCTGTCTATGTCACCGCTGGACCGGAGGTTGCATGATACTTAGGCTGGAGGTGCAGATCATGAAACTGTTCACATATTTATTTATTTGCACAGAATTTTTAATATGTTGCTATGGATAAGTTATTGAAGTTTATGTTTTAATGTTAATGGTTTGAATGGGTAGGTCAAAAGGAAAAGAATACTCACATATTAAAAAAGATAAAAGCCGATGTTTTATGTCTACAAGAAACACATCTTACTAAAGTGGAACATGATACACTGAGGTGGTTGTGGTGGAGGGGGGGAGGTCTTTTCTTCATAATTTAATTCAAAAGCTGCGGGAGTGGCCATCCTAATTAATAAAAATGCCCTGATTGCCTTGGAAAATATTTCAATGGACCAAGTGGGTAGATATGTAATGATAAACATCAAACTTTACTCAGAATCTTGGATGCTAAAGAATTATGACAACAAGATCTTCATGCAGGATGTATTTTTAAAAGCAGCAGAGGGAAGGAAAAATACATTGATTGAAGGAGACTTTAATTTTTGTCTGGATCGAATCCTTGATAAATTGGCAAAAATGGTAACAAGAACTAAAGCAGCCAAGTTAACTCTTTCATATATGAAAGATTTAAATTTGATTGACGTGTAGAGACAGTCTAACCTTAAGGTGAGAGACAACTCGTTTTATTCAAAAAATATTTTATTATCATCAAGCTTCAAAGACTGAGTAGTAAAACCAGAATATTTACCTAGGCTGCACTCGGATCATTCACTGCTAACCTTGGTAATACAAATATTGGAGAAACAGGAAAATAAATATAAATGTTGATTAAATACGATGTTACTGAAAAGGGAGGATTTTAGACAATTTATAAGACAGCAGATCGAATTTTGCTGTGAAACTAACTTGGGTTTGACTGATAATAGTTTTTTAATATGGGACACCTTAAAGGCATACTTGAGAGGACAAATTATTTCATACACAAAAAAGATTAAAAGAGAATTTAATGCAGAAATAAATAAACTGGAGACAGAAATTGGGGAATTAGAAAAAGAATATTAGAGAACAGAGACCAGTATAAATATAGAACAATGGAAAATAAGAAGATCCAATACAATACTTTACAAACATATAGAGTAGAAAAGACAATATTAAACACAAAACAAAAATACTGCAAATTAGGAGAAAGGACAAATAAAGTACAATCATGGCAAGTGAAGGCTGAAGAATCAGCAAAAGCCATAAATGCTATACAGAAAGAAAATTATACAATTACATATAATCAAAAAGAGATAAATGAAACATTTCAACAAGATGATAAAAATTTATAGAAATATGACTTGCCGGGAGATGAAGTTGAAATAAAGAAATTTCTGGATGGAGTGGAATTCCTGTAGTTGTATGATGAGGATGGGCAGGAATTAGATTTACATTTTATGGGGAAAAAATTGAAAAAAAAACACTAGGAATTCTTCAGGCGAATAAAGCCCCAGATGAGGATGGATTTCCAGTTGAGTTTTATAAAGAATTTAAAGAGCTGTTAATGCCTTTTTTTTATGGATATTATAGAGTGAGCAGCAAAAACTCAGACATTACTGGACTCCTTGTCAATGGCAATAATCACTGTGTTGCCAATAGAGATCCTCTGAAAACCTTATATTATCAACAGATAGTGAAAGCACTGGCAAATAGGCTGGGACTGTATTTACCTAAACTAATACATACATATCAAGTAGGATTTGTTAAGGGGCAGCAAGTGTCAAATAACCTGGCGCAATTATTTAACATAATACATTTAGCTCAATAACAGAAGGACCCTAATAATCTTGGGCTGAATGGTGTAAGGATGGGGTAGCTTCGATTACTAATGCAAGGTACGGTTTGGTGCAATATAATTTTCTCCATCAATTATATTTGACTCTGCAAAGATTGCACAAATCAAAGCCAAAGATATCAGACAGGTGTTTCTGATGTGGAATAGAAGAAGGAACATTTTTCCACTCTGTATAGGTGTGTGTGAAGAGGCAAGAGGTATCAGAAGTGTTAACAAAGATTACTGGAGTCAACTTTCCCAGTAAACCAGAACTATATCTATTGGGGAACTTCATAGATATCAGTAACCATTTAACTGAGTTTCAATTATCATTTAGTAAGATTGCACTGGCCATAGCCAAGAAATGTGTCACAGTCACATGGAAGTCAGACACACCAGTTTTTTTGAAAAGATGAATAGCAGAACTGAATAGTTGTATTCCTATGGAAAAGATTACATATAATTTAAGAAATAAATATGACACATTTCTGAAGACCTGGCAACCATATTTGAATTACATTGGTGCACAAATATAATATTGCTGCTGTAAATTCGTGATCTGCCCTCGATTTTATATTATTTTTGTTAGTAAAATAGACTATGAGCTCCAGCAGTGGAAGGAAAGACTCTGTATCCATTTATCTTGTTTAAGTTAAGAAGAAGGGGGAAATGGGGAGGCTGGAACGTTTTTGCTTTGGGATTTTATTTTAGTTTTGTTATCAAAATGTGTGGACGTTGGTTTTTTTTATAAAAAAAAGAGGATTTATATTTTGTATGTAAATGGTTTATAAGCTATTTTGCTATATTTATGTAAAGACAGCATAACTGATATATGCTTGAAAACCAAAAATAAAATTTGCAAAATAAAAGATGTTGCCTGGATTATGAACTATGGGAAGAGGTTGGACAGACTTAGGTTGCTTTCTCTGGAGTATCAGAAACTAAGGAGAGAGGATCGAGGTTTTAAAAATGATGAGAGGCATTGATTAAAAAAAGGAATCGTTTTACCAGGGTTAAAATGTCAAATACTAGAGGGCATGCATTTAGAAAGAGGGGGGTGGGGGGAAACTTTAAAGGAGATGTATGGAGCAGATTTTTAACACAGGGTGTGGTGGCTGGCTGGAACAAGCTGCTAGGAGTAGTGGGGAAAGCAAACATAAGTGTTGTAGTGTTTATGAGGCTTCCAGAAAGTCGTATGAGAAATATGAATTATGCAGGCCAACAGATCAACCTGAATTGAGGATAGAGAGGTTAGTTGCAATTTAAGAATGGTAGAAAGATTCCGATTTCTTGACTAACCAATGAGCAAGTAGCAAATGCAATTCAAAATAAATCAACAGCAAATCATTTGTTTTATAAAGGTTACAAAAATGTTTTTTATTTATTCATTCCAAAATTGAGGACATCATTATAAAATATTCCAGATTTTATTGTCCAATTTTGGCTGCTTCCAAATCAAGCAGGTTAGTTAAAAATTAACTGCAATGAATTGGAAAAGAATCACACAAAGACCTGGCTGGATAAAGGTTCTGGATTTCCTTCCCTGACAGACTTTAGAAAGCCTTTAGATGCTGTAAATATCCAGTAGTTTCAGGGTTATTACGAGTGGTAGCTTATCGTTCCGCATTAATTTCATTGATTGAATTGAAATTTCCCACTGGCATTTGAGTTCATATTGTTGGATTAGTGGGCTGGACCCTCTAATTATGAGTTTACTAACTTAACCACAATTCTACCATATCTAATGTTGTGTCATTCTTGTTGGGTACAGTCTTGAGGTCTTTGAAGCTTCCTGATCAAGTGGCCATTCATCTGAGTCTTGTCTGTGAATATATGGCATCATATCTAAATCATATCTTGCCTTCTCTTGATATCACATATTTTATGGCAGAGGTAGCCAAAATATCTTGGGTCTACACAGTTACATAGAATCCATCACAGTCAGTCAAGCTCTTCAGCCCTTTTCATCCCTCCTTGTATCTCCCCATTACTCCTGCTCTGACACCACATCTCAACGATCTCTTTTCTCACACATGTTAATCAACAGGCTTCACAATAATGTCACTTCCCCAACATCCCCACTTCCATAAATGAGTCATGTTGCCTGTTTCACTTACACTTTGGTGTTTTCTACTGTTGAACCATGTGAAATTCAAAGATTTACATTTCAAGATACTGGTCCATTGTTATATTGAATGTGGTGGTGTGTACTGTTCCGGTCAGCAAATCATAAAAAACAATATTGAGCAGCAAATAGGAATCAAAATGGTTATTGACATTCAAAATATAAAATAGATTAAGAAAATTGTTCTCATTGAAAAAAAATACTGAAATTAACTTTTGATAAATAACTGCTTCAATCGGCTTGTTCATGCTTCCTTTGAACTGAATTATGATCTTAATGCGTGAAGTAATTTTGGAAGTTCATATGCCCTGCATGAACAAAAACATTCATTTACCATCAGTATGTACTCTAGGAACACCAATTATGAAGCTCTATGAATGATAGAAAGAAAACAGACAAACCCTATCTTTCAAGCTATAACTATAAATCATGATGTTAATATGGCTGAAGTGACACTTTGTGATTGATACCTTTTGAATTAGGAGTGAGCCATGTCATTTTTCAGGCCCCTTCACCTTTAACAAGCAGTCCCATATCTCACGATTTTCTTGGTATCCCAAAGTCTATCAATCTCTGTCTTTAATATACTGAACAATAGGTCTGTGGGTTGAAGAAGACCAAAAATGTATTGGTCGTTGAATAAAGAAGTTCCTTTTCATCTCAGACCCAATTTGCTAAAGCCTGAGTAAATAGCCCTTGACTTCTAAACTCCTTCATGAAACAGAAACAGTGCCATCACTTCTAGCTGATCATTTCTTCTCAGAATCTTATGTATTTCAGAGATGCATTCCACTCTTCTGCAGACCAGTGAGTGGATGTCAGTCTTTTCCAATTATTCCTTATTGGGCAACCTTGGCATCCCAGGAATGAATCTAGTGAATCTAAACAGTGCCATCCCTAGAGTAAATTTATCCTTCCTTGGGTATGGAGACTAAAACTGTAAGCATCACTCCAAGTTTAGACTGAATGAAACCCTGTTCATCTATAGCTGGATTTTCATTTTCTTGTAATCCAACTCCCTTTCAATGAAGCCGACAACCATTTGCCTTCCTAATAGTTTACAGAAGTTGCTTGTTAAATTTCTGTATTTCATTTGATAGCATTTCTAGATCCTTCTCCACACTAATATTCACCATTTTAAAAGTATTCTCCTTTTCAATTCTTACAATCAAAGAAATTAATTTGCATTTCCCCACATTGTGTTGCATCTGCCATATTAGACTATAAGATAAAAAAATAGGCTATTCAGCCCAACGAGTCTGCCTGGCCATTCAATCATTTCAACTTAGCACCACTGCCCAGCCTTTTCTCCATAACCTTTGATGCCCTGGCTAATCATGAACCTATCAATGCATCCAATAACATGGCCACCAGAAATGCCTGCAGCAACAAATTCCATAGATTTACCATCTTTTGACTGAAGAAATTCCTCCGTATCTCTGTTCTAAGTGGACACCCTTCAAACCTGAAGTTGTGGCCTCTTGATATGAGCCTCCCACCATGGGAGGCAAAACTTTCTTGACGGTGTCCTCCGTTTTCATTGAGTTTGCTAAACGTCTTGGTGTGTCTGAGTGTCTGATGGTATAACTGAATGGGTAGCCTGGGCTTGTTAGCCTTGGTTGGCAGCCAGCCTAAGAGAAGAACAACTCTGATTTCTAACCTGGACAGATGGGGCTAATTAGCCTTGTCAGGTCATCCGTCTAGGAGAAGGACACTCTGATGTAACACCTACAACACAATGACCTGGCGGTGACTGTCCTTGCTTACTAGGCCATGGCACATAAACCCCAGGTGTAAAGGATGGGGTCAGTACCACGCACACTGCACCCCACCTAAAAAAATCCATTTTGCAGGATAGAAGGACTTGCCCACATCTTTGACCATCCTCACTAGCCATTCATTAAGCCCTGCAGTGATGGGAAAAGGACGAACAGAATTTCCCTTGCAGCCACTGTGGCTGAGCACGCCTATCCTGCAATGGCTCATCAGCCACCAGAAACCTTGCAGCAGATGTGGATCGCCCCCTTCCAAAATCTTTGTTCGTGAAGCCAAGCCAAGAAACAAGCCAAGAGCTGTCGAACTCTCCTCACATGATAACAATTTAATTCCTGGAATCAACTTTGTGAACCACTTAACCCATTGACATTCTTTTGCAGGCCTTTCCCTTGTAGCTTTAAATCATCAACAAACCTAGAACTGCTACCACTTTGTACATGTATCTCAGTTATTAATATCGACACTAAATAGTTGAGGCTCCAGTACTGATCCTGGCTGAATCTCACCAACCACAATGTTCTGATTTTAATTTGCCATCTTGGGACTTCACAGATCAAATCATTAGATGATAGTTCAGATTCTCAGACTTTCCTTTACTGTACTTTCTTGTGAAAGTGGCAAATTAGGAAGTTCATTTTGTAATTAACATTAGTCCATGAAAACCTTCATAAGCTTTTTCCCTGAAAAGTCTGGAGGGATTCAATAGAAACTACAACTGGAAACTTATCTGCAACAGTCATCTTTTCACATTTTGCTGGACTTTTCCTGATTCACATGGTTGAAGACCTTAGAGGTTGTTATGCAACCTTGATGAATGAATGATATCTAACTGAAGACTAAAGTAAGTTCACGGGTCAGAGGTTACTACTTTCTGTTTCTTCTTTTCCATCTGAAAGATTATCTGTCTTCACCTTTGTAAAATCAGTTCCTTCTGACTCTTCCTTAAGCTGTCCATTATTGAAACATTCATTCTTTGCAGTTCTCCTCCTTGTCAACTTTGCTGCATTTAGAACAGTGCTCTCCATGTTCCACTTGGCAGAAAATTAAATGAGAAAAGTTGGGCTGATCCATAAACAAGTAGTAAATAGCAGGATACAGGAAATAGCAGGATACAGACCATGTGCAAGCAGATGTACAGTTTGTCTTTTTTCCATTTGCTGAATCATTGGGTGCTCTACTTTGCTCAGCCTAGGGCCTCTCGTTTTGGAATTCATTCCGTAAGCTCATCCTCGCCATTCATAAAATTTAAGACTTCACAAGCTTTTAATCACCTTGCTTAGTTTCTCATCCTCTGGCTTTGGGCCCTTCTTTTGTTGCTGAGGAGCATTTGGAATGATTTTCTATTGATGGCACTTTATTAAAGCAGCTGATTTTGTTGAAAATTGGCATGGACCTATGTAGAGTTCGTCGAAAGAACCAAAGACTTGTTGATCCAAACTAAGGCTTTTATTAGCAAAAGACCGGAGCTCTTCACAGGTGGCCGACCAGTCCGGAATGATCCGACCTGGCTAGGGACACAACCCTTTAAGGCCCAGACAATAGGTGTGGCTTAGCTCTCAGCCAATTGCTGTAAGCACGGTCTAGATACAGTAGCTATATACACTATGTACATTGGTGATAGATCTGTACTATCACAACCTATTTGACCATCAGCCACCTACCTCCTTGCTAAACCTTTTCCTAGCTTCATTTTGGGCTGTTAGTCACTATTTTCTCAGTTATAAAATGGCTCCCATCTGAAATGACTGTATCTTTTCCAAGTTATACAATCATCAATAAACATAAATTTGGAGCTAAAATGTATGACAAGACCTGGCTTACGCTGATATGGACACCATCCAATCTTTTGGAATTAATAATTCAGTTTCATCTTTAAACACATTACTTGGAAAATGAATTTAAAATTTCCTCACAATACCAAGTAACATTTCAATGCAGCATTTGTAATTTTGAAGGAAGGATCGGGGAATTTGGACTATACTTAAGAACAAAGGTAGCCAAGAAGAAATTTAGCTGTGGTTATTGACATTATACAGGTGATAAAGGTGGCCAAAAGAGTGGTGCAACATAATATTGAGAATGAGGAGGGAGGGGTGAAGAAGGATACCTTTAAGCAGTAGGTTATTAGAGTATTCAAGGCCTTATAAGAACAAGTAATAATGCATTTTTAAAGGAATATCAGAACCAAATCTTTGGGAAAGCCAAATGACCAAAGTAAAAGAATTTCAACTGAAAAAATGCCATGATTTCATTGTGTCGCATTCTACTTATATTGGAAGGAAGAATGGAAAAAATGATATTACTGAAATGGAATGAGAATAAAAATGTTGCAGTGCAAACAGGTTTGGGGATATTCCTACCTGAAACATAAAAATTAGCATGTATTATAGCAAGTAATTAGGAATGAGATTTTGTCCTTTATTGCAAGGTGTATGAATCATAAAAAGTAGGGAAACTGTTTTGCAGCTCGAGGGGTCAATGATGGGTGTGCACAAGGTGTACTTGCATTGGAAGCAGTGCAGAGGAGGCTCACTATGTCAATCCCTGGGATGAAGGTTGATTAGGATGTGTCTATATACTTATTGGAATGTAATCACAGAAGTCAATCCTGATGTCAGTGTTGTCTGTGTGGAGTTGCCACATTCTTCATATGACTGCATGAGTTCCTTCCAAGAGCTCTGGTTTCTTCCAATGTCATAAGGAAATGTGAAATTGAAGGGGAATTGGCCCCTATAAATTGGTCCTGGTGATTAAATGAGTGGTAGAATCTGAGAGGAGCTGATGGATTTTAGATTTCAGATTTATTGACATCACATACACCCTGAGGTTCCTTTTTCCTGTGGGCATGACAGAATTACCACTAATTGGTAGTGCAAAAAATAAACAGTACACAGCATAAACATATAAACAAATAAAAGATGTCTAAACAGATAACAAATGTAAACAGACTGCTTAAATACAGAGAGAACAGAAGAAAATAAAGTGCACAAGTAAGAGTCTTTAATTGAGTCTCTGATTAAGTTTGAGAAGATAGGAATGTGAGAATTAAACGGGATTCTTAAAGGATTGGAAGAATAGATACTAATAATCACTGTGGACTCTGTAGACCAGGGCTGGTCAAACTTTTAATTTTTAATTTAGATATACAGCACGGTAACAGGCCATTTCAGCCTACGAGTCCGTGCCACCCAATTAACCTGCACACCTGGTACGTGCTCGTGGGCCGAAATGGCCTGTTACCATAGTCTATTTCTAAATTAAACATTAAAATTTAAAAGATTGACCACCCCTGGTGTAGATTGGAGGGTCTTTTTCCGTGTGTAATTCTATGGCTCTCTGACTCAAATGAGATGTGACATTATTGAAATGCAAAACGAAGGGAATTCTTGGGATGGATGGATGGTGGAAAGGATGCTTCTCTGTCAAAATACCCAAGAAATGATAGGCTGAATCCCAGAATAAAGATTTCCTGTTTTAAACGCAAGATCAGGAATCTTTGGAGTTCTCTAAAACAGATAGGCATCATTGAGTATATTCATAATGAGACTTGGGTTGACAGGGTGATGAAGAAGGCAGTTGGATCAGAATCAGAATTTATTATCGTGAACACGTCACAAAATTTGTTGTTTTGCTGTAGCGTAGCAGACCAAATATTCCTATAAAGTACATTTCAAACATAAGTTAGTGCAAAAGAATTGGAGAAAGTGAGGCAGTGTCTGTGGTTCATTGTCCATTCAGGAATCTGACAGCAGTGGGGAAGAACCTGACCTTGTGGCATTGAAGGCTCGTCTTCAGGCTCCTATAACATTTCCCCGATGGTAGCAGAGTGAAGAGGGCGTGGCCTGGGTGGAGCGGGTCCTTGAGGATAGAGGCTGCTTTCTTGAGACACCACCTCTAGTAAATATCCTTGATGGAGTGAAGACTGGTGCCCGTGATGTCGCAGGCTAAGTTAATAACCCTCTGGAGTTTTTTCCTGTCCTGAGCATTGGCATCTCCATCCCAGAGAGTGATGCAACCATGGTACACCTTGAGAAATTTTCAAGGGTCTTTGGTGACATACTAAATCTCCTGAAACTCCTCACCAAGTATAGCTATTGGTGAGTCTTCTTTGTAATTGGATCGACGCGGAGGCCCCGATACAGTTCCCCAGAGATGTTGACATTCAGGAATTTGGAGGAATATGCCAAGTTTGCCTTCCTTGTGTGGGGTATTGATTACAAAAGTTGGGACCTCAGCTGTACAAGACATTGATAAGACCACACTTGGAGTACTGCATGCATTTCTGGTCACCCAGCTGTAGGAAGGATATCAATACGTTGAAAGCGATGCAGAGGAAATTCACCAAGATGTTGCAGGGACTAGAGAGCTTGTTATAGGGAAAGACTGGATAGATTGGGTCTGGATAGACTGGAGCATAGGAGGCTGAAGGGTGACCTGAGAGTGCTTAGAGGGGCATGGATAAAGTGAATGCTCATAGTTCTTTTCCCAGGGTAGATGGTTCTGAAACTCAAGGGCAGAGATTTAAGAGGAAAGAGACTTAAGAGTGACCTGAGGGGCAATCTTTACACTCAGAGAGTGGGCATTATTTGAAACAAGCTGTTAGAGGAAACTATAGAAGCGGTAACAAATATGCTGTTCCATAGATGTTTAGACAGATAATGGATTGGCAGGTTTAGAAGATATGGGCCAAATTCAGGCAAAAAGAACAAGCCAAGGGTGCCAACTTGTCAGCATGGACCTTGGCCTCTGTGACTCTAAGGAAGCTGACAAACATTTAAACTGCAAGACATTTGGGAACACAGGAGGAAAGGAGCATTAGAAACAAGATTGTATCATTGTCTTACTGAATGGTGAAGCAGGCTTGAGGTGCTGACTGGCTGACTCCTGCTTCTGTTTCTTATATTTTTATGTTCCTGATTTATCTATATTTCTTCCCACGAAATTCTAATTTGTCATTCTCTTGTGTTGATTAAATTAATCAATGAGTTGCAAAGAAGTCATGCATGGTTTGTTGCCAAATGTGCTGCTCAGAGACACGTTGCGACATTTCATTCCATTCGTGTATTATAAGAAGTGGAGCACAGAGGGAGGGTTCGGTTTGAATTTAGGTGCGTAAGAATCAGAAGGGAAAAACTGGCAAACCCACTGAAAAAAAACTTCTCATCAGAAAAAGCAAAGAAAATTTATAATTGTATGAATTCACTTCGAGCATCGTGACTGCAAAGGGGCAGCAGGTGGTGTAGCTGGAAGAGCTCCAGCAATGTGAGTTCAGTCCTGGGCTCATCCTCTATGTGTCAGCATGGGTTTCCTCTGGGTGCTCCAGTTTCCTCTCCCTTAGCAAGGTCACGTGGGTTTGTTGCTGGGACTTGAGGAACTGAATTACAGGGAAAGGTTAAACAGGCTAGGACTTTATTTCCTGGAGTGTAGAAGAATTAGGGGATGTTCAATGGAAGTATTCAAAATAATGAGGGAATGTAAATGCTTTTACTACTGTGGTGAAGTGAGACAAGAACTAAAGGACATGGGTGAAGCGTGAAAGGTGAAATATTTAAAGAGAACAATAGGGGGAACATTTTCATGCAGAAAGTGATGAGTGTGGAACGAGCTATCAGCTGAAGTGGTGAATGTAGGCTCAATTTTGACATTTAAGAAAAATTTGGATAGGTTCAAGGATGGGAGGGTTAGGAAGCCCTACAGTCTGGGTAAAGGTCAGTGGCACTAGGCAGAAAAATAGTTCAGGACAGACTAGATGGGCCAAATAGTCTTTTTTTGCATTGTAGGGGTTCTATGGTTTGTAGGTTAATTGGCACAGTAAATTGCTCTTAATATGCCAATGAGGCTTGAGGGTTAATTGGAGGATTTGTGTAAACACGTGATTGATGGTCAGTGCAGATTCATGAGCAGAAGGACCTGTTCTCCATGCTACAGCTGTCTGTGTGAAAAATAGTAACCCAGACAGATCTCATGTTCCAGCAGTAGGTTCATCATGCCACAGCTCTTCAATCATATGTCCAAATATTTTGAAATACATTAAGAATTTCTGCCCTTAATATTTTAGTCAGTTGTTTCATTTGCTTGGGTGGGGGTGGGGAGGGGTGCAGTGGGGGTTGGGGGGGTTGCAAATGGAATTGAACAATGTGAACACATCAGTCAACAACCCTTATAGAGCAAGAATATCATTAATGAAGAAGTTGAATATGAGGTTGAGCGGAGGTTGCAGCGATATCCTGGCACTGTTATGGCATCTTAATTTGTGTGAAAAATCATTCCAACCATTGCAGTTCTTTTTTCTTGGCTTTATTGGCCTCAGTTTTATCAGGGCTTGTTGATGCCACACTCGATCAAATCTCAAGAGTAGTCATCTCTCTTTACCTCTGGAATTCACTTTAATTGTCTGTTTAAACAAAAGCTATAATGTGACTTAGAACCATTTAACATTACCTGCCAGGTTTTTTTGCATCTCTTTTTATTCCTACGTTCCCTTTTAATTTATCTCCAACGTTTTCCGTAGACTTCTAGGCTATCTGTAAAACTAAAGCTCTTGGATCACACATCATGTGCCAGCTTTTGTCACCTTGCATTCTACATACCTCATCATCCAGCATCCCTGGAATTGGCTGATTTCTCTGTAGGAATATGTTTACCTGACCCTTTGAATCACTTTCTTGAATGTCCCCTTTAGCTACATTGAAAATAAATTAGTCTCAGAGCAATTTCTGGACCGTTTTTGCTAAATTATTTCTAAGTCCAGTAAAACAGTCTCCTACCAATTTAGGGTCTCCCTTTTATTTTTGGCCTTTCATGTGACTATGCAAAATTTATGATCTCTACAACTAAAATACTTTGCCACAAGGCTAACTTCACCTGTTCACTTTTGTTCCCTGAAGCTAAACCCAGAATTCTCTCCTTGCTCTAATGTCATTTAGGAATTCAGTGTTCTCTGAAATTGTTGCATTGATCACATCCAATTTATACAAATTGCCTGATATCAAAACTATTGATTTTGGACTTTTCAGAAATCTGCCAACACATTTGCCTTCTCTCTCCTTCAGATTGTTTGGAGGTCATTTATACACTTTCAATGGTATGATTGCTGATTTTGTGTTTGTTTCTTATTTGATAGCGAGCACAGTTAGTGTAGTGATTAATGCAACGCTGTTCCAGTGCCAGCAACGAGGACTTGGGTTCGAATCCCACATTGTCCGTAAGAAGTTTGCACATTCTCCCCATGTCTGAGTGGATTTCTCCCAGGTGCTCTGGTTTCCTCCCACCCTCCAAAAAGTACTGGGGACTTTAGGTCAATTGGGTGTAATTAGGCAGCACTGGATCATGTGCTGAAAGGGCCTGTTACTGTGCTGTGTGTCTGAATGCCTAAAAATGTCTAAATGATGATCTTTCTAACATTTCATTCCTTCCCATAGTTGCATTAGTTTCTTGAACCCATGTTGCCAGCCATTCTCCTTTTATTCCCCATTCTACATTGCCTGAAAGCCCTGTGAGCAGGAATATCAAGCTGTCTATCCTGTTCCTCTCGTAACCACATTTCAGTAAGAGTGAAAATACTGTACTTCCTTAAGTCATCGCCCTCACCACATTTCTTCACATTTAGATATTGTTCATTTCCTCACCTTTGCTTCTTCTGTCTATGAAAATGATTTGCATTTCCCCATCTTGAATCTATGATTAGGTTTTTGTCCCCCTGCCTGAACTGACTGCACTAGCTAACCTGGAGGATATTGATCCCAGCCCTATGGAGATGCTGCTGCTCAGGCTCATCTTCTCCTCGGACCAATTTTCAAGAATCAAAAGACCTCTCCTGCACCATCTCTCCATCTATTTATCCACCTGCACTAAACCCCCCCCCCCCCCATTTCTATTCTTATACTTAATTTCATGTAGTATTATGTTTGAAATTCATCCTCTT
This sequence comes from Narcine bancroftii, assembly GCF_036971445.1. Lineage (NCBI taxonomy): Eukaryota > Metazoa > Chordata > Chondrichthyes > Torpediniformes > Narcinidae > Narcine > Narcine bancroftii. The sequence continues at coordinate 105,245,736 of NC_091476.1, read as the reverse complement.
ACCTTCTTTCCTAACTTCTTAAAACCTGGCTACAGGTGATCATCCCTTTTATCCCCTTATATTTGGTGCCAACATGGAGGAGAATATGACTGTTCGCCTTGCAATTCCATTTAGTTCTACAGTCATTTAATTGTATCCTTTGCCCTGGCAGCAGAGAAAATTTCACAAGATCACAAGAAAAAGGAACAGAGCAGGCCATTTGGCCCACCCAAAACCTCCCTGAGCTCAACTGTTCTCGCATCTAGTTCCAAGTTCCAGCCTTGTCCCCACATCTCTTGATACTCTGACAAATTAGATACCTATCAATTTCCTCTTTAAATTCCCCCAAAGATCCTGCCTCCAACAGCTGCATGTGGCAACGAATTCCACAAATCCATTACCCTCTACCTAAAGAAATTTCTCCTCACTTCTGTTGTAAATTGGTACTTTTTAATTCTAAGACTGTGCCTTCTTGTCCTGGAATCACCCAATGGGGGAAACATCTTAATTACATCCACTCATTATTCAAAATATTTCTATGAGATACCGTCTCATTCTTCTATATTCTAATGAATAGAGTCCAAGAACCGCTAAGTGTTCCTCATAGGTTATCATTCTCATTCCTGGAATCATTCTGGTAAACCTCCTCTGTACCCTCTCTAACCTTGCTATATCCTTTCTAAGATATGGGGCCCAAAACTGCACACAGTACTCCAAATGAGGTCTCACCAGTGTTCCATAGTCTCATATAACCATATAACCATTTACGGAACAGAAACAGGCCATGTTGGCCTTTCGAGTCTGCACCGGTTCACTGATTTTGTGCGCCCTCTTCAGCCATTGGTCCCGGTAGATCTTCATTCAATAACAATGGACGAATTCAATGCAGGTGGACTCAGTCGTAGAAATGTTTGTGAAACGTGCAGTTCAATACTTCATAGCTACTCTTCGAAAATTGAATATTCTGGTCAACACCTCTTTACAACACCTTATACACAATCCCTTTTGAAATGAATGCCAACATAGCATTCGCCTTCTTTACCAATTTCCTATGTATACAATCCATCTAACTATTGCTCTTTTGTCCCTTCTCTGAACTCCTTGATCAGCCAAACTACCTATGGCTCTCTCTATTTATTAATTTTCAGGACCAGATATTAGTTAGGTCTTTCCGCCTACCTGTTCACTCTTTTTTTTTGTTCAGCTTGCAGTCATTCAGCCCTGTCTGCCTACAATTTCATAAGTTGCAGGATGATGCCCTCCTGAAACGCACTGATCACAGAACATTGAACACCATAGATGGACCACAACAAGGTCAGCTATTGTCTAAGCTGCAAAACCCAGAGTTTGGGCTGAGAGTGCTTTCTGCGTGCTTTGGCATGAAGTGGAGGGCCTTTAGTGAGGATGTGATGCCTTACCCCATGTTCAGAGTTAAAGTGCGGCATCGCAATGGAGGGGACCTTGGCTAGAATCATGGTGAACTCATTGCTTAGACTTGTCACCGAGTGTAGGTGGGGAACAGAGAGTTTGGTGCCTTCCAGTGCAAGGGTCTGAAAGGTCTTTGCGTGTACTAGTCGGCAGCCCTTGATGTCAACTAGGATGGAGTTTGCCCTCAGGAAGCCCTCCCCCTAGAGAGGCTTGTGGACGTCTGCAAAAACAAATTGCCAAGTGAAGTGGTGGTTGCCGAAATGGAGGGGGATAGTACAGGTGTCATAACTCCATATTGAAGAGTTATTGGCAGCCCATAGCTCGCGCTCTGCATTCTGATGGCATGCATCAGAGGTAGAGGGTGGGAGGATGCTGACCTCGGCCCTGGTGTCGACCAGGAAATGTCGGCCTGACACTTTATCCCGGACGTGGAGAAAGCTGTTGTGTAGGCCAGCCACTGCAGCCACTAAAGATGGCCGGCACTGGCGTTTCCCTGGAACCTGCAGGGTGATTGGCATCGGTGGGCCTCAGCACCCCATCACTGATGGTAGAAGCAATACGGCCCATCGGGGTTTTCAAGCTGGGAGGCAGACTTGCTTGGCGGTCTGTCGAGCGGCCTCCTGGTAGGCCAATGTGGACGAGAAGAGGCTACATGGTCTAACAAAATGGAGGCATCCCATTTTGCTGTCCAGAGCAGGTCGGCTCTGGTGGCTACCTTTCTGGGGTTCGCAAAGTCTTCTTCAGCTTTGAGTAGCCTGATTTCCTCTGGTGACCTCTCCAGGAAAATTTGCTCAAATAGAGCACAAGGGGTTTGGCCATCATTCAAGGTGAACATGTCGTTTATGAGGGTAGATGGGGCCCTGTCCACTAAACCATCCATCTGTAGCAGACAGGCAGCGTGCTCGTGCCGTGAAAGCCCAAAAGCTCCTTGTTCTGGGGGAAGTCAGTATTGCACACTGCCGTGTCCTGCTCAAGGGCGCCGACCACATAGTAGAAGCAGGTGTCATCGGCTGTGATGTTCTGTGTGGCGAACTGCATCTCAACCTGCTTGAACCACACCCATGGCTGTGATGACCAGAAGCTGGGCAGCTTCAATGAAACCATGTTGATTGCAGGCTGGTCACTTATTCTTTAGGTCCATGATGCCAGTTGGACCAGTCAGGGTCACCACTGTACAGGCTGCTACTGCTGGAGAGGTTATGCTCAGAGAAAAGACACACACTACGGGAATGAATTCAACTCTGCTTTATTCTGCTTGTAGCTCTGCTTATAAAGGGCTCAGAAGCCCATCTCTGACATCATCATCCCACCCAACTTTGGCATTACAGTCCACTTACTGGGGTTGGTTGTTTAGCGCTATCTGGGGAGCAGCCAATCAGTAAACCCCTCTCATCCCCAGTTATGTCTGATTCCCCAGCTCCACCCAATTGGCTGCCGTTGGCCAGAAGTGGGGCACTGCAGCCGCGTGCTGCTGAGTCAAGTGCCAACTTCAAAGTGCGTAGCCCATCTCGGCCAGCGGTATAGCCGTCGGGTCGCCGCTTGAAGCGTGACGCATTCGGTGGCCCCTACAAAGTCTTACAAAACTTTTTGAAGGTTCCGCGCATGACCTGATGACATCCAAATGGAATGAAACTGAAGCCCAGGCCTGAAAAACCTTCACCATTCTTGGCCTCATCCTTCCCTAAAGATATCGCAAGCCTTCACTTTGCAAAAGTTAATTCCAAACAAATAATCCTGATTTGGAAAAAGTCCTCAGTCAAGCCAGCTTGGAAGTGACCAAGCCCATTCAGGCCTGAATAATTTATCAGAATTTATATATGTCTCTACCCTGACACATAGGTATTCATGGAAGATAGCCAGGTTGTCATGAATTAAGCAATACTGTGACCTGACACCAGAGTTAATGTTCAGCTGCTGAGGTTAGGAGAAGATACTTTTTCCTTTGGATTGTCAACCTATTAAATGCTTTACCTGGGGCATTAGTTGAGCTAGAGACTATTACAAGTTAAATCTTAAAGGGAAATCACAGTTAATGTCGAAATGTGTTCCTTGCTGTCAGTATAATTGTGCTGTATTGAACACACTGGGGCCATCTTTCTACAATCCATAACATAATTTGCTGAAATTGCCTTATTATATATTTAGTGAAATGAATTCCAAGACTATAATATTTGCAGCAAAGAACATAGAAGGAGAGAGCAAGTGTATAGGCTAGCATTGGCCTATTGCTGAACCGGTGGCACTTTTGCCTCTGTTCAAAAGCCACTTCAGGTGTAATAATAAAGATCTAGGTTGACATTCATAGAGATTAGATGTGAAACAGAGATTTCATTTGCTCTCTCGAGTGGGCACAGAAGACCTTATGGTACAATTTCATGTCTGATACATCACATGACATGGAAGAAGGTCATGGAATCAGTTTGAAAGAAACGCAGGGGTATCTTGCCATTGCTCTGGACAATATTTAACCCTCCTCATCACCATAATCAGGGAAGCAGATTATCCTGTAAATATAATATGATTTCATGGGAGGTTTCCATGAACAAATTGGCAACACCATTTTCCTTCATTAATCAATGGTTAGTATTTTTAAAAATACTTTCTCAGCTGTAATATACACGTTGGGCTGCTGTGAAAGATTTTGTGCATGGGCAGATCTTTCTATTTATTTACATTTTTTAACCAGATATTTTCTGTGGATACCAGATACTGTTCTGAAATCTATGGTTTTATTTTGTGTTAGTGGCACTCAGATTGATGTGATGCAAACAAACAGCAAAAATTACTATTGACAAGGGAATTAAACTATTAGAGGAAGAAGGAAAGAAAGTAACACATTTATTTAAACTCTTTTGTGTCCTCAGGATATCCCCAAAGAGAATTATTCTTTGACCATGGTCATTTGTTTTTGCAGGTAAATATAACAGGCAAATTATACATAGCACAGTCCCAAGAACTGCAAATAAGACAAATAACATATTAATCTTCCTCAATGCTTCTGCATCCATCTACAAGACAAATGTTGCCTTAAATTAATGCCTTATTCAAAAGATAGCATCTCCAACAATGTATTCTCTTAGTGCTGCTACAAAGTAACTTAATTTCAGTATGAATAATGCTTTCTACCATTTCAGCTATTGACTACACTTCAAAATGACTTTATTTTTATGGTAGGCTACAGAGGTACTGCAGTAAACTCAGCTGTCTTTGTCTTACAACTCATGTAATTTGGGTTTGAATTGGACCTCCAGTGCTGTCTTGTGGAGTAGGTTTGTGGAGGGTAGAGAAGGTGGTGGGAGATTAATGGGAGTTGAAGGGTGTGTATGAGAGAATGGGTAACAGGGAACTAAGTGGGGAAAACAGCTAGCATAGACTTAACTCTCCTATGTCATTATAAATGCTTTCCATAAAGTGATGAGGTTTGGTAAGGAAATTAAAGTTTCTTGTGAGTTTCACTCTTTCTTACACTGGCTTGACTTGGTTGGTAATGCTCTCTCCTCTGAATTGGAATATTATATTATCATAATATTTATTTCATCATTTATTGTTATGAAGAAAGTCAGACAGTGACACTCAGAGAATGTACGTATTCAGTTAAAGCATTTATGTAAACATGAATTTGACGTAAGTTCCCATCTGATACGTCTCTCCTCCATAGATCGTTCTGTTGACTCCCCAGCCCACTCTTCCCTCTCCAAACTTGCAGCCCTTCAGGTATTTTCTGCTGCAACCACAGGAAGTGTGAAACTTGTCACTTCATTTCCTTCCTCACCTCCATCCAGGGCCAGGTGAGGCAGAGCTTTATGTGCCTGTTGTCCAAACCTAACCTACTGCATTTAGACTCTACATCAGTGAGACCAAGTGTAGATTGGTTGACCACTTCACTTAACACCAATGCTGCATTTGTGGTTCTAAACTTAAACTTCATGTAGCCATCCATTTTAACTCTCCCCCCCCCCCCACTCCATCCGTTGCTACAGTGACATGTCTGTCCTTGGCCTCATCCATTATTAGAGTTAGGCCAAGCGTAAATTTAAGGAACAACATCATCTTCCTCCTGGACAGCCTTAAACCTAATAGCATGAACATTGATTTTCCAATTTTAGGTAATCTCCATACCTATCTGATTTTTTGCATACTCCTGTACTTAAATGGGAACTCTGCTGGAGCTGCTGCCATGGCACCACTGCCACTGGTGCAGACCTGCTGAATGCCAGGAGAGAAGTCACAGTGAACTTCCACAGGGTCCTACAGCCCAGTTTAATGACCAGTGTACAGGCTTTAAACAGCCTGCTTAAGGAGATGGCAGTGTTTTATTCCAAAATCCTGCAACCATGGGGTCTGGGACCAAGAAGGAAATGCCTGTGTACAGAAGCAGCCTCGAAGAATTGTCGACCTCGGGGAAACCAAGGACTAGTGAAGGGCACCAGAAAACAGGAAGACCACCCTTGTTTGAGAAGGAGAAGCGGAGATGACCCTTGGGATTGGTGACCATGGTGGCAGACCAGTGAGAGGCTTTGCAGCTGAAGAACACAAAGGCAGCGGGTTCTTGGTGACTTAATCCATGCAGGCAGTAGGTTGTTGGCGACTTATGGTGAAGAATCCATGCAGGCTGCGGGATGTTGGCGACTGCAGTCAAAGACCAGTCTGTGGACTGCAAGAGGGTGCTGAGGGCGCTGAAGGCTTCCTGATCGTGTGGGAGGTTTGGATATGGAGCTCGGGATGCCGATGGTATGGACTGGATGTGTAGCTCAGAGACTGTGGGAGTGCAGGAGGTGAATCCACGGACATAGTGACTCTGAGGGGACTTTCTTTTGGTTCCTTTCCTCTGACTTCAAGAGGTGCCTGGCAATGTCTCCTGATAGCGAATCTGTCTGCCTTACAGCAGACTAAAACAAATTTTAATATTTGATTACATGACAATAAAGGATTCTTGATTCTTATTTTAACTTTCTCTAAGTTTTCTTCTTCCCTCCCTTCCTAAAGGTTTGTTGCTCTACCTGTCTTTCCACATCCTACATCTTCTGTCCAAAACACTATCACCTCTAAGCCCCTCCCATGGCTTCTCTATCCTGGCTCATTTGGCGTAGCGGTTAGCACAACGCATTTACAGCACCAGCGATCGGGACTGGATTTGAATCCAACACTGCATGTAAGGAGTTTGTATGCTCTCCCCGTGTCTACTTGGGTTTTCCCTGGGGACTCTGGTTTCCTCCCACTGTTCAAAATGTACCGAGGGTGTAGGTTAATTGAGCGTAAATTGGGTGGCAGGGACTCATGGGGTGAAATGGCCTGTTACCATGCTGTATGTCTAATTTTTTTTAATTAAAAATTAAATAAATTTAAATATATCTAATTTTACCTATTCTACCTTAGTCTTGATAAAGGATTCAGACCAGAAATGTTTAATTTCTACCCATGGGTGCTGTTTGACCTACTGAGTACCTCCTGCAATTGTTCGCCTGGTTAAGACTCCAGCACTTCCAGCTTTTATATTTTGCTTTTTAATTATTCACATCCTGTTCTCAGTTTGTAAAACTCTAGCTACTTGTTCAATAAGTTGTGTGTATTTTAATGGTATTCGATGCCATAATTTACTTTGCGTCTGAAACAAACATTTGAAAGACTTTGAGTGAATTGAAATCCAGAGTGTTTCAAATGTTAGATTTCAAATCTTTTTCAGTTTACATTTTAGATGTAATCTAATGCAAATTACTGAAGTAATGTATGCAAGATTTTTCCTTTCTTCATAGCCTAAAACTTTTGTTCTCCAAGGGTCTTTCAACAGATTCTGATGAAAGTTCTCAGCACCTTCTGTTATTATTGTCCCTGTTTTTAACCCAGAAGTCTCCACGAAGAGCTTTTCTCTCCTACCCTTTGCTATCCATGTCCACCAATGAATGACCCCTTGGCTGTTTGCCTGTGCTCCTCTCCCTGCCCCTCTTCCCTCCTCCTCTGACTTTTATATTCAGGTGCCTGCCTGCTTTCTACTCGTACCTTGATGAAGGGCTCAGCCCTGAAACTTTGATTGTATATTTTTGCCTCCTCTGGATGCTGCAGAATCAGCCGAGTTTCTCCAGCACTTTTGTGTATTAACTCCAATCACAGTACCTGCAAACTTTCTTGGTTCACTCCATTTTAATGAATAAAGCTTTTTTTTCTCTGTCATCTTGAGCACATTCCAAATTCACTTACAACTATACCACTACTTCCGAAGGAGAGTCACAGACATAAGTGGCGTATGTCCAGCAAAATCCTTCCCACAGCAAAGTGAAAATGTCAATTTTAAAACTAAGTCAAACAAGCAAGTCTGCAGGTGCTGGGATCAAGTGCAAGAGACAAGGGTGCTGGATAAACTTGTGCAACATCCATGGGGTTAACCAATGTTTTGGGCCTGGGCCCTTTCCAAAGCATTGGTTACCCTTTCCTCCGAATGGATGCACTGCTGCGTGACCTGCTGAATTTTTCCAGCATATTGGTTATTGCAATTCTTAACCTAATGCAGATTGTTAGATAAATATTGAACAGGATAATGGAGATCATTTTCTTGTTCTCCTTCAAAACAGTAGCAATGGGATCCCTGATCCGAAGAACGCCACCATCAAAGTGGTTGAGGGAACTTATTGGCCATAATTTGGCTGCAATGTTTCCTGAAACAGATCGCAGTTCCAAACGTTCCCAGGACCTTAGGACACGCCGTTGAAAGGCAAGTTTCTCTTCCAGCGGGATCATGTGCCTGTGAAAGCTTCTTGGCAGTCTGTGCATTTGAATGCAGGGAGCTGATACTTCGAGGAAGCCAGTGCCCACAAGGCAGCTCCCAGACTTCTCTCTCGCTTGAAAGCCAGCTCTCAGATGCGATCAGCCCCAGCGTAACCCCCATCGAGCTCCCTCCCCCGTTTCGCCTGAGCTCCTGCCCAGTTTGTGACATCAACCCGCGCCGAAGGCTCCGCCCCTCCTGGGTTGATTGACTGGGGAGGGAGTTTGGTCCCAGTTTGCAGAGGCTGACGGCGGGGGGAGAGGGAGCAGAGCCAGTGCACGCAGCCGCTTCTCCTGCACCCGGAGCGGGCTGCGCGGCCGAGAGCGGCTCGGCCTCTCGGAGGGAGAGGAGGAGGGGGCGGGCGGGCGGGGCGGGGTGGGTGGGGGGGTCAAGACTCTTCGGGGAGCAAGACACATCTGCTTTGTTTCCCTGCATTTGATCAGAGCGCCGAAGTGTTGCGGCCGGGTGGACATTCTCGCTGCCTCCCGGCTCGGTGTCAGGATGGATTCGCGATCGTGTCCCTGGAATACGGCTCGCTTTCTGCTGCTGGCGGCGCTGGTGCCAGGTAGGAAGCGGAGGGGACCGGGGAAGGGGAGACCACCCGTCTACCCACGGTGTCTAGGGTGAAGCACGGAGCAGCGGCAGCCGCTCAGTTGGGAGAGCGACCGGGCCAGAGAGTTTGAAGTCCTCGCACTTGCAGCCTCCCGAGCAGGATCGTGGGGCTGGAGCAGTTGCAGCCCAGTTTTTGTTTTAATCCGCCGGGATTTGGGGGGGGGGGGTGGGGGCTTGCATCGTTGCTGGGAAATTGTGAGAACCTTTAGTTTTCAGCGGGGATGAGTCACCTCAACGATTCTGTATCTCGCTCTGCCGAAAAATACTCCTTTCAGTGCAGCAGGAGGGTGATGAAAGGGGTCCTCGACATGGTCTGTCCCATCGACAGGTTTAGTGTTTCATCCATTAAAAAGAGTTTCTGACTCTTCACTCAGCCCGAGCATCTTCCTGCCATTGCAATTCTGCAATCTGTTGCAACCCCAGTCGGAGTTGACAACTTGGGAGGGGCTTCGTGTCAATTTCTCCATCAGTCCATTCTGTCGGACATGCATTTCACTTCTGGGATTATTCCTCCTTCCTTTAGATTCCCCGACTTGAAAAGGAATGTGTGCACTCCGGAGAAAGAAAATGCAGAAGGAAGTGGGATTCATTCCGACAACGTGAACCCCTCAATCTTCATGCTCTCGCCCCTCACCAGTCCGGCCTTAAATGTTCAGTTGCATTTGCGCTCGGATCTCCCCTTCATCCTGGACTTTCCAGAGTCATTTGTTTAGTGCCTTTCATGTCTGATCCCAGAGCTTTGATAGGCGTTTCTGTCTGATGTGAATTGCCTGTGTTCTCGGTCTCAACGCTTTCTGTGCTGATGAAGGCAGAATCAATTGAACCCTCAATTGATCTTTTATGCTCATTCCCTACGTTGACAAACTCTCTAGAAAGCAATCTTTTAATTCCGCTTGTAATATCAACATGCACCTTAATTGTAATGCCAGATTACTTGAGTGACCAAAACACTTTCATACATTTCTTTTAATATCTTGGATTGAGTTTTTCCAGTTAAAATGATTATGAATTGCCATAATTTCTCAGTTCATCTCGTGTGTATAACTTAATGGATCAGTGAAGTGCCCTGGATGCATTAGTTGTGACTATATCAGATTTTTAAAATTTTGCTTTCTGATCGCAGACTTGATTATTGATATTTTGTTTTTTTGTGTGATTTTAAAAATAGTCGAGCACTTGATCAGAGCCTGTGTCCTGAGTAGGTAGCATTGTCAGTCCATCTGACTCTTGGAATGTAATCAGTTTGCTACTGTTTTACTGCCTTGGGCTTTGACTGAAGCTAGAGTTGAGCTCCATTTATTTTGTGTGTGTGTTTTAGAGTGAGAATGTGATTCAGCATTAAAACAACTGACGTAAGCTGCAAGATGCTGAAAATACAGAAAAAGAATAAGTTCATCTGTGCAATAGCCTGTGAGTGATTTAGATAATGTCCCCATCCTTCTCCATCACATTTAATTGTGCTGCCACTGCTTCGCTGGGCATGTTGCTGGGAAAGTGAGTGGGAGGAGTGACACATTTAAAAAAAATGTATGCATTCAGTAAAGTTTTGATAATCTCATGTGAATAGATGGCCAGAATGAGGGAAAAATTTGAGTCTGCTGTGTTATACTGAGAGCATAGATTTATCATGGTCTGTTTACAAGGCCACATAATAGCATGAAGCAATGTGGATGTTGTGCACTGAATATTGTCTCAACTTGTTGAGCATTTTAGGATTTAAAGGATTGGTATTCAAATTTCAGCCAGGATATGAAAAGGAAAAGGTTATTTTATAAGAGCAAAAGCTTAAAATCGCCCCCTTAGCACCTTTCCCTGCGGCCGTCAGAAGTGCCAGTTTTGTGCCCACACCTCCTCCCTCACCACCATTTAGGTCTGCAGTCTTTCCAAGTGAAGTAACATGTGAACCTGTGGGAGTCATCTACTGCATCTGGTGTTCCTGTTGTGGCTTTCTCTACTTCAGAGAGACTGGACGCAGTCGGGGAGATTGCTTTTCTGAGCACCTTCGCTCAGTCCTCATCGATGATAGGGATCTCCCAGTGACCAACCACTTCAATTCTGCACCCTGCTCTTGTGCTGACATGTCTGTCCATGGGCCTCATGCACTGCCAAACCAAGGCCACTTGTAAATTGGAAGAGCAACACCTAATATTTTGTCTGGGCACTCTCCAACTGGATGGCATTAAAATAAACCTCCAGTTTCTGCTCTCTCTTCTCCCTCTCTTCCCTATCTCTCTGTCTTTCCTCCAGCCTTCTACTTCCTTCCATTTTCAGAGCCATTCCCCCTCCTCCTATTTGCTTATGTGCCCTCTCTCCCTTGTCCACCCCCGCTCCCTCACCATTGCGTTCAGGTGCCTACCTACATTTTGCTTATACGAGCCTGAAACGTTGGCTGTGTATCTTTATTGTTGCCGTGCATCTTGGCGCCTCACAGTTTGGCAGGCAGCAACCTCCTTTGAAGAAGACCGCAGAGCCCACCTCACTGACAAAAGGCAAAGGAGGAAAAACCCAACACCCAACCCCAACCAACCAATTTTCCCCTGCAACCGCTGCAACCGTGTCTGCCTGTCCCGCATCGGACTTGTCAGCCACAAACGAGCCTGCAGCTGACGTGGACTTTTTACCCCCTCCATAAATCTTCGTCCGCGAAGCCAAGCCAAAGAAGAAGAGAAAGTATATTGTTTGACCTGCTGAGTTTCCCCAGCTTTGTGTTTTTACTAGATTATTTTATAAAATAGTCGTGGTAATTGCATAAGTAACCATCAACTGTGTTGAAGCATCCTTCTGATGCATTTCTGTGATGATTAAAGCTACTCCTAAATGAGGGTTTGGAGTGAAAGCAAAGTAGGCATGTAGGATCTCCTGATTTACGCACCCTCCCCCTTCTTTAGAAACTCGCTTTCTCTTCCTTTGTAGGCCACCTCTGTCTCGATTGTGAATAATTAGTCTCCCACAGAATTAGTGCTCACTGGTCACCATCCACTTAGACATTTCGAATTTGAACATTGTATGCTGCTTTCCTTCTATAAAGGTGAAAATGTTCGCAAGGGCTGAAGAATAACAATTGATTTAACTTTATTTTTAATAATGGCAACATTTTAAGACAGAACAATAGTGCAGAGTGTACATAATATTTACATACTTTAACATGTATGGCTGAGCTGCATTTTCATAGAGCTGTATGCTAATTGATGGATGGGTGTGGGGGAGGGAAGATCCGGGAGGGCAAGTGGAAAAAGTGCTGAAGAGAAGAATAACAATCGTAGCCAAGTGCTCATTTGGGAAATCTTATTTTCCCCCCAGTTCACAATACCATTGAAATATTTATGTCCGAGGAGTGATTTTACAACAGTCCAATGAGCTGGTTAGTTTCCCATCTCGTTGTTTTGTGTAATGAATAGGAAAATATTTTGGTTATGAATTCCAAAGACCAAATAGTTGTGTACATGAAAGTTGTGTCTGATGCTGGAAATTAGTTTCTTTATTGGAAAGAAGAGTGATGTAGCACCGTTCACAAAAATAATCCCTTCCTACTGTCTGACTGGAGATGCTTCATTGACACTGCTCATGGGTAGCTGTGATGTAAATCTGCTCAGAAGGAATGATTTTAAAACAGAAACAAAATCGCTACCTGAACCTTGTTGGTAAGTGAACAATTAGGAAAATGCCATTAGTTGTCACAACTTCCCAATTTTTGTGTTTGCTTGTGTTGTCTTATTTAGTAAGAAAAATTGTTAACAATTCTGTGCTTGCATTCTGGACAAAAATAAAATTTATTTTATAGGTGCTTAAAATGGGAAGATTAACTGTAACTGCTTTTGTGGGTGAGCCATTTTTCACTGTCATTCATTCTATCCAGATCCATTCCTCACTGTTCATTACCTGTGTCGACATGAAACAGTAGGATTCAGTATGGCATGCCTGTTGATAGATTATGGATCATGTAAGCATTGGAAGCAATTTACTAAATGCTATTCCATTGTAGTCATTATGAGTGTGGCACTTTTTTAAACTTAAGAATGACGGGTTTGCGGTCTCTGGACTTTGAAAGAAGAATAAGCCTGGCACCATTGGTCTCAATTCTAAGTTAAGCTTTGTGTGAAGAAACCTTTCAAAGCTATCTGTTCGTAATGGTGAGATAAGATAGTCGCATCCTACACGCTTGTGAAAATAGATCAAAATCATGGTAATAAGAGACTACATAACCTCTTGTTTGAGATTGGACAAGCTCTGAAGATATAGTGTGACTTTGCTGGTCCCATGGAGTCAGACCAAGTTGGGGGAAGATGGATACATCGAGGAGACTTGAACACTGATTACTTTTTTTTCTTCAATCTATTTATATGGATGCTGTGAATAAATTGGCTGTTGTTTTGCTCTTTGAAAATGGTGGCTAAATTTCAAAAGTACTTCAGGAGTTGAGAAGTGGTTGATGTTTGCACAAAATACTGTATTATATAATTGGAAACTTGTTTATTTTCAGAAGCTTGTAGAATGTAAGCACGGGTTTTTGCTCCCAAACTGTTTAAATTGCATATTTGATGATATGTTTCCCTGTTTCATGATTATCTGGGTCGTTGATTTCCAAATTGAAGTCCCCTGTCCAAATGAACTTCTTGCCCAGGAGAATGTACAGGGTCACATCTGCAGATGGTTCCACATTTTCCAATGGACTGAAATTCAATGTTTAACTTGCAATGACACAACATTTGGAAGAGATTTCAAAGCTGTTTTACTTCTACCCTGCCAGTATGACGATGCTCTATGTTAGATTGCAGCATTGTACCTCTCTGCTGTTTGTTATCCTTTTGGAAACGGTCACTGTACTATTGAAAGCATTGAACCTCTCAGGCACTACATCATTCCAATTAGTGCAAATTATTGAGAGGAAGTGGCACATAAGCAAGCTCTCTGGTCACCAAATGACTAAACTCCATTGAAGCATAAGGATTGTTATCATCTGGTGAACCACTTCTGGAAGCTTAAAAACAAATTATTATCCGTTGTTTAAAATCACCATCGGAGAGATCAGAACACACGAGTAGACATTAAACATTGAAGGTTTCTCTTTATTAGATACTACCTGATGAGTTCTTCTGGCGCTTTCCAGGTTTATATCAGCTTTCCAACATCTTCAAGGAACAGATGTGGCCTGGAAAGTCTCAAGGAATGAAAAGGCAAATGAATCACTTGGGAAAGTTATGGGGCAAAGTGATGCCTCACTTGTATGACTTGGATTCCTGCTTACAGCATTGTGAGGCTTCATCTTTTTTGTTGTGTGATATGGATTTTGTAAATGGTACTTATTCAATATTTAATGTTGACTCGGAATTGTTGGCATGGCTTGTGGTTCTCATCAGACACTGAGTGTAGATCTGTCTTTGAGATGTTCCTCCTGCAACAAATCAGAAACAGTTTTCTGGATGAGAGTTTTCTTTATAGTGGAATTGTTTATGGTATACTGTTGCAGTTGTTCCTGATTTTGTCAAATTTGATTGCTTGCGTCAGTAACTCCAGCTGTTGTAACCTCTTGACTGTAACCCTGTGGTTGCAGTGATGGATTGAAGGCCTCATTATCTGCAAGTGCACAGTGTGGGACAGACAGCTGATTTCTCAATTTAATCTTTAATGGGAAATGGTGAAATTGAATTGTAATAATCATTAACAGGTCTGCTCCGATTATCCTTCAACTTGTAGATACTAACAGAGAGACAGCAGATTTGCTCAGTCAAGAGGATAGATTGCCTTTCGAAGGAATTTGGAGTGGTGGCCAGTATGCTAGTATTCACAAGCTACTGATGGTTCGTAGGTTTACCTCAAGGTTGGGCAAGAGTAGGAAACCGTTAGAAGACCATCCTGTGAATCAGTGGCAAATCTGATCTGGAGCTCCTGCCAAACCTTGATGTGAAATGCTTATCCTAATTTTAGAGTTGACATCGTCGAGCAATTTGTTCTTGGCCATCTGCTTGGCAATAATTGGGTTTAATGACTATACCAATTTACCCAGGAGGATTTTGCCTTGTTGATTATTTGCAATGAAAATTAGTTTTTACAGCATTGACCTATTTGCTGAGAATTGGCTGATTGTTATGAAGAATGTTGGCCTAAGTTCTGCTCAGCAACATGCATTGCAACTGTAGTAATGCACACAAGCCAGTGTATTGAATGGCACCATCTGAATAGCCATCACAGTGGATATTCATAACATAATCTTCAATGCCTTAACCAAAATGGTGGCTTGCATTTCAGCTGAAAACTATCTTGGAGGCTCTTGAAAGCCAGAAGAAATTATTAAAAAGAATCCATCTTTGGTGTCATGAGAACCATTAATATGCCTGATAGTACTGCAGGAATTAGCTGACACCTTGGAGCCTCTACTATTTCTCCAAAGGAGCCTCTCTTCCCCAAGGTATGCAGAGACCATTGGTATAGATTTGAGGGCCTTCCTGTGGATAGTAGGAATTCACCCCAGTGGCTCAGCTCATCGTACAATGTGAAATGCGACATGCAATTTTATTGCTACAAGCAATCAAGCTTGCACTTCCACCAGAACCCACTGAGCAAGGTTTCTACCAGCAATAGGTTTGTTGGCTGCTTGCATAGCTGTAGATTGATTGCATTAGGCACTGGCATCAAGTCTGCAATGGACCTCCCATCAGTAATATGCCATGACCTGGACTGGGGAGCATGCATTATGGCAGCCACCTCAATGGTGCCAGCTTTTAAAAAAAAAAGGTAAATTGTAAAATCACATGCTAAATAAAATCACTTTTGAAACTGCTGTGCAATTAAAGGCCTATTTGACGCACCAGGTCCCCAAGGCAGTATTGGAGAGTCCTAATCATGTTATGAAAATTGTCTCCTGCTTTCTCACTCTGCTCTTGTCTTGCTTCATCGTAAGTAATGTATTAAACCACAATGTTATTCATTAAAGTCAGCCCTTCTGAACCTGATAATTTGATTGAAGGTGGTTAATTATTGAAATGTTCCTCATTATAGAGAACAAAATAACTAACACTTCTCTGAATAAGGATAACTTTTATTGGGCTGATTTACCATTTGCACATTAATTACATAATCACAATGGAGGCCAGCATATGGTTGCTGTAGTATAATAAATACTATTAACATTAAATTTTGGACTGCAATCTGAATAAAGAATACTGCATATGGCAATGAATTACAAACGGAAATCTGCTTGATGTTTGTGGCCAATGTATTTGCTGGCTTAAAAATTGGACTTCATTAAAAATTTTGGCTTCGGTCAAGATGAAGTTGACCAGAATAAAAGTTATTGCTCATCTTGAAATTATAGTTTATTTTCTTTTATTGCTGAAAAATGTGCAGTTGGTCAATTTTTGAAGCAGAAAAAATATTTGGAGTGCAAGACTTATGAGCAACTAAATTGAGGCAGTAAAATGTCCTCTGGCAGGAGTGAGTAATCACTGTGTTAAGGTAATGTGGAAAGGAGTTATAACAAATGGGGTACATTTATCAGGGAAAAAGTCGGTGGGGAATGTACACAAGTGTCAGCTGATAACGAAATATCTAAGTGCTCCAAAGTGAAGTTTTATTTTGCTTGTTTGCATTTCAGTCATATTCTGAATTTAATTTCTATTTTGTCATAACTCAAGAATATGACTGGGAACCAACGTTGAGGTTCTCTGATGTTTGTGGCTCAAAACCGACAATCTGGCTTGCGTGATATGTAGATTCATTTGAATGTTTTATAGCACAGAACGATGCCATTTGGCCTAACATTACTTATACGGGTATACCCCGATTTACGAAACTATAGTGTTCCTAGGAAAGCTGAAGTGGCATAAAATGAAGACCCATTCACTACTATTGGAGGCTATTTTTGAAAACCCATTCAAATCCTTTCATAAAAGCTAATTTTCATAATTTGAGTATTTATAAAGCAGGGTATACCCTGTACCAGCATTTTATTATCGCAACCTGCAATGTCCTGCCCCCAGCATTTTCTCCAAATATTTTCCCACTAGCTATTTATCCATTTCCCTCTCGAAGGCCTCAGTTGAATTTGTCTTCACCACATCTGCTTGCAGTGCAGGCAAAGTTCTGACCACGTGTTATCCTAAAATAAAGTATTTCTCTCGTGTTTTACCTTTCTCTTTATTTCTGTGACTTCTGGTCTTCCTGCCCTCCACTGATGTGAACATGTTTCTGTCATCCTTTCTGTGCTTTTAAATGCTTCTATTATTAGATTTTTTTTCTCATCCCAACTGTGGTTTTTCATAGATGGTAGCAAAAGGTTAAAGACAATTTGGAAGACTGGCAAAGCAGGACTTTCAATAAGATGATGGTCAATGTCAAATTGGAATATCCACAAAATTACAGAGTGCTTTGGAGGATGAAAGTGATCTTTAATGAAGTCTAATTTTTAGTTTAGTGTGTGGGTATGTCAGGTAATCAAAGGGCTTACTTAATCTTCCAAAAGTGTGGAAGATAACTTTTAGCACTACTCCTTCCTCGTGAGTATGCGCATTAACATAATGGTATATTGGAAGCATGCTCTGCACCAAGTTGGACTTTCAGGAAATATTAAGTGTATTTTTATTCCATCACATTTAGAAGGTTGATATGTAATTTAAATAAGAATAACAGAATATCCTTACAGGTTCCTTACAGAAACTGGGCTCTGTAAGGAGTTTGTTCATTCTGCCCGTGTCTGCATGGGTTTCCTCTGGGCACCCTGGTTTCCTGCAAAATGTATGGGGTTTTTTAGTTTATTTGAGGGGGGGGGGGCACATGCTCCTGAGCCAGAATGGTCTGTTTCTGTGTTGTTGGTCTAAATTTTAATAATAAAGTGATATGTAAACTTCAGGAAACCTCTTTGCTGAATGGTGATTTTAAGAACAGGAAGGGTGGTTAGTTGTTTAAGATTGAAGCATGGCTTTTCAGTGGGAACAAGAAAACACTTTCCCACATATGGGCAATGGGAATCTCTAATGGCTTTCTAAATGCTATGGATCATTTGTTATTTGGTTTTTTTTTAATTTTGGGGTGATTACTTAATACTTTGACCAAACAAAATGGAGAAGTAAAGGTGCTAAATGTATTAGAATAACAGAAAGCCATGAACCATCCGAAAAGTTGATTTTTAAATTGCTCCTCCAACCTTCGATTTGACTAAACGGCACGGAGTCGTGGGCCAAATGGCCTGTTACCGCGGTGTATGTCGAAATTTAAGCTGTCGGTCAGGTGTGGCTTGGAGATGCCATGGAATGTTTGCCATGAAATGTTGTCTTGCTGCCAATTGGTTTTTAGATATTGGAGTTTGCCTTTCTCTTTGTTCTGTTTTATTCTATTACATTAAATATTTGAGACTTGATTGGCCTTTGAAAAGATTTGCAGTAAGAGTAACTAGAATAGTTCTGCAAGTATGTTGTAGATTTCAACATTTCTAACTGGTGTTGGGAATAAATACATTCTTGCAGTTGACAACCTTTGTCAGTGAAAATACAGCAGGAATGAGTGGATTCTCTTTGGCAATCTCTCTGAAACTCAATCTCATGATGCCTGGATTGCTGGCAATGTAACTGTCCCGCTGGTTCTGCAGGCCACAGTCAAGCAGCACAGAGGTCTTCTTGTCCAATGGCTGTTGCTTAGACTGTGTGAGCCATGAGTAGGAACCTTTTGAAGTTCAAATGAAACTGTGTATTAAATTTACGGTCAGCAGTGTATCCATTTCAGAACAAGTTGCCGGCAGAACTTGTGGATGAAGGTGTGATTTCAACATGTAGGAGAAATTTGGAGGGATACATGAATGGAAGGGATATGCAGGACTCTGGTCTGGGTGCAGGTTAATTGGATTTGGTGGATAAATAATTTGGCGTGGACGAGATGAGCAGAAGGGCCTGCCTCTGTGCTGTAGTGTTCAAAGATTATAATTATAGTTACACCTCCTAGTAAAATGGGATTTAGTTCATTCTTTACTATGATTTTAATTTTTATATGTGTTTGAGTTTTCTATGTTTCATCAATGATACTTACATTCTCTCTTCCTGTTCTGGCTTCTGAACTTGAAAGTCTGCACGTTTACAGCATTCCTTAATCAAATCATCATGTATAGACACACCAGTGAGCTAGAAGCATAATCTTTCCAAGAAACATCAAGGCATTAAACTCCCATGTACAAGATCTCTACAAGGTGACCAGTGGGAATAGGAAAAGATTGGTCATGACTGCCAAATAAATTGTTTCGAAGCATCAATTATAGTAATTATTTTGCATTATATTGGTTGCAGGGCAATTGTCCCATTTATTATACAGTCCATGGATATTTGAATAAAAGTTGAGGTCTGTTTATGACCTTCCACTGATTTAGAAGCAATACAATTTGCCACAGGAACAGAATGGCAGTAAGCTGCATGTGAGAGTCATAAACACGGTACAGACCTTGCTTAAACTCAAGATTTATCTTGCTATTGAAACAGGGCTGTTTTAAAATTCACTATGAAATGGGAGGAGAACATGAGCCTAATGGCATTGAACCTCCTTGATTCCAACAATTATTGGTATTAACATGGTTTAATAACTGATGCAGCTGCTCAAACACAGTTAGCAGACATGACACAACCTCTGAGATCATCACTGAAGCCAGCTTTTACAGAGGTCAATTTGTCGCTGCTTCATGATCCCGCTGGTATACTGACAAATTTAGTCTTTGTGTGCAGTAATGGGTGATCTTCACTTTAGGTTGCCAAGGAGGCACTGGCTGCCAATTCTCTGCTCCAAGTCCTTGGTTCCATTGAAGCTGAGTATGCAGGGGTGAGTGCAACTGGTGGCTCATTCTGGGGAACACATTTTTTGGTGGCTACCAGATTAATGTCTTGTTTTTGAGAGAGTATTAAATTAGTTTGAGTTTTAAAGGAATTAGACCCTGATTTGATCTACATTTTTCCATAAACTTGCTATATTGTTACATTAATCCAACTACCCCTTTGTGTGTCCATCTTGGTTGAATTTCTGCAATTTCTTTACTTGCTTCTTTTTTTTCTCTTGTTTGCTGGCAATTCCGTAGTTTTCCAGAGTGTTATCTGTGTTCACGATGTGCAGCTTTTGACTGTGAAAGAGTGCCTTCCGCCTGGCTGGAGATTCCAACATTTAAGCCACATTTACTCTAGCAATTTCCATGTGGTTTGCAATCTCCCTTTTCACACAGGATTTGGCTCATTTTTTAATATTAGCAATTTTTTCCAGAGGTGAAAATTTCACATTCTTAATATGCTCAGCTATCGAGGTGAAGTCTATCAATAAACTCATCCAAAAGGGGTTAAATGCTTGTCATGATATCCCTCGGGAGTTGTGTTCTCATTTAGCTGAAGCATTCCTTCATGTCATTCTGTGTTAACTCCACTGACCAGGATTTTTGCATTAATAAGCATTGCTTGAAGTGTAGGACTCTATTACCATTATCTA
The DNA here is from genome assembly GCF_036971445.1 of Narcine bancroftii. Lineage (NCBI taxonomy): Eukaryota > Metazoa > Chordata > Chondrichthyes > Torpediniformes > Narcinidae > Narcine > Narcine bancroftii. The sequence continues at coordinate 105,225,518 of NC_091476.1, read as the reverse complement.
AGGGTTTTCCTACAGCGGTAGAATATCTACTTTGAAAGTCTATTGGAGTATGGGTTACCCTTTGTTCAATTGCTTTTTTATTCCTCTATTTCCCTTGGTCTACTTTCCAACTTTCTTGTTGCTTTGTAATTTTCTATCTATGACTGAGGGAAGCACCCTCTAGAAGCTTGGCTTGTATTCATCCCTCAATTGTTAATGAGCCAAGGAGAACGTGAGTCTTGATGGATGGGTTGGTGTTTAGTCTTTATTCTCCTCCAATTGTTTAAGAATATGCATTTTTATAAATGTTAAATTGCACGCACATAATGATTTTTTAAAAAAAATGCCCAGTGGCAATATTTCAAAGAAGAGCAGTAGTGTTATCGCTAATGTTTATTCCCCTCAATATCTCTGAAGCTGCTCATCTGGTCACATTGGTGCATATGGGACCTTGCTTTACAAAGGTTGCCAGCTAATACTCTTCCTAAAGGAAAGAAGCCTAAATGGGTGGCACAGTAGGTACTGTCGCTACCTCACCGCTCCAGTGGTGTGGGTTTGTCCCTGATTGCTATCATTGTGGAGTTTGCAAGTTCTCCCTTTGATTGTGTGGTTATCCCCTTGTGTTGTCATTCCCTACAGCATCCCAAAGACGTGCGGGTTAGTAATTTAATCGATTATTGTAAACTCTCTGATGTAGGTGGTTGCAGGAGAATCAGCATGGAGTTGATGAGCATTTGAGAGAGAGAGTTAAGGGAAAATAAATGGAGGAATGGAATTTTGAGAGCTGATATACGCTCTGCTGGTGGAATGGCTCTCAATATCATGAGAGCATCTATGGAACATTCTGCAAACATGACTAAATGGTGTACAGTGAATGCACACAGGTAATTGGCTGTGAATAAATAATTAATGTGGGTGAGTCAAAGGAGCAAAAAAAGGTTGATGAGCACATGAATGAGCAAGCTGCAGTGCTATAGTAGAAAAGGAAGGGGACAGATGGGATAACAGTGGTGGGAGCTGGCTTGGTCCAGTGAGCTGAATGGCATCCTGAGTCATCATAACTGAGAAAAATGCACATCTTTGGTTTCAGCACGGTTCACACAGCCCCAGAGACCAGGGTTGGAATCTGACACTGTCTGTAAGGAGCTTGTATGTTCTCCCCTTGTCTGCATGAGTTTCCTCCAGGAGCTCTGGTTTCCTCCTACTTTTCAAAATATACGGGGATTGTAGGTTAATTGGGGTATTTGGATGGCACAGGAAGGGCCTGTTACTGTCCTGCATGTATGTCTAAATTTTTTTTTTAATTTGCTAATCCAAGGCAGCCTTTACTATATTGGCACTCGATTTCTCCTCCCTAACCCCCCCCAACCCCAGCCAAAATCAGGTTATGACTTTTCTCTCAGTTTTCCTGTCTCGATTTTAGTTTTTGAGACTCATGCTTCACATAATGTCCAACTAGCCTGTGCATGGTCTCCAGTTTCTGTTTTTAGGAATGACTAACAGTTGCAATAAAACTTGCCTTTCTGATTCAGTGAAACTGCAGTCAGTGCATTTGGACTGAAACTAAACCAACCAGGTGACTTGTTTACTGTGTCCACATCACTGTATCTTTGCCCAGAAGTAGATTTTCCTGCAATGTTGTACAACACACCCTTCGTCCCTGCATGTTCAATCTTGTCACAGTACCACCATCCACATTATCTGTCTTCAGTTTGTTGTCATTTGCTGTGCTTGTTGATCATAATTGCCTCTCTCCTTCTGGGAGATTTTAGGAGGTGCTTATTCAACAACCAAAGAAGAATTCTTTTTATTCCCACTGTTCCTGGTATTTTTCTCTTTGATCTTGGCATTTTTTTTATAATTCACTGCCTTATGTAATGGAAGAATTGGTTTGGCAATATGCCAAATTGGCAGAGGTTTCAATGGAAGTTATCAAGGCATAATTGTATTTTGCTTGTGCTTCCTTTCAACATGTGTTGGTGAAACTTTTGATTTAGAGATGACTGAAGTTTGGTGTTTTTCTGAAGACTTCATTGATGGGTTTCTGCATTTGTGCCACTTCACACTGCTCCATTGCTACCCTCACTAGTCTTCTACACATCTTTTGACAAACTCGTTATGCAACTTGTCTGCAGGTTCTCCGTGGAGACAATGTGCAGTACAAGATGTGAACATATACAAACACAGTACAGATCAGGAGCAGGTCTCTTTGGCCCTCCTGTCTGTGCCTGACACGGAGCCCAAATTAGACCCTCGAATAAGTTTTTGTTTAACTGCGACTTTTGCATTTCCTCTGGGATTTGAAGAAAATGGGCTTTTGGTAGGAGAAGCAAGTTTGTGGAACTACAAAAGAGCAGCTGATTTTAAAAAACTTTGACTCGAGGAGAAATTCAGCGTGACTTGTCCTTGGCTGGTGGCAGTAGCTTAGTGGTTGCAAGCCTCCTGCTCCAAATCCTTTACTGAGAATAACTGTTCCTTTCTGGTTTGAGCACTGACTGGCATCTTCAGGAATAAACATTTCCCCTTAATTGTGAATTTGTTGCCATTCAATCTGATGGTTCTCGTGAAAAATATACAACTTGAAGTCTTGTGTCTGTAGCAAGCTTGTGTCTGTGTTTTTTCCAGAAAATATTTCCTAATTTTCAGGAGGATTTTTTTTGGGTGCTACAAGCGTGGTCTATCCTTGGAACCCTAGGCAAAACTGCAAATGTTCAATGATTTGTTTCAGTTGTCAAGTCTTGACATGGTTTTTTTTCCTCCAAGAAGTAAGTGAATCTCTCCACATTGTCCCAATTGATGTGATTAGTAGCTATGCCAGCATTTAATGCTATAACCTGAAGCAGCCAGCTGTCTGTTCCCACCTCCTACTTTGTGTAGTCAGATATGCTTTTACGCAACCACTGCGTTCTTGAAATTTATTCCCAATTTTCCTGAATGCAGCCTGTTTTTAAAATAAAATTGTAACGAGAATTCCTGATCCACAATTTTACCTCTGCGACCCCTAGATATTTTCACAGATTGCCTGCAGTCTAAACTGAACTGCAGCCAATCCGCGAACAAGGGCTAATGAGTAGGATGTTAATACTGCACTTCAGGTATTCTGTCTAAACACGTTGTGTGATACGGATATTTGGAGTTCTGGTCATTCCTGTGTGAACAGCCACTCCCGGAAGGTGGGGAGACCCTTCAGAAAGGGGGGGGGGGGGGGGAAGAAAGCACAAGATATTGCTATTGATAAACAGTGAGTCTATCTACTCATCTCTTTACTGTAAATTAAAGAATGGTAAATACTTAGAACTATGATATCATTCACCATCTCCAGACCATCCCAAAGCACTTTGTAGCCAAGTGCAAACTTCTCATGTGCAGCTATTGTGGAAATAAAAACAATGTTGGAGAAACTGAGCAGATCAAACGGTGTACTTCATTTTGCAAAGATAAAGATGCATAACTAACATTTCAGGCTAGAGCTATTCATATAGGCATGTGCCCAAACAAAATGGGGGTGAGGGATGGGGGGAGGAGCATAGTCACACAGACAGGAGGCAATAGGTGGATAAAGAAGGGAGGGCACACCAGCACCAAGAAGGGCGGGGGGGGTGGGGTTAGAATGGCTCTGTGAATGGAGAGGGAAGGGGTTGGAGAGCTGGAATAAAGAAGATGGAAGGAACCACCATTTTGATCTCACCTGAAATGTTGGTTGCTATAAACCACTGTTTGACATGCTGAGTTTCTCCAGCACTGTGCTTAAATCACGGCGTCTGCAGACTTTCATGTTTTATAGCTATTGTGGAATGTGTTTTAATCTATTTTAGATAGAATTTACTGACTGCATTTTTATCATCTAATTCTTTTCATTAGCATCAGTTTAAAAACATCGCTTAAACATTTACTTTGTACTCTTTCTGCCCAAGAGTGTGCAGTGAATTACAACTTTCAAAGTTAGTATACAAACTTGATTCAGTACATATTTGTATCACATTGTGGATGACAATGGAGGGACTTGTACTGAGCTCACAGATCACTCTGATGAGCCTGAGTGCCACATCCCATTGAAACAGAATCCAGTGTGAGTCAATTAGAGAGCTTCCATTTGGAATATCCTTGCTCTTTGGTCTGACTTAGCTTTACTCTGTATCTAACCCATGTTGCGTCTACTCTGGGATGGAGTAAGGGGTTGGTGTAGCACAGCACAGCTTTACTCTGCATCTTACGCATGCTGTCCTTGATCTGAGAGAGTTTGATGTGAATCATTAATTACTATGGAGTATTTTGATTGGGGGAAGTGAAGGAATTCTTTCTAACCAAGTTTTTTTTTTGTTCTGAGAGTTTGTTGATGGGGAGCTTTACTCTAACCCATGTTGTGGTAACTGCTCTTGTTTTGATAGGGTAATCCAGAGAGTTTTACTCTGTCTACATTTGTAATGATGCACAAGAATTGTTCAATTATTTTTTTTTAATCAGTAGGGAAGAAACAGTTTCTAAGTTGCACCATATTTCTTTTAACATCTATCAAACACTGAAAAAAAATGTTGAATTTAAATAGCACCACCTGGAGGTCCCAAAAATCTTTTGAAGTTTTTCTTGGCCATTGTTGGATCCTTGATGATCAGTTTGTACACAGCAAATTCCCCCTGTGATGACCAGATCATCGACCTTGTAATGTTGATGGAAAGATGATTGTTGTCCAGACACTGAGCTCTACACTTTGAAATAGTAATGAGGGATCTTTGACATCCATTGGTGAAAGAACGGGCTGAGTTTTGTTTAGTGTCCCATCTTATCGTTCTATCAGTCCAGCATTCCTTCAGTTCTGCATTAGAGTGTCAGTCCGGATTTTTATGCTTGTCTCTGTGTTATGAGACTTTAATGCAGACAGAACTTATTGTCTTGACTGAGACTGCTACCTGTCATTCAACACTAATGCTGGCCAACAATAACTGTTAGAAATGACTCAACATAGAATGAGTGCTACTCTGAGATTTGAATGTTTTTGTAAAAATACATGGTTTTGGAGTTTTGCTGAGGAAAATGGGTTTGGAAATCTGAGTGATGCCCTTGCATTGTTTTTAATTGTACCTTTTCTCTACCCTACACTTTTTGACTTATTTTAGCACTATTCCTGCACTCATCAAGAATCCACCACCAGCACACGCTCTGTTCTACCATCAGGAAAGAAGTATCGGTGCCACAAGACTCGCACCACCAGGTTCAGGACCAGTTGCCACCATCAAACTCCTCAATAACAAACTCAATCAGGGATTCATTTAAGGGCTCTTACTTTTGCACTTTAATTATTTTCTCTCTCTCTCTGCATTGCACAGTGAGTTTGTTTACATTTATTGTTTACATATTTATGTGGGGTTGTTTTTCCACTGCCAATAAGTGGTAATTCTGCCTCGCCTGCAGGAAAAAAAATCCCAGGTTTGTATGTGATGTCATGTATGTACTCTGGGGGAAAAAAAATCTGAAATATGGTTATTTGTAACTGTACTACTTGCTGCACAAGTTGATCTGCCTTGATGGTATAGAAAATTTAGTTACCACATTACAATAAAAATCTGTGGCAATCTGATTCAAAAGTAAAATTCCAACTACAGCTGAGTTCTCATGCATATGGAGCAGCTTGTTGAAGTAGTTCAGAGCCAGTGTGTATTCAATAGATTGAGAAATAATGAGGTGAAGTTTTTAGATGGTTGAGGAAAATGCCGTCATTGATCTTTGCCGTTTCTGTGTACAGTTGCACAAGTGAATAAGACTGGCTGGCTTACTGCAGGTAATAAATGGCAGGAGCTATTGCATTGAATCATTCAGCTTTTAGCTTTGGTGTAGATGTTTGATCCATGATCCTGAAGCTGTTGATGGTGTATCTAGGATAGCTCTACGCCATCTGGACATAACAGCAGAGACTCCTTAGAAAGCTGGAGCAGCTAGCAGTCCTTGAAGGTGGGTGACCAGAACAAACTTCGCCGGACCCAAAAAGAATAAAGGTTGTTTTATAAATGGTTTGTTGGTGAAAGGTGACAGGCAGTGGAGGAAGTGCAGCCATGCTGTGCCATTTAATCTTGATTCATTCTGCAGAGAGGTCAGTGGCCAAGGGGAGTGAATTTGACAATAGGTAGAAGAATGAGGGAAAATGGGAGTAGTGGTGGAGAGATGTTGGGGTGGGAGAGGAGCTGGGGTGTGGAGCTCGTTGTTACCAAAAGGTGGAGCCAAAACACTCATTGAATTTACAAAGAATTTGGGTGTCAACCTGATGACCTGCAGACAGAGGTGGAAAATGGGATATGGTTCACAGGCCCTCTTTGTGTTGGATTGACAAGGGTGCAATGCCACGTGTTGATTTTGGACATTTTCCCTGTAACTGTGTGGACTTCTGCCTGGTACTCCAGTTTCCTCCCACATTCCAAAGATATCCTTGTAAATTAATTGGCCACTTTAAATGGGTAAGAGGCAAAATCATCCAAGGGGTTCTGACCAGAGAAGTTAAGGGGTTATTGGAAAGTAAAGTGGGACTGATGCATTTCTCTATTTGGAGCTAGTATAGATGATGGGCTCTGTTGCATGAGTAAAACCTGGGGAAGATTCCGCGTTTTGGAAAAGAAGATTAAATGATAAACAGGACAGACTGCACTAGTGGAGCACAATTGCAAGAAATAGAACTGACAAAAGACTGGCAAATAATGAGAGCAGGAAAAAGTGGGCCATTTTCAGGTTAACAGGTTGTTGTACAGGGATTGGTGCTGGGCTGTCATCTTTGTACAATGTAGATTAATAACTTGGATGAAACAGCTAAATGTAATACATTCAGGATGGTGGATACAATCTTCAGATTTAGTGAATGGTCAAGAAGGTAGCAGATGGGGCATGATGTATGGAAATGTGCAGTTTATTCACTTTGATAGAGAACAGAGTATATTAGAAATAGTAACAAAGCAACGTTAGTGGCCCAGAGAAGTCTGGGATAAATACTCAATGCAAAGGGAACCAACAAGGAGGAAGGAGATAAGTCTTCTGTTAACTGCACATAGCTTTGGTAAACCACATCTAGAAATTGTATACAGTTGTGGTTGCTGTTGGAACACATGGAGGCAGATCCTATAGACTGACTCCTTGGGATGAAGGAGGTAGAAAAATTGAGAGGAATATTTTGACGAATGGAAAGTGATTGTATGAAGCACCAGTTACTCTGTGGGTGTGTAGGAAACTGGTTGAAAGGTTGTTTTACCAAGCTGGAAAAAATCTAGGGAATATCTCTGATTAAGGGGTCAGTGATGAAAGAACAGCAAGCAGTTGGTGTTTTGTCACGTGGAGAGCTGCAGATCTCAGAAATTCTGTACTCCAAAGGGATGTCCAGTAATCAAAGCTGAGAGCATGAGATTGATGGGTACAAAGGGAATTGAGGGATAGAGCGATAAGATGGGGAAAATGTACTCTGGGGCAAGATCAGTCTTGTCACTTAATAGCAGAGTATGTTCAGGATATTTAAGCTTACTCCTACATTATCTCTCCTTAATCTCTCGTGTTACTGCATGAAGTAGAGCCTGCTCCATAATTAAAGGGCAGATTAAGGATTTTGTGATGAAGTGAGCATGTGGACAGATGGTGGTGAAGGCTTTCTCAGTGAATGAACTTGGCTGAGCAGTGCAATGAAGTGGCACAGTTGAATTTGCAGTTTAGCTGTTGGGGAGAGGGGAGCCACGTAGGAATTTGCAAGAGCTGGAGAGGATGATTTTTAGGAGGGGTTTTGGCCATGAGTAAAAATCTTAAATAATCTCAGTAGTATCAGTAAACAGAGCAATACTAGCCTTGAGAAGAGAAGTGAACCAACCCTTAGATCATAATGTTACCTCGTTGACTAGCCATAAAATAATTGCAAAGCAACTTTCTTAACCCCCTTTTACATAGCCTCTTCAAGGAGGAAATATTGTGTCACGCCGTTCTGTGTGAAAGGTATGAACATGGAATGGGGGGGGGGGGGTCATTGAAATCCCGCCTTTAAGCTGGTAGCGGAGATAGTCACAGCGCCGAATCGCATTATGCTGCTGTTGTTTGGTTCAATGTTTATTTTTTAAAAAGCAAAGCTAGCTTAACGATAGGTCTTCTTTACGGCAGTTTTGTGGTATCTCTGTGGGGGGAAAAGGGCTTAAATTTGAAGGCAAAGCATGTGCAACCTTTTTACAAGCAGCCTGGTGAGGCATTGAACAGGTGGTTTTTGCTGGCTTTCTGTGTCACTTTTGATTGGTTGCTGTCTTGTGCTTTATCCAATAGTCAGAGATCAATCAGCATGATGCAATCGCTATTTGGTCGTGGCATTTGAGAAGGTGAGGGCTGAGAAGTGGCACTCTTAATGACCATGACCAATTTAAGAATAGCTCCTATTAGCTAGGAGCTATTCATCTGCAGTTGAAGGAAACCATTTTCTCAGTGCCTTGCAGAAACTTCATTTGTGAGCTCCGTTTCAGTGCATTAACTACTCAAATTGATTTTGTGTTCTGTTCTTTGGAGCTTTGCTCAACTGTTGAAACATGAGACAAAGGAGCAATTTCAATAGGAGGTGTCCTCTCCTTGCTTCACATTTTTGATGGGAATCTAAGGGCAAAGCTCTTTAGTTATTGAATTAAAACACAAGTCTGCACACACTGTGACTGAAGTAAAAACATAATGCTGGAGAAATTCAGTGTACTTTATATACCAAAAATAAAGATACAAAACCAACATTTTGGGTGTGAGCCCTACAAGCTATGACAAAATGTGGGGGGGCATCTAAAAAAAATGGTGGGAATGAGGAGGAAGAGCACAGTCTGACAGTCGGGAGGTAAATAAGTGGATAAATGAGGGAGGGCACACCACCAAACAGAAGAAGGGGGATAGCTCTGTGAATGGAGAGGGAAGGGGTGGAGAGCTGGTGGAAAGAAGACAAGGATGGGGAAGGGAGGGAGAATGGGGAGTAGCCTAGCAGAAGCTGGAGAAATCCACATTGCTGTCATCCGATTGGAGAGTGCTATTATTTTGCTTCCCCAACACAAACAATTGCTGCTGTTTCACTCCTGCCTCAGCAGAAGTCACCAAGTCTACAGACGTGCAGAGTTTTCATGTTGTGTGGTGGTGATTAGTCTTGTTGCGGTTTATCTGCTTCCACTAAGTTGACAGTAATCAGTGTATAATTCTCCAGCCTCTAAATTTCAGGCCGACTGAAACAGCAAGTTAATAGTTTGGTTGACAATGTTTCCATGTTTGAATACATTCATCAGCTATTTTACTGCATTGGTTTCAGGCAGAATAAGCATTATTTTTAAGGTGTGATAAAAAAATTTAAATTGAAATAACCACTTTGCTTCAGCTTGCATTGATCAAAGGCTTAACTTCCCTACCCTGTCATCAGGCATTCAGATTAAACTCCAAGGCAAATTGATGTATATTGATGGATGTGCGTATATGTAAATGTTTATGCATATACAGAATGTGTATACAGAACATTTCCCTATATCTGAAATTTGGTTAAAAGAAAAGTTCAATTATCTGAACTTTTTTTAGCGGTGACATCACGTCATGAATCCAATGGAGCTCTCGTGTATTGTACAACACTGTTCGTAAGGAGTTTGTACATTCTAACCGTGTCTGCGTGGGTTTTCTCTGGGGACTCTGGTTTCCTCCCACCATTCCAAAAAATGTACCGGGGTGTAGGTTAATGGGGTGTAAATTGGGCGACACAGACTCGTGGGCAGAAATGGCCTGTCACTGTGCTGTATGTCTAAATTTAAAATAGCAAAAAGGTGTGCAGATAGCACTGTTGATTTCAGTGAGGAAAAGGGATAAGTGTTTGTTTGTCAAAAAGGTAAGAATTAAGTATTATTTCATTCTTGAAAAGGCTTCTGTAGTTTTTTTGTTGTTGTTTAACCCTAATACAAGTACTTTGCTGATGCTACTGGACTGCTTGAAGCCATTATTTGGTTATCCAAAAAATCCAATTAACCGAAAGCTTTTCGGACAAGGGGAAACTTGCTGTACTGGATATTTGCATCCATGTCGTGTGTGTATGCACATGGGTAAGAAAACAAGTTAATATTTGTTCATAGGTAATTTCTAAAGTTTGTTTGTAGCTGACCAGTCCGATGCGGGACAGGCAGGCACGGTTGCAGCGGTTGCAGGGGAAAATTGGTTGGTTGGGGTTGGCTGTTGGGTTTTTCCTCCTTTGCCTTTTGTCAGTGAGGTGGGCTCTGCGGTCTTCTTCAAAGGAGGTTGCTGCCCGCCGAACTGTGAGGCGCCAAGATGCACGGTTTGAGGCCCACTGGCGGTGGTCAATGTGGCAGGCACTAAGAGATTTCTTTAGGCAGTCCTCGTACCTCTTCTTTGGTGCACCTCTGTCACGGTGGCCAGTGGAGAGCTCGCCATATAACACGATCTTGGGAAGGCGACGGTCTTCCATTCTGGAGACGTGACCTACCCAGCGCAGTTGGATCTTCAGCAGCGTGGATTCGATGCTGTCGGCCTCTGCCATCTCGAGTACTTCGATGTTGGAGATGAAGTCACTCCAATGAATGTTGAGGATGGAATGGAGACAACGCTGGTGGAAGCGTTCTAGGAGCCATAGGTGATGCCGGTAAAGGACCCATGATTCGGAGCCGAACAGGAGTGTGGGTATGACAACAGCTCTGTATACGCTAATCTTTGTGAGGTTTTTCAGTTGGTTGTTTTTCCAGACTCTTGTGTAGTCTTCCAAAGGTGCTACTTGCCTTGGCGAGTCTGTTGTCTATCTCGTTGTCTATCTAAAGTAGATACAAAGAAATTCAACAGGAAAAACAAGGTACATTGTATTTGGTTATCTAATAATTTGTGCTTAGTGATCAGATGAATAAAGTCTACCAAAACCAGGTTAATCTGCTAATGTTTTAGCCCCTCATTGCAATTTGCAGATTGCATTGTTAGCTTGGCATAAGATCATTTTAAATTCAGAATGCTTTTCCAAGGGAGCAATTTGCCTTTGGTTGCTGTGTGGTGGAAAATTTGTCCTTGGGAAGCTACACCCAGATTTATAAGAGTCTTGTGCTCTGGCTGTGGTCTACAAAATGTTTTGGAAACCTGCTGTGGGATGCTGAGCTTGTACATAATTTCTGAAGACAAACTAGCAGGGTGTTCATTGAAAGTCTATTCTCAAAAGTGGGTCGTTGATTAGTAAGTGACAAAATCTCCTAATTTCATTTAAATGACCAGTGTCATGCTCGGTGCACACAAAATCACTTGGGATTCAGAAGATTTTGGACCGTGCGTGAGTTGTTTACCAAAGGCTGGTTCCTATGATTAGTGGTTTGAAATTTCAACTCTGGCTCTCCAATAGAAAATTAATTTTTTCTTGGATTGGTAAATGTTTTGGAAATTGATAAATGTGTTCTTTACATTGGGTGTCTTTCCAAGTGGATAATTTTTAGTTTGAAATTTTATTTAAATCTTCCATGAAAGTTGATGAGTTAAAGAGCAATGGTACTAACCTTTATCACAGAAACACTATTCACTTACCTGGGAAGATTTGTCAGATATGAACACAAGAACAAGAGTTGGACAATTTGTTCATTGAATCACCTCTGCTATTCAGAAAGATACTGGCAGTTTTGTGTTCTTTATACCCAATGGGTATGTCAGAATTTTACGGCACTGAAACAGGCCATTTAGCTCCATGCCCATTAAACTAATCCTAATTGCCTGCATATAAACTCTATCCCTCTGAACTCTTCCTAGTTTTGTACCTGTCCAAATTTAAATGTGCAGCTCTCCCCACCTCTACCACTAAATCGGGCATTGTGTTCTATATTCCAGTAGCCCTTCAGATCCCTTTTTAAATAGTTCCCTTGCACCTTAAACCTATGCCCTCTACTTTTACATCCCCTTCCCCAGAGGGGAAAAGAGACTATTTACTTTCTCAACACTCACGTGATTAGCCCCTTTCACCCTTGCAAATGGTCTTAGGAATAAATGGCCAAGAGGCCTAAAAAGGGTCTAGTGTGAAAGGAAAATCTTCTCAATGCTGGCGTAAGTTGACGTCATCTCACGCCAGGGATAGACTGCCTTGACCTCCGGTACAATCCCTGGTGTCTGCAGACACTCGTTGCAATCAGGCAAGTGTGAAATGGGCAATTGCATTGTGGGATTGAAATGACCCAAGCTTTTGCATGAGTGGAGCAACATGAAGGAAGAAAATATTAAAATGAAGATGTAAACTTTGCCATGGGGAAGTTGCAGTGGTGGGGGTGGGGGGGGGTGGGGTGGGAGGAAGAGAGAGAGAGAGAGAGAGAGAGAGAGAGGAAATAACAATGGTGGACAATTTTTATATAGTGTGGGTAAGTTGGTAGTGCTATAGTGCACAATTTATAAAGACCACAGCAGAAAAAGGACTGTATGCATGGAGGGGTTTCTCTGTCGCACAGCATTCTGGGAGGGCAGGTCCGCCATCATTTTTTCCCATGGTCTTTATAAATTGTGCAACTTTCCCACATTGTTTAAAAATTGTCTGCTTTTGCTATTTATTGCTAGCACTTTCTCATGGTCTCTTTATAAAGGTTTATATAGGTTGGCACAACAACAGCAGGCTGAAGGGCTCATACTATGCTGTACTTAAAGCTTAATTGTGTGATTAATTAGAATGATTAATTTTTAAATACAAGATCCTAATACATTGATCAGGATTTAGGGCAGGTCCACCGCAGCTCGATACGTCATGATGTTACTGGTTAATGGTAGAACACTCCTATCCCTGAGGATGGTACATGGTGAGTATGAAAATGTGCAGTGTCCTGGTTAAGAGTGGCCAAGTGTGAACAGCAAAAATTTCATTCCTAACCAGCACACTGAATGGCCGATTCACTGGGATGCAAATATTTTAAAAAATATTGACAGTTTACCTCTAGATGTGTTTTGTGATCATTTCAAGGCTGAGTTTTATCATTTGGTCTCTCAAAAGAAATAGCTTTTCTCTTTGGCTGTATCATTGGATATTGTTTCAATATAAAATGTTTCCTATTATTTTCTAAATTCCAGGGAAAATAGCCCCGATAAGGAATACAGTACTAAATAATTGAAGCCTGACCACTATGTATCATTCTGATAAATCCATGCTGCATTCTCTCAAATGTATTGTTTATAAGAGCTAGTTCCTAGAACTGAGCAACTTGTTTGCATGATTCATCCAGGACTTTGTTCAGCTGCATCATTACTCTTGTAATCTAATCCTCCAGGTATAAAGTCTAGCAATTCACAATGCTTTGATTTTCTTGCATCTGTGTATGACATTCTGAAGATGTTTGTATGTGAATATTACCATCTCTTCATCTCTGCTTGTTATAGCTTTCCATCAATTAATAGATTTACGGATCTATCCTTTGAAGAAAATGTCTCACACTGGCCAACTTTAAAATTTTGAATTCAACCTGTTGAAATCTCATTGGGATTTTGTGTAATCTAACTTGCTGAAAGGTCTATTTTCTCTGAGCAGTTGCAGGATAAACAGTCACTCATTCAGGGTGAAAGGAATCCCCACCAAAGTTTGACCATCTTTTGGAGTTCTCAAAGGGTTGTGGACACCACTGAGTCAGAATCGGAATTTATTGTCATGAACAAGTCATGGAATTCAATGTTTTGCGGCAACATCACAGAGCAAACATTCATATTATAACCGTGTTACCACATAACTATAAGAAAAATAGTAGTGCACGAAAAGTAAGGCACTATCTCTGGTTCACTGATTATTCAGGAATCTGATGGCAGCGGGGAAGAAGCTGTCCTTGTGCCGCTGAGTGTTGGCTTTAGGCTCCTGTACCTTTTTCCCAATGGTAGCAAAGTGAAGGAGGTATGGTCTGGGTGGTTGAGGTCTTTGAAGATGGAGGCAGCTTTTTTAAGACACTACCTCCTGTAGATGTCTTTGAAGGAGTGAAGTCTGGTGTCTGATGATGCAGGATGAGTTAACAACCTTCTGGAGTTTATTCTTGTCTTGAGTTGGCACCTCCATACCAAGCAGTGATACCACCAGCCAGAATGCTCTCCACATGTGGAAGTTTATGAGAGTCTTCGGTGAAATACTGAACCTCCTCAGACTCCTCACAAAGTATAGCCGCTGGCAAGTCTTCTTTGTGATTGCATCAAGATGGAGGCTCCTGAACAGATCCTCTGAGATGTTGTCACCCAGGTAAATGAAGTTCTTGACCCCCTCCACTACTGAGCCCTCAATGAGGACTGGGTTGTGTTCCCCTGACTTCTTCCTGAAGTCCACAATCATCTCCTCGGTTTTGTTGACGTTAGTCACAAGATGGTTGTTGTTACACCATTCAATGAGGTGATCTATCTCCTTCTGTACGCTTCCTCATTGCCATTTGTGATTCTGCCGACAACTGTGCTGTCATTGGCAAACTTGTAGGTAGCGTTGGATAGCTGTAAACTAGGCTGGGAGACATTTTTTGGTTATAGGTTTTGGGGAATAGGCAGGATGATGGAGAAGGGGCCAACCGTCAGATCAGAATTGATCTTATGGAATGGGCCAACAGGCTTGAGAAGTCATGATAAATTGTGTTCTTTGCAAATTTCAAAATGCAGTTTACTTGTCCCTTCACCTTTCATTGATATTAACAATTGAGATACCAGAAGTTAAAGGTTGTTAATTATTCTGACTTGCCATAAAATCAAAATAAAACTTTGAAATCCTGACTTGCCATAAAATTATCCTGACTTGCCATAACAACCCACAAGGGCCTTAATGTTCCTTGAAGTCCATAAAACAATGCCCATTGATGTTTCGCATCAAGTCTGCAGATGCTGGAGGCCTGAAACGATACATGAAAGTGCTAGAGGAACTCAGCAGGTCATGCAGCATCCACTGAAAGCAATAAGCAGGCAACGATTTGGCCATGAGCCCTTCATCAAGGATGGAATTGGGGAAGGGGAGATTGGGGATAAATAAGATAGAAATAGGAGAATAAGGAAAATGTTAGATGTTGTAGGAATGTTGTCTTATAAAGAGTTGAAAATAAGAAAACAGAAATGGAAAAGGAGGAAAGGTAATGATGGAAAAACGGAAAGAGAAGATAAACAAAATATAAAAGGGCTACGCTGAACTATATGTCTTTAAATATTAATGGAATACATAACCAAATTAAAAGGAAGAAACTACCAAATTTAAATGAATAAATGTATTCCATTAGAAAAAATAACATATTGGTTAAGAAATAATATTGAAATATTCGAACAAGTATAGGAGCCTTACATTAAATACAATAGCGAAAACCTACCGGGGACAAACATTACCTAAGTTGATGGAAGGAGAAGGAAAGAAAAGAATGGACTCAGTAGAATTTCTGGTGTAATTTTGTTGAATGACAACATTGTCTGACTGGCTTAATGCAACCTAGATTGTATACCTAAAATGGATGAGAGTGGGGGGTGGGGGGGTGGTTTGGGAGGAAAGTGGGGGGGGGGAGAAAAAGTCACTGTATATGTGTGAAAAGAAATAGTGTATATCATGGCTAATGTGATTTATGGTGTGAAAAATAAAAAAATAAATAAAAAAAAAAGATGGAATTGGGGCACAGGCTAACAGGTAATGGTGAATGCCATTGAAGAGGGATGAAAAGAAAGGAGCTAAGAAGAGACAGGTGGCAGAGGGCTGGGAAAGATTCTCTCTGATGGGAGTGGGAAGAGGTGGAGGAAGGAAAGTGTAGGTGATGGGCAAGGGAAAGTGAAGGAAAGGTGTCTGAGGGATGGGAGGGGGTTAAATTTGATCATGCTGCTCTTTGGTTGGAGACTGCCAAGATGGAAAATAAGGTGTTCCTCCAATATGTGTGTAATCACTACCCCTTTTGTGTAATTTCCCAGTGGTGTTCTTGGGTTCACTCCCTGAGTTAAGTCTTCAAAACTTCCATTCCTGTCCATCGGGCATGACCTATGCTTCTCATTTGTGCTGTCTTTTTCTGAACAGTGGATGGTTTTCATTTATAGCCTTCTTTTCCATTGGTCAATTCCAAAACTGTAATTTCCCAGTTTCTTTCTTTTCAGTTTCCTCAAAGGTGCAATGATCTATAGAATTCTCCAATCTAAAATGCGCTATGGTTAAATGAGCAGACCTTTTGAAGGCTATGATTTTTTTTTAATAACTGCAGATGCTGAAAATTTGAAAGAAAAAAAAAAGATGGCATTTCTGGTCTGAGACTCTTCATTGGATCAAAGGGTCATTGACCGGGAATGTAAATCTTCATGTATGTGGGTCCTTCCTGCATTTTTTGTTTTTTTTTTCATTCTGGGAGGCTATATTTGGGGAATATTTCATGTCCTGGGATCAAAACTATCTGTCTTTTGGTCTTCAATCTGATTAATTTCATCAACGTGTTGATGTTTGTTGTCTAATTTTTGTCCCAATTACTGATTAAATATTAAATTTCATGGACTTTCCAGGATTCTCCCTCTGCAGACTAATGGTGCACAGTAATTATGTTCTAAATCCAGTGGACAAAACTGTGCTTTGGAAATGGAAGGAACTGGTATCAGAAGCTGAGGAGGAGAATGAGCAGCAAGAGGGTCAAGTTTTGAGATGCTTTTGTTTCTCAGTTAAAGGGCACCTGCTGATTTGTAATAAATTCAAGCATTTGGAATTAACAGCAGCGTCAACATGGATTTTTACAAAATGCAGACAATGGTGAATTTTGGAAGGAAATCTACAATGATGATCCTGCGACTGGGATCATGTTTTCTATTTAATAGCAACGGGTTTGTTTACTGCATGGTATGATGTTGAAGTTTGAAGGCAAAGGATAATTGTAACAGATTTTGACACCGTCTGAATGGACGCACTGCGGATAATGATGCATGATCTGATGAATTTAGAAAACTGAGGAACAATAAACATTTAAGATGACAGTTTTAATGGTTGCAAAGCTAAGTTTTACAAATTTTTGAAGAATGCAAGGAAGATGATCAGTTTCTTCACAAATTAAGGGGCTGAGTATGAATGAGGAAATATTGGTGAGATTCGGGCACGATAGGATATCAGCATCTTGGGGAGACTGGTACCGGGGATAAGGGACCATTACATGGGGAATCTGGAGAAGCTGGGGTTGTCTTAATAATAAGAGGCCAAGTTAAGGGGAGATTTGATGGTGTTAATGAGCCAGCTGGCATAAAGCTAATTCTACTTGCAGACCAATTAATGATTAAACCATGCAGATTTTAAGATGATGAAAACTACAGAAGAGTGACTTTTTTTTTGCAGTAAATTTAACTTTTAAAAAAAGTTACTGCAACACCTTTATAGCGCCAGCGATCGGGACTGGACCTGTCTGTAAGGAGTTTGTACATTCTCCCCATGTCTGCATGGGTTTTCTCCAGGGGCTATGGTTTCCTCGTACCATTCAAATTGCACCGGGGGTGTAGGTTAATGGGGGGGGGGGGGTAAATTGGGCAGCATGGACTCATGGGCCGAAATGGCCTGTTACCACGCTGCATGTCTAAATTTTAAAACACTTAAATTGTTGTGTTTTGGCAGCAAGGGGATTGGATAAATATTTGGAAGTCTACCTGCTTTTTCATGCTGAACACTCAGTATGGTAACTTGGAAACTTCCATTGAGTTCAGTGGAGTTTAATTCGTTGTGCTGCATCACGTGTGGAATCCCAAATAGATTGCCACCCCATCTATCGTGGCACATTTATTGTTGCAGTTAGTGCAGTGCCATTACAGCGCCAGTGCCCTGGGTTCAAATTCAGTGTGGTCTGTGAGGAATTTTCCCAGTGTCTGCGTGAGTTTCCTCCCATCCTTCAAAATGTACAGGGGATGTAGGTTGATTTGGCCGTCATGAGCTCATGGGCAGAAGGGCCCGTTACCATGCTGTATATCTAAATTTTAAAAAAATAATAAAATTCAGCACTCTGGGGGAATGAAGATTCATCCAGTTCATCCCACTCTCCGAGTTGTTAACCTTCATGATGGACTTACTTCCTGGCTTTGTGATTTAACTTTTTTTAATACAGTACTCTGTATTGATTTTGCCTTTCAGTGGTTTCTGTCAAAATTTGTGTAAATACTGCAACATTGTGAGGTTCCCTCTAAATCTATTGATTAAGGCTTATCTCATTTGCAGGAAATTGCCCAATAAAATGTTTATGAATGTCCTTGTTGGTAATCTTGCTGTGTCATGCCAGCACCAATTGTGCTCTCTGTAATTCAAATGAAAGGAAAATGATTCAATGCACAAAATAACTGTAAACTAATCAACAAACCAGTGGGACAATGAACTGCATTTGTGAAAGAAAAACTTGAAACTCAGCAGAATTCCCAGTTGATATGTTGAGAGGTAAGTGTGCATTTTGATTATCATGTTGAGAGGACTAGAAAGACTTCCATTTATATGTTACTTTTCACTATCTAAGCAGCACATAAATATTGCATCCATTGAAGGAATGGTGATCAAAGATTTGACTGCCTATTTGAGTACAGTAAGATTCACAACTAATAAGTCTAAATTGGGTGATTTTGCCATCATCAATATTTGTGTCTGTCAATTATCTGACTTTGGTAATTGTGCCAGATTGCTGTTTGCAGATTACCTGACATGTTTCTAGCATAATGCAAGTGATTTTGCTGCAAAGCATTTTGGGATGTCATGAGGTTTCAGACTGTCATGTAAATACAAGTCCCTGTTCAACTTGACTGCAAAGTGGAATGCAGAGTGTAAGGCATGTTGAAAGTTATTATAGACAAATTTGTCTTGTATTTTGGGCTGTCAAATATCCTTTTCCATTTTTCCTATCTTATAAGTATTTGGAATTATACAAAAAAATCCTGAAGTAGTTTTGGACAGCAGAGCACGCTGAAATCTATAAAGCCAAACACAACCTGCTGGAGGAACTCAATGGATCAAGCAGCATCAATGCGAGAGAAAGGTCAATGTTTCTGCAGTCCACTGTCATAAGACTGAATGGTCTGCTCTTATCTCTTAATCGTCATGGACACATTTATAGAAATGGATATGTCCAAAGTATTTTAACCTTTCACCCTCGCAAGATTATTCTGATGTTTCAATGGGCAATAATAATTGAACTGCAATGGATCAAAAGCACCTGGGCTAAGTTTATAGAGCTGAGCAATTCACAGGAAGATGCGATGTGAGAGGTTGGGGTCCCTGCATTAGGCAGGGAAAAATGGTTTGCAAAATAGCTCAGCCCCTGACTGGTTTTACTAGTCTGCAACTTGCAATGGTTCACTGGCACTAAAATCTGTAAATTCCAATGCAGTGGTCTAATGGTCATTTTCCACACAGAGTATTGTTGCTGAGCGGGCACCTTGTTGTACCACTCACAACCTTGGTAAATGCAGAAGAAAAGGCATCCACAGGGTCACGTTTGGCTCTCACTAAAAGTCTATTTTATGAAATTGGTCATCTGAACACAGCTTGCACAAGGCTTATTTAATTATTAAATAGTCTGCCTGGATTCTGAAAGGGGCATGTAGAGTTGTGCCACAAGTTTATTGTTATATTTTGTCATTGAGAAGTTGTTGGGAATTGGAACAGGCAGCAATATCTGTTCACGGTAAAACACACACTTCAGATTGATCATCTGGGAGTGGGAGGTGTTCAGTCCTCTTCTCCATGCCAACTCCTCCCCTTCCTACCTGCTTCCTTGGATATATCTGATGGCCATAAATTACCCCAGAGAACACCATTCTGCAGGTGCTCTGCCTAGGGACATTTTAACCAACTGGGCATTGTAATTACCAGCTGAACCTTAGGCTGACCTGTTTCAACTCTGCCAATTTTTAGGTCTGTTTGTTCAGTCGAGACTTGCAAAATGACAGTTGTCTAAGTGCTAGAAGGCTTTAGGATAGAAACGATCCTTTTGAAAATATCTGTAATCCAAGAACAGGGCTGTAAGTGAAAATCTTGTACTGGTTCAAAAGATGATGAAAGGATGATCAGTCATGATTGCATTGAATGACAGGTGGGCTTTATGGGCTGAGTGGTCTATACCTGCCCCTATATTATGAGAGCTATTGCATGTGAAATGTACTCAACGTGTGGCTGACACAAATTCAAAGAAATTAGGAAAGCATTTGTCCTTACAATTTTTCCTCCTTTTTTTATAGTAATATTCGTGTCCATTTATTATAACTGGCAGAATTATGTAAATATTTGTGCTTTGATTTTCACCAGATCATTTGCCGTCATCTTTCACGTTTTGTGGCAAATTATCATTATTTGAACTGTCTAACTATTTGCATAATGTCACAAAACCTTGATCTAACAACCATTCATAGCATCTGACTTTGGAGAGATTTCCATTCCTTGAGGCTCTGTCTGATAACTCCTGGCAGTTGTCATTGTATTCTTGGGCGCAGCATGGAGTCGGGGTGTCCATTGGCAACGCAGTCTCTCATTATTTTAGTTGACAGGAGAAGGAGCATATTAACTCATCTTTCCCAAGTCATGCACAGAAACAAAAACCATCTGAACAAAAGAAAGCATTTTGACAGTTTCCTTCATTATTGTTGGGTCAGAATCCTGGAGTCCCTGATGAGATCAGCAGAATGATGCAGCTAGAATTTCTGCCTCCCAGCTCCAGCCACCCAAGTTCAACTCTGACTTCTTGTGCAGAACCTGCATGTTCTCCCTGTGACCACGGAGTTTCATCTGGGTGCACTGGTTCCCTCAGTGTAAACTACACTGGACAACTTTTTTTTTACTCCAAAAGTTTGCTGCTTGAAATAAATGGGGATTATTTTTGACAACTTCAAACTGAAATCAAAGATGATTTCAGATTTGCTGTATCACGCAGGAAGTTGGAGAAATATGGACCTTTATTGACTTTACCATGTTTAATCACATAATGATGCTGACATATTAATTAGTTCAACTAACGTAAAAAGTTTTGCCACTGATTTTCGTTTGTACCCTGCATCTGATGCCTCTCGTGCCAGTGTCCAACAATAGTCAGCCAGTATTGATAGCTACCAGTTGGCCTGATACTGCTTTTCCATGGTTACACTGTCCTGGTGAAACCTTTCACTGTTTGTCACTGACTACACCTAGATTAGGAGGGAAGAAGTCTAAGTGTGAATGCAAAAAATGAATTTTCAATGACCTGTTGTACTTCATGGGTTTGTATGCTTGAAATATAACTGGAAATCTCAGAAATAGGTTGTATCTTTTTTTTAAAAAGTACATGTTAAGAAAATGTTACGGTGATTTTCATGATCAGCAGCCCAAAATACAGCAAAGGGTGTTCAGGAAGCAAAATCTTTATTGTCCATTGTTCGTGCTGCAAGTTGCACCTTGTGGCTGTGTGGTGGAATTTGGTGGGACGGTGGTGGGCATAAAATGGGATTAGTGAAGATGGGTGCTTGATGATCAGCATTTACTTGAGTCAAAAGCAGCAAGCAAATGGGCCTTGACTCTATAACCTCTGGTATCCCAGGCACAGCTTGATGTGGACATTAACCCCTACTGACCTGTAGAAAGTTCCCCACTACAGTGTTTGAGGGTGATGGGGAATGATCCACAAATCCAACCTTGGCAGTGAAAAAAGCATCTTGGGAGTGATTACATATTGTTATTTAAAATCTATTGTTAGCAAGGCCTGGTATAATTCATTTCTGCTCTTTTCAAAATCCTTCAACATTCCTCGTTTTCAATCAGCTATCAAATTCCCATTAAAAAAAAATTCCCAGATTTTGCTTCAGCAGCTGGTCTATGAGATGGTGAATGCCTGTATCTGTAGAAATCTCATCCAATTGAACAGTTTAGTGAAATATTTTTTTCATAGGGTAGTTGCATCTGGAACATTGCCATAAATGCTGTACAGCCAAGTCTGGGGATACGATATTTGCTTGAAAAAGAGGATTTATGTGGGTAGAGCTATCACAGTTCTTACGAGGCTAGTTCATTCCCGACATCTGCTTTGTGTGGAGTTTGCATGCTCTCTCGGTTTATCCTGGATGCTCAGTATGGTGGGTTGGACAAGTTAGTGGGTTAATTGGCCATTGTACATTTTCTGTAGTGTGCAGGTTAGAGGTAGAATCTGGAAGATGGAAAGAGCAAAATTAGAGTTTTAAGTGTGTGCCTAACGTTTGGCAAGGGCTTGGTGGCCAAAGGGAGCATTTCTTTGTTGTATGGCTGTGATGAGGGCATTGTAATGTTGACCTAATATGATACTGAGTGTCAACAAGGTGGTTTAATCTGAATCGTAATGTTTAAATAGGAGCTCATTCAGACGTGCATGCTTTGTTCGTGATGTAGGGGTTAACATGCCAAGCTCCAAATCCTGCTTATGAGTTACTGCAGACCCAGAAGATTTTATTGTCCTTAAGGACACAGAATTCAGGAATAGGACATCAGGCCATTCAAGTCTGCTCTCACTCAAGATCATGGCTGATATTCCTCCTTAATTCCCTGTAATCCATGCAAATCTCTTGATTTTCCCCTTATTGTTACAAAATTATTCACCATAGTTTTGAATGAGCAACAATTAAGATGCCACAGGATACCGGGATAGAGAATTTCAAAGCTTCACCAATCATTGTGTGAAGCAATTAAATTCAAGGAATTGGTGATTATTGCTCCTATTTGTTTGACCACCTCTCACTATTGTTGCATAGATCAGGAGTTTTAGCTGGTGATAGAGGAAACTGGGCTGATCTCCAATCACATTGTGATTGCGTAAAATGGTAAGATGATAGTTAGTGTGCATAACAGGAGCCCATAAATAGCAAGGTGATCGTAACCATTTTGGGTTCCAGCTGGAATTGTCATTGAATAATGCTATAGAATCTTTTGCATCCAGCTGAGAGGATGGATAGGCCTTGGTTTAATATTTCCTAAAGTGCAAAACTCTCTCAATTCAGCATCAAAGAGCCAAGGTAAATTGTGTGGCACTTATCTAAAATGGAGCTTGAGTTATGATGCTCTTATTCTCGAGGTGAGAGTACCATCCGTTGAGAGGAGCTGACTGTGCAAAACATCACGAATACACCATAAGATCAGATAACTTCTTGAGGAACCCTTTCTTCATGATGACCAATAATTTTAAATTTAAATGTTACGTTTCGACAAAACACCCAATCAACACACCACCCCCATACGTTTTAAAGGGTGGGAGGAAACCGGAGCACCCAAAGGAAACCCTTTTCTGGAAATTGGTATTTGTATGAAACTTCCTGGGCTTTTAAAGTATGGAAATATTTCTCACACAGAGTGAACTGGACAAAAGGTTCCTTGCAAACTCTAATGCAGATAAAATCAATGGGCCATGGAACTCTTGGGATAGGCTTAAAGAGTGCAATTATTTAAATTTAAACTTTATTTTAAATGTTAAAATTTAAATTTAGATATACAGCAGGGTAGCAGGCCAATTTGGCCTATGGGCCCGTGCCACGCAGTGAACTTACTCTTGGTATGTTTTTTGAACAGTGGGAGGAAACTGGAGTACTTGGAGCAAACCCATGCAGACATGGAGAATGAACAAACCCCTTACAGACAGTGCATGATTCAAACCCTAGTCCCGATTGCTGGCACTGTAAGAGCGTTGACTTAACCACTACGTTTACCGTGTTTCTTTACAATTTACTTTATAAATTCATGTCTACCATTTTTCATGTAATCCTCAATTCATAAGCATAAAATCATGGCTGTTTAGGCTGTGGACTCTACTCCAATTGCCCACATGGTTTCCCATAATTTTGATTCACTTAGTGTTCAAAACCCAGCTATCATTATTTGGAATTTGAGTACATGCCTTATTAATAGCTTCTAGGATGAAAACTTCCCATAATTTAATAAACTCCAGTATGGAAAAATAGATACACGTCACCTATAATAATTTAAAACTAAAAGGATAGTGTTAGATCGTGAAGAGTTGTGCTGAGTTTGCCCGTCAGATTAAAACTCTGTACACATTCCTCTTCAAAGGAGAACAAGCTTAAATCTCTACGTTGGCTCCAGTAACCCTTTAAATAAAGATTTTAGCCTCCAATGGGTGATTTCTTATGAGCTTCCTGTCAGAGGAACCATTCTCTTGATATATATCCCTCTCCATCTTTTATGTTACAGAGATTATTTTTCTTCTGAACTATGTCTCTGCGCCATCAGACCTTCTGCCCAAAGTAAGCTTGTAATTGTTAAAATATTTTAGATTTAAATTTTAAATGTAGGCATACAAAATGGTAACAGGCCCTTTCGTCCCACAAACCCATGCTGCCCAATTACATCCAATTGACCAACAACCTCAGTATTTTTTCTTTTAAAAAATTTTTTTGTTTAACATAAATACAAAATTGACAATTACATAATTTATTTTTATACAAGTAAGCACGCACAAAGAAAAAAAGCCAATGAGAAAAAATAGATAAAACGCCATCAATAATTGCTTGTAATACCTCAAAAACATTTAATTGAATTGATCCATGCAACTATCTTAAACCGTTTTATTGAAATAACTTGGTATAATAAAAAAGAAAAAAAACTAAAGCTAACTCTAATCTAACCCCTTCCTCTATTCAAGGTTACCTTTTGAATTAATAAAAATTAATAAAAGAAAAATCAAAAATGTGGAACCACTGAGAAGCCCCCGGAGAACAGGCAATGAACAAATGAAACATATAGTAATTGTTATTTCTTCCAATTATAAAATCATTCAAAGAATGGGCTCTACAATTTCATAAATTAATACATTCTATTGTTGATATTATAACGAATTTTCTCTAAACTTAAATAGGACATTAGATCATATAACCACTGTGTACGATAGGGACCGAGCCATCTTTCCATTTCAATAAAATTGCTCATCTGACTTGTCAACGTGATCAAAGCTAAAACTTTTTGAACAGAGGGAGAAAATCGGAGTGCCAGGGGAAGCCCCCGCAGACTCTGGATTCGAACTTCAGTCATTGGCACTGTAGCAGCGTTGCGCTAACCTGCCTGATAGGATTAATAATAGGATTAATGATGGTATTAAACTAACTTTTATGTAGGGTAGAGTCTGCTGATATCCTTCTTTTGATTATATAGTTCACGTTTTAAAGCGTTTACTTGATAACGTTTGTCTTTTTTCAGTGGGAGGATTGTATACATGCTCTAGATTGTATACTGTCAGTTTTGGAATTTTATGGAACTGTATTAATTTAGCTGGAAGTTAACGAGAAGAATCTGCAAATCTGTTGGCATTCAACATTTGATGAAAATAATAAAATATGAATGGTGGAAATAAAAATAATGAAATGCTGGAAATATTCAGCAGGCCATTCAGTGTCTGTGTGAAAAATCTCCGGACTCTATCATGGATAAAGTCAATGAAGGCCCCTTGTCCAAACTGAAAAGGAGATGAAAAAAGCTTGTAAAAGTTAAGGGGGTGGGGGAGGGTATCCGATAGGATATAACTGGAGATACCACAGTGATGTGCTGTAAACAAGGATATCGGATATGGGAGTGGTTGGAGGATGAGAATATAAACCAAAGAACCTGGAAAAAGGGAAGGGGTTTATAAAAAAAAAGAACAAAACAAGCTGAATATATCACAGATTTGGCAATTAATGCAGAGAAATTAAATTGAAGGTAAGGTGTTTTCTACAAGCTTGTGTTGGCCTCACTGTGACAGTGTAGGAAGCCTTTTGACATAGTGGGAGTGGAGTGAGAAATTAAAGGGGCAGGCAATCTGGAATACAGAAGCAAGTAAAGCTGTAGGTGATGTTACTGATTGGGTAAAAACAGGGATGATGTGGAGATGGCTCTTAACAGGGTTATCGGATCACTGAAGTTTACCCTCTGGCTCTGCATCTTGCACCTTCTACATTCTTTTGCAGGCAGAATTGCTGGAGGAACTCAGCGGTCTTGATGAAGTATTCAACCCAAAACGTAGACTGACCATTTCTACCCATGGATGCTCTTCGATCTGTTGAGTTCCTCCAGCAATTCTTTATCTATTCAAGATTCCAGCATGTGCTGGTTTTGTGTTTTCACTGTATTTGTTTATGTATTCTCCCTCTAATTGTTTCATTCGCAATGACCAGATAATCTTGTTTGAAACTTATCCCTATGGTTATACCTGTATTACCCTATCAAGGGCAACTCTGCAGTTTTACCAACTGCTTTTGTCTCCTTTTTCAGTTCTGTCCAAGGGTCTCCCATCTAAAACATTAACTATTTCAACTCCCACAGATACAGCCTGACCTATGTTTTTGTAGCATTTTCTACTTAATGCAAATATTTAATGATTTGAACCATCTGGCAGCCTTTGTTCTTTTGTGGAGCATGACTGTTTGTCATTCAGAGTAGGTTTTGTTCTTTCTGGATGAAACCAGCTTGAAATCCAGACACAAAGGTGCTGATTTGCATCAAGCCTGGGTCCATGTGTGATACATAAGAGGCTTGTTTCACATCCTGCACTTGTCTGAGCTGTTTGGCAGTGACAAAGGTGAGAGAGGTTGCAAGTGGACATATTGCAGGTGGTGAAGGGAGCCATTTCATTCTGAGGTGGTTTACTAGCCTGACTCATGGTGGGTCTTTTTGAATTGTACATCTTTGTCAGTTGTTTTCCACGATTAATAGAATTTCTTTGTATTGTGCATTGCAAAATCAATACATATTTTAAATTAAATAGCCTTTGAAAGCAGAAGTGTTATTTCCCAGAGATCCTACTGCATTTGTCAAATTTATGCTTCCTCTAATCCAGTGACCAACCACTTAAACATTTCCATCTATATTGGTGGTTTCTATCTGTATTGGTGTTTGCAGGCAGATATTAAAACAGATACTTTTGTGTGTTCCCCTGCATTTTACATTGGCAGTGTTAGAAATTACTTTTATTTATTTGATAGTTTCAATGTAGTAAAATGTCAGGAGATGCTTCTTCACAGCACAGCTGTAAAATGTAATGCTTGTATTTGGCTGATGATTGAGCATTTCAGTCTCTGATCACGTATTGGATGTGATCAGTGAGGATTGCACACTAGAATCCAATCCACTTAACCCATTGGAGAATTGGAGATAGGCTGTTGGTACTCCCTAAACTGGTGTCAGTAAACTGTTGTTTGAAGCAAAGGCTAATGGTTATTTTTCCTCTAATCCGGAGAGGAGGGTGTTGGGTGTCATTAAATAATGTGCAAGATACAATACACCGCTACCATATAACACGTGAAAACTTAACCATTGAGTATAATACTGTTCAGTGCAGAAAATAGCAACTTGGGAGAATGACCCCGGCAAATGAGTAGGAGGGATAGCTGGAGAGTAAGGCAACTGTTGCTAAACACCTCTCTGGATCACACCACCCCCCAACCCCACACCGAACTAGGTAAAGTGATTCAGATGAGAGCAGAGTGCAACTTTAAACTACTGGGATTAGAGACTGAAGAGTTTGCTTGGGCCAGCACCTGCACAATCGAATTGGTTAGCTAAGTGTTTGCTTTTGATTGAGAGGGTTACTTGCCTATTATTGTATGTATTCCATTGGGTAATGTTACATAGCAAAAATGGCTTGAAGCATTCGGCAGGCTAAGCACCATCTGTGGAAGGATCAGTGAATGATGTGACAGAGGGCCATTCATATCTTTAATGTTGCACAATTTAGAAATAATGCCTCTATTTATATTTTGAATATTTTGTGTCTCCAATTGATGTGCTCTATTTCACAGTGAAAGAGCAAAGAGAATATGGCACTTGTGTTTAATTTGGTACTTTGTTTAACCTTGATATGCCGTGATTTTTCTCCTTGAAGGGAAGAGGGATAAAATGTGATTTAATAGAAATGCTCAAAATCATGAGGGAGTTTAATTGGAGGGGATAGTCAGCTGTTGATATTGTCAAGAAGGAGTTGGCGAAGAAAAGGAACCGTGCGTAGTATAGGCATAGAAGTAGGAGAGGATGAGAGCTTATTTGGGGGAGCTGTTGTGATGTGGAATACTCTGCTTGAAATACTGATGAGAGCAGCTACAGTGGGACCTTCAAAGCAGATTGGTTATACAATCAATAAGGAAATACTTGGACTGTTGAAACTGGTGCAGGAGTCATAGCTTGGTTGCTTCTCGCAGCACCTGATTGGGTTGAATTGCTTCAGAACTGGGAGTCTGCAACTTTGTGCGAGTCTGTGGTAAAGGGATGTGCCAAAAACTTTTTGCA
Source organism: Narcine bancroftii (assembly GCF_036971445.1). Classification (NCBI taxonomy): domain Eukaryota; kingdom Metazoa; phylum Chordata; class Chondrichthyes; order Torpediniformes; family Narcinidae; genus Narcine; species Narcine bancroftii. The sequence continues at coordinate 105,197,404 of NC_091476.1, read as the reverse complement.
GACACACTTGAACCATTTTGGACCTCCACCTTTCTTCCCTCAGTCTGTTGATTTCCTGGAGCTTCATCATGACTGCCTGGATTGATCTGGACATGTTTCCATTCACACTGTCGCTGCACCCAAGTCATACAGTGATACAGCACAGAAACAGGGCCTTCAACCCACTGAAAGCATTGGTCAATCAAGCATTTACACTAATGTTTGCTGAATTCTCCCTTCCATTCCCATCAACTTTCATACCATTCTATTATTCATCTGTGCACAGGACATTTTACAGTGGCCAATCATCCTGTCAACCAGGAAGCCTTTGAAGTGTGGGAGGAAAACCATGCTTCTCACAGACACCATCATGGGTCAGGATTGAATGTATTGCTGGATCCTCCAAGTTTCTGTTTCCCAGTTGTGGTCTCTGGACAATGCAGCACTTGGTTTTCACCACTGCTTTGGAGTCATGAACTGCGCCTTCCCAGAACACAGAATTTAGCTTTGAAGGTGTGGGTTAACAGAATGCTAACATTTGGATGGGGTGAAGGGTTTGAAAGGACCTACATAGACTATTCTATAACTTAAAGGGTGGATGTTACAAGGAAGTACCTCTGAAGAAAAGATGTGGCAAAAACCCCTGCAATATGTGAAACTTGTTATTTGGGGTCTGTTAGATGACTGGGCCAATGCACATCTTGCTGATTGATTCATTGCAGATGAACATTCACAAGATTGATTCCAGGTATAAGGGGAATGTCCTGTGAAGTGAGATTGAGCAAAATGGATTTGTATTCTCTGGAGTTCCAGAAGAATCAAAGGTTTCATTGAAAAGACAAAAATTCTAAGAGGGCTTGTCAGATCAGGTGAAGAGCCCTTTCCTCTGGTGAGAATTAGGAACTGCAGTCTCAGGGTAAGTAAGAGTCTTGGTTGTTTTTCACTGAATTGAGAAGAAATTTCTTCACTCAGGATTGTTAATCTTTGAAAGCCTTGTGGCTGCTCAGTCATTGAGACAAGTCTGAGATTGATGGGTTTTGAACACGAAGGGCAGGAATATGGAAGAGGAAGAGGATCACATGATCTGATTGAAATGTGAAGCAGCTTTGTTGAGCTGTGCAGTACATATTTGCTTCAGTTTCTGTGTACCTTTCTGAATTGCCGTGTAGTAGTGAAGCACCTTTGATCAGTATCTGCCCTGGCCTCATTGACTATCACACCTAAATCAGAAAGATTTTTGAGCACCCCTTGTGCTTTGTCCATCTGGAATTGGAATAATGCATTTGACTATTTTTCCAATGTTTGGAATAAATGTTTGTCATTGAAATGTTGGTTTGTGGCATTGTGTCATTGGATGATGCTACTGAAGCATTTATTTAATGCATTCAGCCTTCTCGAATGTAAGGACATTTCTGCCCGCTGAATCTGGCTCTTCTGAAAGAATGATCCAATTGGTATCATTGCATTTACCCCAGAGCTCTACAATATCCACCTTTTTTGAGTATTTATTCAACTCCTGTTTGGAAGGCGATTATTGGATCTGCTCTCGCCCTTCTCTTAGTCTCCTGCAAGTTACCTGGATTCTGCAACATCTACGTACACACCATTGTCATCTAAACTGTTCAAACTAAAACACAAAAGGCTGCAGCACGTTAATGGTTATATGGTTATAGTTAACACAACGCTGGAGAAACTCAGTAGGTCAAACAGTGCACTTTATGGAGCAAAAATAAGATGTTTATGGCTTGAGCTTGTCTCAAGGTAAAAACAAAATGTGGGCAGGTGCCTGAACAAAATGGGGCAGCTTCCCACATTTTGTCCATACCTTGTTGAAGGTTCAAGACATTGGTTATATATCTTTATCTTTGCTACAAACTGTTCAAACTGCCTTGCTCAAACCTCCTGTCAAGCTGCCAATTTGGGCATGGTCCTTCACGCTTGATTTCCTTGTGTTGACTGCTTGTTTTTCCACTTTGTTCACCTGTTCCTCTTCATCAGAGCAGCTAAGAATGAAAGCCAAGTTATTACATATTTGGGGTACTTCTAACCAATGTATGTTGCCTCTTGCCTCTTTCATACTGGCAGTATTCCAAACTAGCCCTTCCTTTCTGTGGAATGCACACTCTGTTTTGAGAGAATATGGAAGTGACCTTCACGACCTCAGACACCATGTCAGTTAAGCCTTCTGCTCGGTCCAGATTTCTTTTGTCAAGTCATATTGGGCACTGTCTTGTACAGTGGCAAGATAAAATGTTTGTCCAGGGTTTTTGACTTGTACCAGATCTACAGATGAGTTGAGCAAATTCCTCAGGGTGATACAACAGCTTCTGGCTTGGAGGGTCAGTAGTTGCGCCAACAACCTACATTGATCTTTCTTTCTTTGGCTTGGCTTCGCGGACGAAGATTTATGGAGGGATCTAAAGCAACAAGAATCACCAGTGCAGTATCCCATTCTGCTTTAGCCCAGTGTGGGCCATTAGTGTTTCATCTTTATTTTTCCTTTTGTTAGCGCAGATTCATCATGGATGACAGCCAAGCTGTCAGCAAAGTTGCATGACTGTGATATGTGAAACACCCTGCCAAAGGTGCTTTCTTCTGCCAGTTATATAATCCATGCCCATCCCAGCATTTTGTTACAGATGGGATGCTCCTTCTGTTGGCATCTATGCTGCCCAACTTGGCACAGCATTGAACTTTTTACATTGCTAGTTGTACAGAGGTTTCTCCTAAAATCTATCATTGATCTTCTGAAAAATTTCTTCTTTCTTTCTTTGGCTTGGCTTCGCGGACGAAGATTTATGGAGGGGTAATGTCCACGTCTGCTGCAGGCTCGTTGGTGACTGACAAGTCCGATGTGGGACAGGCAGGCACGGTTGCAGCGGTTGCAAGGGAAAATTGGTGGGTTGGGGTTGGGTGTTGGGTTTTTCCTCCTTTGTCTTTTGTCAGTGAGGTGGGCTCTGTGGTCTTCTTCAAAGGAGGTTGCTGCCCGCCGAACTGTGTATTGTCATTGAAATGTTGGTTTGTGGCATTGTGTCATTGGATGATACTACTGAAGCATTTATTTAATGCATTCAGCCTTCTAGAATGTAAGGACATTTAATATGGAAATTAATATGGAACTTTTAACATGAAAAATGGGACATGACGACTTTAAATTTAGACAGGTAGCACAGTAGCAGGCCCTTCTGGCGCACGAACCCGTGATGCCCAAATTAACCTACAACCCCTGGACGTTTTGAAGGATGCGAGGAAAACATATAAACTCCAGACAGATAGCACTGAATTTGAACCTGGGTTACTGGTGCTATATTGGTCTTGCACTAACTCCTGCATTAAATGTGCCACCTTCCATTCATCAAGTTGAATCTCTGCATTAATTTCATTCTTGTCACCTTCTTGTTAAAATTTAAAGGTTCATTACCCTCCTAATAATATCTTGTTTGTTCACAGCACTGTGGTGTAGGGAGTGGAGCTGTTGCTTCACTATTCTAGAGACTGGACTTCAATCTTTGGGTGCTGTCTGTGCGGAGTTTGCATATTTCCTCTAATTCATTTTTTTCCCCTCACATCAAAAAGATGTGCAGCTGGATTAATTGAGTTAACGTTTTGTGCAGTTAAATGATAAAACTATCAAGGGAGAGTTGGAGGGCAAGAGGAAAAAAAAGTTGCACGTTGTAGGGAAATAAGTGGGACTGATTGCATTGCTAGGAGCTGGCATTGATTTGATGGGCTAAGTAGCCTTGATATAATAAGTGCAGTTCTCTCCTTGGTTCCCATGTTATACCATTTGCTGACTGCCTGGATCTACCAATGGAATGGTGCTAACTGTATGTTAAACAGAAGCTGTTTGTAATATATAATTTTGGGCAGGTCAAGCAGTGTTGGTCAGCTGTTCCCAACTTGTTCAAGTACAATCTTAATTGTGACTTAAATTGTAATTGTTTTTACTCTCTGCAAAGGGAAAGACAACTCATCAACTTATTAAAGATCTGGGATAGTTCCCTGTCGGTTGCTCAAGCTGAACCCAGTCGAAATATGGGCAAATATCTTTGGCTTGGCTTCGTGGACGAAGATTTATGGAGGGGTAAAGTCCACGTCAGCTGCAGGCTCGTCTGTGGCTGACCAGTCCGATGCGGGACAGGCAGACAAGGTTGCAGCGGTTGCAAGGGAAAATTGGTGGGTTGGGCTTATTGGACAGGAGCTAGATCTTAGGCAAGGTGTCAGTTTTAGAAATGAACACGAGCAGTGTTCTTCAGTGGGTCTGTTTCTGATTTATATTGTCTTAAACTGTCTGTTGTCTTCAGTACAATTCCTCCAAGTTCAGTGTTCTCTTTGTTAAAGAGCCTTAAAATATCAAATATAACTAGCACTGAAGTCTGGGATGAGAATGGCCTCCCCTTTTAGGGCCTCCTACATTGCACAAGAAAGTATCTGAACTCTGCAATCCTTTTGAAAGAGTCTGCATCCTCCTATATCAAGAGAATGATTCTATTTGGAAGCCACACTTCTTGCAGGTAGCACTGCCAACTGTGGATTTGTGTTATGTGAGGCGTAAAAAGAAAGACTTGCCTTCATGTACTTTGCATGAAAAATACATGCATTAAATGAATAATTGATGTCAACCCATTCATATGCCCGGATCGATGTCTTGTGGTAATTATAATGCTTTTCATTCTAATTACTCCAGATGACATCAATGGGGAAATGTAAAAAAACAATCTTGCAGCAGCCCGAGGCTACTCTGGTAAAACAAAAGGTATTAAGCCTTGTTTCAGGGAAGGTTGTTACTTTTGGAGGGGAAGGTTTCCCACAGTAGCACAATGTGTAAGTCTCTTACCTCTCTTTCCCATTTGATGGAGCTGGGAACAGCATCTAACTCAATTGCTTGTTGGAGCTGCAATTTCCACTGCAAGTTACCTCATAGAAAATATCATGAGACTCCAGATTGCATTCGGGTTGGGGTGTGAAGATTCCTCCTTCCATGATTCAATTTCAATTAAAACTCTTGCAGCATTTTAATAGATTGAATATTCTGATTATGGCAATAAACATTTTGATTTGCAGCTGAGTGATTAGAGCTACTTTTAGTGATCAAGCCATTCCTGATAAAAGAAAATCCTGCTTGTTGTCTTAATCAGTGCTGGAAGTTAAGTATGCTTTCAGTCATTAATAAGATGTAAATAAAGGCATGCACTCAAAGGAAATTTCACTTTTCCATTTGGCTCTCATTTTCTCCCTCCTGGGAATACTGAACCAAATAGTAATGTGATTTAATCTCTGACATTTGTCTCAGTATGGGTTGTTATTTCATAGGCTTCACAGCAGAGTTTGATCAAAATCTGATTTGATATGTCTGTGTGTATGGCTTTTTAAAAAAAAAAATATGGTTTTGCTATGATTCATAATGAAACTTTTCTGTTATCTTTCCTTAATTTTTGACGTATCAGTTTGAATCCTGAACAGGATTTGCTAATTTAACACAGGTTGGGATTGCTGTTGGAGGCTTCTGGGTTTTTGTCACCTCAGCAATTCAGGAGGTGGATTTGCTAAACTATCCAAACAGTGCTCCCCATGAAGCTGAGAGGCTCCCCATGCAGCAGACCTTATATTCAGCAGAGTAGGGCAAAGGTGAGTATTAAGAGAGAGAAACAAGCAGCAAGTGTAAGTTGATGGCTCTGTGACTTTGGCAGTGTCATCTTATGATCCATGGGTGAATTGGAAGGTCCTGCTCATGTTTGCACCAGGCACCTTGCTCTGCCAATCATTATTTCTAGCTTGGCCAGTGATGATGTCGGCCAGCCATTCTCAACCTTTTATTGGTTATGGCCCCTTTAGGACTCTGCTCAAAGTTTATGGGTCTCATTTGAATCAGTCAACTTTTGGTTTCTATCGACTATATAAAATATTATATTACATCAAGGTGAAATGAAAATTAAGCTTTTACTTAAATGTGCAGTGGCTCTTTGGGGTGGGGGGTGAAGATGGTGTAGGGACCCCTTTGAGAATGGCAGCTGTAGGGGATTATTGCACCCTGTTATCTCTGCCTGCAGGAAAGGTATATCCTGAAGAAATGTTGTGGCACATTGGTTATATGTGTACAAGGCTATGATAAAGCCTACAAGTGTGGTGGTTAAGTGCCCCTGGGCTTGAATAGAATCATCCTGTTTGCTGGTTTTCCTCCTCGTTGCCCAGGATTGAGTAGGCATTACCCTTCACATTCCAGTCCCATTATTTCACTAGGCACTTCACATTTCTTTCTTTGCAAGGAACTCTGCTTAGTTTTGGCTTTCAACCATTCAGGCTGGGTAGTTTCTTGGGATTTTGTTGCTCCAACTAGCCAGAGTATTTTCAGACATTTTCAACCTCTCATTGTGGTAGTGAGAAGTTCCCACCAGCTTCAAAAAGGGCATCAATCATCCAGGTTTGCAAGAAGAGTAGGCTGCCTCAGCGACTACTGCTCAGTAGCACTAACTTCTACTGTGATGAAATGTTTTGAGAGGCTGATCATGGCCAGAATTAATAAGTGTAAAGTAAAGATCTAGACCCACTGCGATTCGCCCATCAATACAACCACTCCAAAGCAGATGAAATATCGCTGGCTCTCCACTCAGCTCTGGATCACCTCAAACACCAATTCATGCATATGGCTGCTCTTCGTAGACTACACCTCGGCCTTTAATACCATTATTCCCTCAGTGCTGGTCCAGAAGCTTCAAACTCTAGACCTCTGTATCCTCCTCTGCAACTGGACCCTTGACTTTCTCAATGGAAGATCACAGTCAGTATGAATTGGAAACAATGTCTCCTCCTCACTGATCATCAACACAGGTGCACTCGGGAGGAGTCACGTGATGGAGTAGTGGCCGGACGGTGAACTCCAGCCCTCTCCAGAAAAGTCGGGAAAAACAAGAGAAAACACAAAGGCACAGAAATAAAAGTTACAGAAAAGTGAGTATAAAGGTGGAAAGAAGATGGCAACAAAAAAAGAAAAGTCGAAAGCAACGGTAAGAAGAGAGGAAGAGAAGACAAAGGAGGAAAAAGGTGAAGGCCTTACCTGTCCGAAGAGGCCCGCTGCGGAGAGAGAAACCCGCTCCCTCAGGTCGGTAAATAATGGACTACAAAAATGGCTCGCTGAGCCGAGTAAAAGTGCGCAACCGCGCATGCGAATGAAAAAAAAACACACCGACGGGAGGGGGGACCAGCTGGGGAATCGATCTCCACAGCCGGCAACGACAGCTGCAGAACACCTGCAGCAAGAAGAGACCACAGAAGACAATAGAAACAAGAAAGAAGAGGAGGAAAGGGCAACAAAGAAACAACAGATGGCCAACCCAGAGGAAGAAGAAGAGGAAGAGTATGGTGAAATAGAAGAAGAAAAGAAAGGCAAGGTAAAGGATATACTTGCTCTTATTAAAGGATACATGGAGTCATTTAAAGAATGGCAAACACAGGAATTTAAGGATTTAAGAAAAAGAATAAACAACACAGAAGAGAAAATAAATAAAATGGAGATGACCTTAACAGAAATGGGAAAGAAAATGGACAAGATGGAAGAGTGGGCAGTAGCAGCAGAAATGGAGGTAGAAGACTTAAAAAAGAAATTGGAGAAATCTAATAAAAAAACTAAAGAGACACAAGAACTACTAGCTCAAAAAATAGATACAATGGAAAACCATAACAGAAGAAATAACATAAAGATAGTGGGCCTTAAGGAAGATGAAGAAGGCAAGAATATGAGGGAGTTTATAAAAGAGTGGATCCCTAAGACCCTAGGATGTCCAGAACTACAGCAAGAATTGGAAATAGAAAGGGCACATAGAGTATTGGCCTCTAAACCACAACCACAACAAAAACCAAGATCTATTGTAGTAAAATTCCTAAGATATACTACAAGAGAAAAGGTACTGGAGAAGACAATGGAAAAAGTAAGAGAGGGCAACAAACCACTGGAGTATAAAGGGCAAAAAATCTTCATTTATCCAGATATAAGTTTTGAACTCCTAAAGAAGAGAAAAGAGTTCAATACAGCAAAGGCGATTTTATGGAAGAAAGGGTATAAATTTATACTAAAGCATCCAGCGGTATTGAAAATATTTATTCCAGGACAACAAAACAGACTATTCTCGGATCCAGAAGAAGCACGAAAATTTGCAGAACAATTACAAAAATAGACTGAGGGAGGAAGACGGGTAATGAGAGTTAAAATGATCACGATTGATATGTATGTGGGTAAAGACAAAAATAGACTGAGGGATGAAGACGGGTAATGAGAGTAAAAATGATCACGATTGATATGTATGCGGGTAAAGAGGTATAAGAGTGAATAGAGACAATGAGCATACATGAATGTATCTGTACTTAGAGGAAAATATAGATAGTATAGACAAGAATTAATAAGGGAAGGTAATGGAATAGAGAGAATAAGGAGGGAATTAAAAGAGTGACCTTTGTGACATATGAAAAGTGAAATCTTTTCTGGGGGAGGCGGGGTGGGGGGAAATAGCGGTCACTGCAAAATCAGTTGATGCTTGCGAGTGGATTCGCAAATCCAAATGGAGAGGGGAGATGTGGTTGTCCGACAAGGGTTAAAGGACAACTCAGGAGGTGAAGGGGAGATTGGGGATAAATAAGATAGAAATAGGAGAATAAGGAAAATGTTGGATGTTGTAGGAATGTTGTCTTATAAAGAGTTGAAAATAAGAAAACAGAAATGGAAAAGGAGGAAAGGTAATGATGGAAAAACGGAAAGAGAAGATAAACAAAATATAAAAGGGCTACGCTGAACTATATGACTTTAAATATTAATGGAATACATAACCGAATTAAAAGGAAGAAACTACCAAATTTAAATGAATAAATGTATTCCATTAGAAAAAATAACATGTTGGTTAAGAAATAATATTGAAATATTCGAACAAGTATAGGAGCCTTACATTAAATACAATAGCGAAAACCTACCGGGGACAAACATTACCTAAGTTGATGGAAGGAGAAGGAAAGAAAAGAATGGACTCAGTAGAATTTCTGGTGTAATTTTGTTGAATGACAACATTGTCTGACTGGCTTAATGCAACCTAGATTGTATACCTAAAATGGATGAGAGGGGGGGTGGGGGGGTGGTTTGGGAGGAAAGGGGGGGGGGAGAAAAAGTCACTGTATATGTGTGAAAAAGAAATAGTGTATATCATGGCTAATGTGATTTATGGTGTGAAAAATAAAAAAATTAAAAAAAAAAACCACAGGTGCACTCAAGGATGTATGCCTAGCCCGCTGCTCTACTCATTATACACCCATGACTGAAGTCAAGCATAATTCCAATGCCATCTACGTTTGCCAATGACACCACAGTTGTCAGCAGAATCACATGACAATGTGGAAGCGCACAGGAGGGAGATAGATCAGCTCATTGAATGGTGTCACGACAACAACCTTGCGCTCAATGTCAGCAAAACCAAGGAGATGATTATGGACTGGAGGAAGTCAGGGGAACATGATTCAGTCCACTTTGAGATCTCAGTAGTGGAGAGGGTCAAGAACTTCAAATTCCTGGGTATCAACACCTCTGAGGCTCTGTCCTCTCCACATTGATGCATTCTCAAAAAAGCCTCGCCAGGGGCTATGTGAGATGTTTGAGGAGATTCTGTATGTCACCAAAGACTCAAACTGCGACAGGTGTACCATGGAGAGTATTCTGACAGGTTGTTTCACTGCCAAACACGGAGGCACCAACTCTCAGGACAAGAATTAACTCAGCCTGTGACATCACAGGCACCAGACTTCACGACATTGAGATTGTCTACAGGAGGCAGTGTCTTTAAAAAGCAGCATCTATCCTCAAAGACCCTCACCACGCAGGCCACGCCCTCCACTCTACTACCATCAGGAAAAGGGTACAGGAGCCTAAAGAGGAGCACTCAACGGCACAAGGACAACTTCATCCCCGTTGCCATCAGATTCCTGAATAATCAATGAACCAATATGCCTTTCACACTGCTGTGGGGTTGACTACAGCAGGGCATTGCATATTTATAATACATCTAAGAAAGAATTGATTTACTAGCAGCCTGCAAATGTTAATTTTGATTTTCAAAAGGCAGATTTACATTTTGGATAAAGTAAATTTCAGATTTTAAAATCTGTTTGACACCAATTTTCACCTGTTCTGTGGTATATTACTCCACCCACATACTAACCTACCTGCTATAATTCTGTGACATGGCACAAGGTATGAATAAACTTTAAGATAGATTCTCGAGATGGCAGGTGTAGATTTATGAGGAGAAATCTAGAACTTGACCCATGTTCACTTTGCAATAAATAGAAAGTCGATTGAAGTCTCAACACGTCAGTTGACCTTGCATTCCTGCTGTGACTTTTGTGATTGTGCAAGGGATATCATTCTGTGTACAGTGCAATTCTTTGAACATTGCAGGAGAACTTGGACATGAGGGGCAGCACAGTTAGTGTTGCAGTTAGCACAACGCTGCCACAATGCCAGGAATTGGGATTGAGGTTTGAATCCTGCACTGCCTGTAAGGAGTTTGTGCGTCCTCCCCATGTCTATGTGGGGTTTCCTCCGATGGGGGGTGGGTGGTGGGGGGGGGGGGAGGTTCTGCTTTCTTCTCATTGTTGGGGAATCATTCCCCCCCCCATTGAGAAGCAGAAGAGACAACCCCAAGGATGGTGACCATGCGGTGGACCAATGAGGGGCTCTATGGCTGAAGGAAACATAGGCAGCGAGCTGCTGGCAGCTTGTGGGCAAGGAACCCACCCAGGCTGCGGGCTGTTGCCAGTGATGTCAAAGGTCTTGCGCTGCTGGACAGTAGCTCATGAGAACCAGGTCTCGGAACTGCGATTTGAGAGGATGCTGAGGGCAAGGAGAATTCCTGAAGGGCCCTGGATGCTGAAGGCTTCCTCATCATGTCAGAGGTTTGGATCTGTTTTCGGGTCGAATTGAACTAGTCTTATGTGGCTGCCAAGACTGCGGGAGTTCTGGTGGTGAATCCATGGACACTCAGTGACTCTGAGCGGGGTGGGGAGGGGGAGAACTCTTTTGCTTCCCTTTCTCTGACTTTAAGGGGTGCCATGTAATGCTAATGGTGAACCTTATCTGCCTTGTAGCAGATTAAAGGCAATTTTGTGCAATATTACATTACTGTTTTATTACATGACAATAAATAGTATCTGTTTCATCGACTAAGCAACCACCTCCTATTTTGTAAGGATGGATGAGAAATGTAATATGAAGTTTTTATAACAAATAAAGAAAAGTTATTTCCTCTGGAGAGCCTAATTAAATGTTTCCATTTCAAGCTGTTGCTGGGGAATGAGCTAGATTATATGAAATTTTCAGTGTAGGGGGTGTTTAACTACTTGGTTAAGAATACAGTATTCCAACTTGTAAGGGGAAATGGATGAAGCAAATCTGAGGGTTTTTGACATTGGGTCACCTTTGGAATGTCAGAACAGACAGCTATCTTGAGCTTGATGGGCTAAATGCTGGCATCTTTAGTACTACAGTTTGTAATACTCAGCTGTTTTTGCAGACATGCAGCCAGGTCTTTCATTTGCTTTAATTTTACTGTAGTCTTCAGTATGATTGGATTTGTTAGTTGCACCTGTTTGAATGTTTCATTGTTTGGAGTACCTTTGTCTGAGAACACTCAATTTGTAGAGCAATAGAACCTGCTGTGCTCTGAACTGCACAATCCTGAATAAATGATCATTTCAATGTTTGCTAATAGAAGAGATTTTATTTAATAAATGGTGACATTTTGGAGTTCAATGAAATGGAACAAAGTCAAAACACTGATCCTTTCAACAGGTCTACGATGAATTTCTGTCCTGTCGCAGTCTATGCTTTATTGGAAGAGGCTGGAATCTTTTTTGCTTTATCTGGATAACCTTGATTGGAATGTTCCAGCTGCTTGGGATAGTGAAGGCCAAAACACCAATTTGTGTTGTGATAGATAGGAGCAGTGGAGAGTATATGGCAATATAAAACTTTTTTTTCCCAATTCCATTCTGCTAGGGCACTGATGGTTCCCATGAGATGTAGGTTTGGATTGATTCATCTTCTGCAACACAGAGGCATAATTGCTTGCTGAGCTGAATGAGATATTGGGAGGTGGATTAGCAATTCTTTGAATAAAGCGTTTGAAAGGACACTATTGGGGAGCTGTACACAGTATTAGACTACTTCCTTGCGTGATAGTTTAATATGACAGTTTATAATAAAATATCATTTATTCATGTAAAGGTATATTTTATCCTTTTGATGAAAAGCCTCAAACATAGGCCTTTCTTCTGGAGAGAGTACAGAGACTTCTGTAATAGCTTGCTGTCCCTATTGAAGATGAGCAAATGACTTTTAACATACCTATAATATATCTGCCACTTAATATTAAAGTGCTTTCAAACTAGAATATCAGAAGTCCAGAAATCTTGTTTATTTAGCAGAGAATTTCTGACGGTGCGATTTATGGGCATGCTGTTTATTCATAAGAGCAAGGATTACTTGTGAAATGGAATTCCTGTGGATACAGCCAGTTAAGGAATTAATACTTGAAAGATTTGCTTTTTTTTCTCTGGGTTTGCTATAATTGCCCCAATTCTCTGCTAATTGAGCCCACCACAGCAGATCAAATTAGACAGGTGTTGAGAGTTGTACTGACCTATTTCAGTGGCCATTTGTGGGAATTTGGTGGAATACAGGTTGTCCAATTAAATCTCACTGGGGATGTAATGTACAAAACAAAAAGTTTCACTATGGAAATAAATCTAATTAGTGTGTTTGGGGGTGAAGGTGGCTTGGGTTGGGGGTTGTGCACTACAGAGAATGTACAAAATTTTAAAAATCGTGTTTACTCTCCACTTCTTCGCACCCTTCACCCAACTGAATCAGCTCCAAATTCCCCCTCTAATTTTGTTTTAAATACATTGATGCCATTTGCTTCAACCACTGGGTATGAAAGCAGGTTCACTCTCCTGCCTGGAAGACAATCTTCTGATCTCAGACAGTTGAACTGGTGACTATATGTTATTACTTCAGTTTTCTTTCCCCAGAAGTAGAGACAAAGGGGAGAAATCTTTCTTTGGCATTTACCATGTTCCTTTTTGAGATCTGGACAATGCTGAAAAGGACAACATTTATTGATCATTTGCAGTTGCCCTTGAGAAGGTGGTGGTGAGTTGCCTGTTGAGCTACTGCTTTCCATCTGGTGGATGAGCTCCTAGAGTGTTGCTGGGGAGAATGTGCCAGGATTTAAACCCAGCAGTGATGTATTTCCAAATCAGGATGGTATGTGACTTGAAGAGAAACCTGCGTGGGCTGATGTGTCCATGGTGGTGTTCCCATGCTTGCTGCGCTTGTCCTCCTTGTCTGTTTTTAAAAAATGTCTCAGGTTTGAGGGGTGCCAACAAAGTGCATTTTGTTGATGGTACATTACTAAAGCTGCTGTCAGTGGTGGAGGGAAAATGTGTATGGTGTAGAACGGAATTCTAATAAATTTTCCAGGAATATCCAAGCAAATGGAGGGGATGCTACCATCCTCCTAACTTGTGCTTTGCAAATAGTGGCCTGTCAGGAAGAGAGTCACTTGCTGAAGGATAACTGAGCTACTCTTTGATCCATGGTATTTGTGTGGCACCTCTAACTTGCACCCTTCAGTCACCCCCCGGCCCCCTTTGCTCCCTCCAACCCCTGATGGTTTTCTGCTCCAAAGCTTCAGAGAGAGTGGAGTGTGCAGAGCAGAACTGTCCATTCACCTCTGCCTGATATCCCTTCCATCAAGGTCTTCCAAAAGCTTTGTCCGAGAAAGCTACAATAAAACACTACACCTGGCAGTCAGTCGTAGATTATGCCTAAAAGCAGCAATTTATTGGTCTTCAGGAGTGTTGAGGCAAGCTTGGTTAAGTTCCACTCTATTTGTCTTCATTCTTTTATTATCTGAAGAGTGAACTCTGGAGAATTCTTCAGCAGCCTGAAGTGAATAGCCAATTTTGGTCTTTTTTTTCCTCCATCTAAAACTATGAAGAGCAGTTTTTAAAAATTCTGATTAAGCGTTTCAAAACCACAATGACCTCTCTTTGCTTAGTCTCTCTAACCTCTAGGTCTGTAGCCCTCCAATTCCAGCCACTTTCATCTTGTTAGCATTAAAGGCTGTGGTTTCAACTGCCAAAACTGTAATTTCAGAATTTCCCTTCCCTCAAGCTTGCTGCTTCTTTCAAGGTGTTGCTTAAAACTGCCACTTTGAAGTTCTAGTCGCTCTGTATCCCAGCATCAGGCCAAGGCATTTTGCTACATCAAGGAATCTGTACAAATCATCTGACACATCACACACCAGAGTCTTCAGCATCGGTGAAATTTAGCAGGTAGGAGTACCAGGGTGTAGACCTCAGCTCTTATAGGCCTTTCAACCCCCCCCCCACCCTTGTCCGCCATGGCCATCCAGTTGCTACTAACATTAATCCTACAGTTTATTCTCCCTCAGATTCTATAGCTCACTTCCCACTATAAGGAATTTGGTGGCTAATTAACTGACCAACCTGCAAGTTTTTAGCATATAACCATATAACCATTTACGGAGAGGAAACAGGCCATGTGGGAGGAAGCGAGAGAGAGAGAGAGAGATGTGTCTGCTCTATGCAAGGCATAGGAGGTCTGGATTGAACCTGGAGGCAGTAGCTTTATGACCAATGCAACAGAGTCCGCTGCCAATGGACCTGGATGTTTAGTCCTTGTCTGAAAAGTTTGAACAAACTAGTAGCAGTGAAGAATGGTCTTCTGATTGATGGATAGTGAGGTTGAATAGAATTCTCTCTATTGTATGCATTGCCACAAAGCTCCACAGAGATCAGATTTATCAGTGAGTAGGACATTCATTCTGGGAAATATCGTGGTATCCATGGTTTACTTGAGAACAGCCATTCTCAATGGTGGCCAGACGACTCAATGTAGGAGCCACAGCATATTTAAAGGGGGGGTGCATGGGCTGAAATCATAAAATATTTTTTGTATTTTAATTTAGTCGGTAGGAACAAAAAGTAGGGAAGAAACCAGCTAAGCAATTGCTTTATGGGGAAGGGAGCCCATAAACTTTGAGCAGAGTCGAGGGGGCCATAGCCAAGAATGGCTGATTTAGAAAGTATGGCATAGCAACAGACCATTTGACACAATCAGTTTCTATTTGCAGTTGTACTGTACATCACTTGAATCTCTTTGTATCTACTGTATCTTTGGTTAATACTTCCATGGTTACTCTAGTCATTCCTCCCTTGGGTGCGTGGCTTCAATGCTATTTGTCTGGACCACTTGCTGTGATGAGGAGTTCCACATTCTCCCCAGTATGATATTTCAGAATGGTGGAGTAGGGACTAAGTGGCCAAATGGGCTATTCCTGTCTGTATACTCTGGAGGAAAATGTCATTTGTGTAAGTAACAACCAGCCATTATTCTTGCCTCCTGACATTTTCCTTCAATGTAGCCTGAAGTGCAGTTGAAGACTGCAGGCCACTCACACTGACCAAAGGCCCCTCATCTCCTGCCTCACCTCATCTGATTTGGGATGAAGTTCTTCCATCTCCAGTTTCTGACACAGATTAGACTGGGGTGGGGGAATTATGCATTTTTGATTTTGGGGTTACTGAAGCAAGCTAGTTAATCGGCTTTGCAGGGTCAGATTTGATGAAGGTGCAACTGTCAGATCTGTGGGCAATGACCAGAAAACATCAGCCATTTCAGTCTCCACATATCCTGTCTGAGTGTTTCAACATTTTGTTTTGTTTGAGATGTTCATAAGGCACAAGGTGGGCACAGAGAGTAAAGCCACTGCATCACTGCACATGAAATGCACGTTGAATGTGACCTTGAGGGCTGTTCATGCTGAATTTGCGTATTCTCGCTGTGACCATTTTGGTTGAACCCCACATTCCTCCCACAACCCAAAGACATAAATTCTTAAGCAAATTGCCCACAGGAAATGTCCCCTGGTGTATTAGTGAATAGTAGAATGTGAAAACAATTGAAAATAGGGAGAAGATAGCACAAAGGCATTAATGTTGGATCAGTGTAAATGGGTGATGGTCAGCACAGACCTGGTGAACCGAAGGGCCTGTTTCTCTGCTTTACCTCTCCACAACTATGAATGCATATTTACAGCTGGAAGTTGCATAGTCAGTCTGGCAGGGAATGTGGTGCTACTGTCTTGATAAAGAATGTTCATATGATGTAAAAATGTATTTCTGATTGTTTGGGAAATGCACCCCCTCCCCATTTCCCTTCTCTGCTTTTTAAAAGGGCTCCTTTGCCCCTCAGTCCCTCAAACTTGGAAAGAGTAGACTAAGTCTACAAGTTTCGATGAACATCTCATTGCTGGAAGGTTTGAATGGGTTTGTTATTTATTCTTTTGCCCGGTGCGTCTGCAGCAGTGACATTTTCAGTGAGATGCATGCGAGGCAAACCCCAAGAGGTAGATGTCCATTTAGATTAGTCTGCAAGATGCTGTGAGATTTGAAGGACAGACGGAGCTGATAAAGGGCATAACCAGAAAAGGAAGAGATGTCATCAATGCTGATAAAAGTCGGCATATCTATTTGATGGAAGAAAAGTTTTGGTGAAAGCAACTGAATAATAAGTGGGAAGAAAATTTCTGGAAGTAGAACTTTTGTGTGAAAGATGAGCAAATGCAAAGGCAGTGCTCTTGAAACACTTGCATTGTGCATTTACTTCCCTTTTAGAATGATACCAAGCACTTCACGGGCATTCAAACCAGTCTTTCTTTGGCTTGGCTTCGCGGACGAAGATTTATGGAGGGGGTAAAAAGTCCACGTCAGCTGCAGGCTCGTTTGTGGCTGACCAGTCCGATGCGGGACAGGCAGACACGATTGCAGCGGTTGCAAGGGAAAATTGGTTGGTTGGGGTTGGGTGTTGGGTTTTTCCTCCTTTGCCTTTTGTCAGTGAGGTGGGCTCTGCGGTCTTCTTCAAAGGAGGCTGCTGCCCGCCAAACTGTGAGGCGCCAAGATGCACGGTTTGAGGCGTTATCAGCCCACTGGCGGTGGTCAATGTGGCAGGCACCAAGAGATTTCTTTAGGCAGTCCTTGTACCTTTTCTTTGGTGCACCTCTGTCACGGTGGCCAGTGGAGAGCTCGCCATATAATACGATCTTGGGAAGGCGATGGTCCTCCATTCTGGAGACGTGACCCATCCAGCGCAGCTGGATCTTCAGCAGCGTGGACTCGATGCTGTCGACCTCTGCCATCTCGAGTACCTCGACGTTAGGGGTGTGAGCGCTCCAATGGATGTTGAGGATGGAGCGGAGACAACGCTGGTGGAAGCGTTCTAGGAGCCATAGGTGGTGCCGGTAGAGGACCCATGATTCGGAGCCGAACAGGAGTGTGGGTATGACAACGGCTCTGTATACGCTTATCTTTGTGAGGTTTTTCAGTTGGTTGTTTTTCCAGACTCTTTTGTGTAGTCTTCCAAAGGCGCTATTTGCCTTGGCGAGTCTGTTGTCTATCTCAATGTCGATCCTTGCATCTGATGAAATGGTGCAGCCGAGATAGGTAAACTGGTTGACCGTTTTGAGTTTTGTGTGCCCGATGGAGATGTGGGGGGGCTGGTAGTCATGGTGGGGAGCTGGCTGATGGAGGACCTCAGTTTTCTTCAGGCTGACTTCCAGGCCAAACATTTTGGCAGTTTCCGCAAAGCAGGACGTCAAGCGCTGAAGAGCTGGCTCTGAATGGGCAACTAAAGCGGCATCATCTGCAAAGAGTAGTTCACGGACAAGTTTCTCTTGTGTCTTGGTGTGAGCTTGCAGGCGCCTCAGATTGAAGAGACTGCCATCCGTCCAAGCCATGATTCAAACCAGTATATCAAAGTCATCCATAACGTTCTGTTAATCTGATGATGTTTCAGATTAGGATTAACTTGAAATTGGAATCTTTTGGATTCACCTTCAGACAGTAACTGAGGAAAAAGAACTTCCAACAATTCAGCACTCCTTTTGCAGGACTGAAGCCTCGGCATAACTGTGCTCACTACTACCTGAATTGCAGGTGTGGATAAACTGTGAGACCCATTCATCGTGATAAACGTAGTTTCTTGCTCTGCGCATTGCAAAATTAGTAGCATCAGTAAAGTATGTGACTTGGTCATCATGCCATCCAGTGTTATGAATGTATCCCACTGGGTGGGCTGTTTCTTTTGCATTGTTGTAGTGAATTAGACTGCATTGTAACTAAACATAATCTGTTGTTGGAACCTAGTGGGTCGAGCAACATCAGTGGGAGAGAGAATGGTGGGTGTTTCAGGGAATAACCTTCATTAAGGTGAAGGAACGACGCTTGAAACATCGACTATTCTTTTTCTCCCACTGATGCTGCTTGATCCACTGAGTTCCTCCAGCAGGTTGTGCTTAACTTCTGGTTCTGGTCTCTGGTGTATCTCCAGAAGATTGGAGCATGTCATCTCTGTCCATTGATGCTGCCAACATGGGGATTCTGTTCTGCTTCTTAGTGAAACTGCCATTGGATCACAGGCACTGAATAGTATGGATCTGGTGTTTTTGACAGCTCAATTTGCATTCTTACTCCGTAATGATGTGAGCAGAGTGCCGAGCAGTCACCTGACAATCGCCAAAGAGTAGGTGGCAGTCAGGGCCCTCGATTGAAAGTGATTGAGGATTAAACATACAAATTTAATTTGGAGATGTATAAAGATGCCCTTGGACTTGGTTGCCAATTAAAGAAACACAGCTGCGTTTTACTGAATTTGTTGAATTTTCTGCTGGCTGAGAGGATAAAATGGAATTTCAAATCTATTTTAAATATTTGTTGTGCATTCTGCCTTTCAAATTAAGGAGCCAGATTAATTAATGACAGGATTGTTAAGACTTAGTGAAATTATGAATGATCAGAGACTCCCAGCCACATAACACATGCATGTACTCTCTTGATGCTTTTAAGGCTGTTAATCGTTCACAGGGTATGGGCATGGCTGACTACATCAGCCGTCATTGACTGTCCCTGTTCCTTTTGGGAGATGTGGCAATTCTGTCTCTCAAGGACTATTTTTTTGGAAGGGGGAACACCGTATTGAGGACTTGGAGATGTGCCTGGATCAGGATGGCAAATTTGTATCTTCAAAGTATGTGGGTGAATTGGGGATACTTTGATAGTTTAATTTATTTATGGTCACTGCAATCAAAATATCAGCATTTTGCCAGATGGTTTAATGAATTGAAATATGCATCGTGGAGTTTGAAATTGCATCACCAGATCATTGGTCCAGGCCCCAGGACATCAGTTCCATTTGCAAGATTTTTTTTTTTTTTTTTTTTCACACCATAAATCACATTAACCATGATATACACTATTTCTTTTTCACACATATACAGTGACTTTTTCTCCCCCCCCCTTTCCTCCCAAACCACCCCCCCACCCCCCCTCTCATCCATTTTAGGTATACAATCTAGGATGCATTAAGCCAGTCAGACAATGTTGTCATTCAACAAAATTACACCAGAAATTCTACTGAGTCCATTCTTTTCTTTCCTTCTCCTTCCATCAACTTAGGTACTGTTTGTCCCCGGTAGGTTTTCGCTATTGTATTTAATGTAAGGCTCCTATACTTGTTCGAATATTTCAATCTTATTTCTTAACCAATATGTTATTTTTTTTAATGGAATACATTTATTCATTTAAATTTGGTAGTTTCTTCCTTTTAATTTGGTTATGTATTCCATTAATATTTAAAGACATATAGTTCAGCGTAGCCCTTTTATATTTTGTTTATCTTCTCTTTCCGTTTTTCCATCATTACCTTTCCTCCTTTTCCATTTCTGTTTTCTTATTTTCAACTCTTTATAAGACAACATTCCTACAACATCTAACATTTTCCTTATTCTCCTATTTCTATCTTATTTATCCCCAATCTCCCCTTCCCCTCCTGAGTTGTCCTTTATCCCTTGTCGGACAACCACATCTCCCCTCTCCATTTGGATTTGCGAATCCACTCGCAAGCGTCAACTGATTTTGCAGTGACCGCTATTTCCCCCCACCCCGCCTCCCCCAGAAAAGATTTCACTTTTCATATGTCACAAAGGTCACTCTTTTAATTCCCTCCTTATTCTCTCTATTCCATTACCTTCCCTTATTAATTCTTGTCTATACTATCTATATTTTCCTCTAAGTACAGATACATTCATGTATGCTCATTGTCTCTATTCACTCTTATACCTCTTTACCCGCATACATATCAATCGTGATCATTTTTACTCTCATTACCCGTCTTCATCCCTCAGTCTATTTTTGTCTTTACCCACATACATATCAATCGTGATCATTTTAACTCTCATTACCCGTCTTCCTCCCTCAGTCTATTTTTGTAATTGTTCTGCAAATTTTCGTGCTTCTTCTGGATCCGAGAATAGTCTGTTTTGTTGTCCTGGAATAAATATTTTCAATACCGCTGGATGCTTTAGTATAAATTTATACCCTTTCTTCCATAAAATCGCCTTTGCTGTATTGAACTCTTTTCTCTTCTTTAGGAGTTCAAAACTTATATCTGGGTAAATGAAGATTTTTTGCCCTTTATACTCCAGTGGTTTGTTGCCCTCTCTTACTTTTTCCATTGTCTTCTCCAGTACCTTTTCTCTTGTAGTATATCTTAGGAATTTTACTACAATAGATCTTGGTTTTTGTTGTGGTTGTGGTTTAGAGGCCAATACTCTATGTGCCCTTTCTATTTCCATTTCATGCTGTAGTTCTGTACATCCTAGGGTCTTAGGGATCCACTCTTTTATAAACTCCCTCATATTCTTGCCTTCTTCATCTTCCTTAAGGCCCACTATCTTTATGTTATTTCTTCTGTTATGGTTTTCCATTGTATCTATTTTTTGAGCTAGTAGTTCTTGTGTCTCTTTAGTTTTTTTATTAGATTTCTCCAATTTCTTTTTTAAGTCTTCTACCTCCATTTCTGCTGCTACTGCCCGCTCTTCCATCTTGTCCATTTTTTTTCCCATTTCTGTTAAGGTCATCTCCATTTTATTTATTTTCTCTTCTGTGTTGTTTATTCTTTTTCTTAAATCCTTAAATTCCTGTGTTTGCCATTCTTTAAATGACTCCATGTATCCTTTAATAAGAGCAAGTATATCCTTTACCTTGCCTTTCTTTTCTTCTTCTATTTCACCATACTCTTCCTCTTCTTCTTCCTCTGGGTTGACCATCTGTTGTTTCTTTGTTGCCCTTTCCTCCTCTTCTTTCTTGTTTCTATTGTCTTCTGTGGTCTCTTCTTGCTGCAGGTGTTCTGCAGCTGTCGTTGCCGGCTGTGGAGATCGACTCCCCAGCTGGTCCCCCCTCCCGTCGGTGTGTTTTTTTTCATTCGCATGCGCGGTTGCGCACTTTTACTCGGCTCAGCGAGCCATTTTTGTAGTCCATTATTTACCGACCTGAGGGAGCGGGTTTCTCTCTCCGCAGCGGGCCTCTTCGGACAGGTAAGGCCTTCACCTTTTTCCTCCTTTGTCTTCTCTTCCTCTCTTCTTGCCGTTGCTTTCGATTTTTCTTTTTTTGTCGCCATCTTCTTTCCACCTTTATACTCACTTTTCTGTAACTTTTATTTCTGTGCCTTTGTGTTTTCTCTTGTTTTTCCCGACTTTTCTGGAGAGGGCTGGAGTTCACCGTCCGGCCACTACTCCATCACGTAGTTCCATTTGCAAGATTGAGGCAGTTTGGTTTATCCTTGTGCAATGGATTGTATGTTTGTGGACAGCAAGCAATACTGGTGAATGTGCCTGGAAGAGATGTTGGCTCTGTGTATGATAATAGAGAATTTGTTTGCATAATTGACACAATTCAAATGCAAATCTGCAGCTGTGGCTAAAGTTCATGAGCGACAGGAAAGGTTTAGTGGAAAGAAACATAATAAGGGACTTAAAATGCCTTAACTTGCAACCTATATTAGCATGTTTATCTTTTGAAAGGATATTGAAAAAGTTTGTTTTGATAGAATTTGCAGTATATCTTGTGATGCAAGACCCCTTACTGTTCATTCAGCGTCATCCCTGATTACACCTTCAAATCTGGTAGGGTCTTCTGACTCTAACATGGTGGGACCATCTATGATGGGCTGACAAGCAATGCTGACCAACTTTGCAGGGTCATGACGACTGAGGAAGAGATGATTGTGCAGTGGTTCCCTTGTCTCAAGTCGCGCTGACGGTCAGGAGAAATCAAAAGAACTTTAGGCACCAAGTCAAGTGTCCAGGAACACAAGATAGCAAACCTAGCCAAGTGGCTCCAATCTCTTGTCCATTGAAAGCACTCCCTCAAGAAGGATGGTAACATCATGAAGGTCCCCCATCAACCTGGTTGCAAAGTTTTCTCGCTGTTACCTTTGGGAAGAAGTTACAGAAGCCTGAAGTCCAGCACCTCCAGAGCAGTTTTTTTCTAACAACAATCAGGCTCTTAAACTTTACCATACTACACTAAACATAAACCACTCTGCCACCACCAGAAGAACCTTTTTCTTGCACAAACTGGAACTGAAAATATTTTATTTTCTCTATATTTGGGTAATATAATGTACACTAGTGGAATTGGGTTACCTTTTTGGCTACTGTAAGTAAGAATGTCAGTGCATATGTGCATTGTTTTTGTATGTATGAAAAAAATGCATCATTATGGTCTTGAGGTCCCGATTGACAAGCAAGGTTAAACAGTGTGGATCTTCATTGGAACATGGAGAAAAAAGGACTATGTTACTGCCACTGACTTCATATGCCCCATATAATCTTGTTACCATGACTGATCTGGACAAATTAAAGAAAAATGTTGGGAAAAACTATTTTGTCTTGATACTATCATTCCAAGTTAACTGTGGTCCTTTTTCCAAAAATGGCTTTTAGTAACTCTGGGTGAGAAAACCATTTCATTGGAACAGGCGCTCCTATTGAAGGGATTTTCACACAATGAAGTAACAGTGGGCTGACCACTTATTCGCACAGTGACTCCAGAAATGCTCCTTGGATTTCTGTGATTGCGTGGAATTTTCCTGACCAGTCACTTCCTTTAGTCCAAAAACTGTGTGGCCAGGGACAATTCCAATGCCATCTGCAAGTTTTCCGATGGCACCACAGTTGTCAGCAGAATCAAAAACCGCAATGTGGAAGTGGACAGGAGGTACATGGATCAGCTCGTTGAATGGTGCAATGATAACAATCTTGCGCTCACTATCAGCAAAACCAAGGAGATGATTGTGGACTTTAGGAGGGATTTGGGGGAACACGACCCATTCCTCATCGAGGACTCAAACTCCTGGATGTCAACATCTCTGGGAATCAGTCCTGGAGCCTCCTGTTGATGCAATTTCAAAGAAGGCTTGCCAGTGGCTATACTTTGTGAGGTGTCTGAGGAGGTTCAGTATGTCACTGAAGACTCGCGTAAACTTCTACAGGTGTAGAGTGGAGAGCATTCTGGCTGGTTGCCTCACTGCCTGGTATGGAGGTGCCAACTCTCAGGACAAGAATAAACTTCAGAGGGTGGTTAACTCGGCCTGTGACATCACAGGCACCAGACTTCACTTCCATCGAGGACATCTACATGAGGCGGTGTCTATCCTCAAAGACCCCCACCATCCAGGCCATGCCCTCTTCACTCTGCTACCATTGGGGGGAAAGGTACAGGAGCCTAAAGATGAGCACTCAACGGCACAAGGACAGCTTCTTCCCCACTGCCTTACTTTTCTGGCACCATTACGGTTATTATTACTTTATTTTGTTGTTTTTTACAGTAGTCATAAGATGGTTATTATATGTATTTTTGCCCTATGATGCTGCGGCAAAACACCAAATTTCATGACTTGTTCATGACAATAAATCCTGATCCTGATTCACCAGTGAATACCAGACAAGTGGCTAATTAGTGATCATTTCCTGACTACTAAATCATTTGGATCATTTGGAATTGTTGTCTAAATTTAAAATGGCGATTGAAATGAATTTTCAAACTGTGGGACCTTCACTCTTAGTAAAGTTTTCAGTTTGAATACTGAATGTGAAAAGGGGCCACAGTGAACTTGACATGATAGTATTAAGACATTTTTTCAAATATTTTTCTTTGATTTTTCTAGATCAGTCACAGGAATGAGATTAAATGAGCATATGAAGTCAACGGCTGCAACATATTCCTTTAGAATGTAACAAGTTACATTGTAATATTAAATCCTCGTCAACGAATGAGGCTCTTGTCAAACACATTCCCAATCTTGTGAAAGCAGTGACGGTTATGTGAAGAATGACTGTCCAGTAATTAGAGGGAAGGCATTTCTATTGTTTAAGCACAGAAAAATATCTGATGTGAAGGAAGTCTAATGATTCCAGTATTGCAGTTTTTCTAAAGTGGGGTTTCATAGCTATGCAGAATGATGCAGCACAGCAGGGAACCATTCAGTCCATCATGTCTGTGTCTGCTCTTCAGAAGAGCTAACCAATTAGTTCTATTCGGCCTTTACCCTATAAATGCAGTTTTTTTTTTACCCACTCGAGTATAGACACAGTTTTTGTTGGAAGCTTGCTGCTGTATGTGTTCACCAAACCTTGAGGTAGTGCATTCCAGATCACACCCCACTGTCTGTGTAAACATGTTTTTTAGTTTGGGTCTGGCACTTCAATCTTGCTCTACAAAATGGGATGACGCCTCACTGGTTCCGAGAGCTCTGCAATGTCATTGCAGTTGGCCCAGGCTTTAAAGAAGACATTCTCAAATTTACACAGTTCTATCCACAAAGTTTTGCCATCCACTGTCTCCTTTCCTACCTTGATTACTTGGTGAATTGGTCTAAGGTTTTTAAAAAAAACATAATGCAAGCTATTTCTGCAGCAAGCCCAAACTACAATTGGTCCTTTTAGGTAACCCTCACCCTGATCTGATTTCATTATCCTTTTTACCTGTTCCTGCTCTTGCTTTTCTTTCCCCCACACCCTTCCCCTCATGGTATTCTCCCTTAATTGTCCCTCGATCTGCCCCTGGACATTTGTCTAGTATCCAATCACCTTTGACCCCTTCCCTGCTCTGCATTTTATGTTTGCTACCCCCCCCTTTTCTCTTTAGTCTTGACAAAGGAATCTGACCCCTGAAACATTGACCATTTCTCTAAATGGATCTTCTTTGGCTTGGCTTCGCGGACGAAGATTTATGGAGGGGGTAAAAAGTCCACGTCAGCTGCAGGCTCGTTTGTGGCTGACAAGTCCGATGCGGGACAGGCAGACACGATTGCAGCGGTTGCAAGGGAAAATTGGTTGGTTGGGGTTGGGTGTTGGGTTTTTCCTCCTTTGCCTTTTGTCAGTGAGGTGGGCTCTGCGGTCTTCTTCAAAGGAGGTTGCTGCCCGCCAAACTGTGAGGCGCCAAGATGCACGGTTTGAGGCGTTATCAGCCCACTGGCGGTGGTCAATGTGGCAGGCACCAAGAGATTTCTTTAGGCAGTCCTTGTACCTTTTCTTTGGTGCACCTCTGTCACGGTGGCCAGTGGAGAGCTCGCCATATAATACGATCTTGGGAAGGCGATGGTCCTCCATTCTGGAGACGTGACCCATCCAGCGCAGCTGGATCTTCAGCAGCGAGGATACTGCCTGACTTAAAGCCTTCCAGCTTCTCATTGTTTACTCCAGATTCCACCAACTGCTGTTCTTGAATCTACATCCCCTTGTTATCATCGTTCCTCCCCCCACCACCCCCTCCTCTCTTCACCATAGTCCCTGGATTTTTGTATCAAAAATTCTTTGCTCTCAAAAGTTGTGGCTTGTAGAATTGATGAACCAAATGCCACCATGGTGTGTGTTGTCCCTGTGCCACGATTGCTAGGATTTTTCAACTCCGAAATTAAATATTTAGACCATACTTGAGTAGCTAGCAACATGATCTTCCAGAAATAATGACTGGGTTTAGAACATTTTAAGTTTACTGTTGATTCTCTGAACAGCCAAAGATGTGGAAATTTAAAGTGTATTTAAGTTGCATGGAATATTTGAATCAAGAAAGAACGAAAGATGGTTTATCTACCTTGATGTATCTGCAACAGTGATGAAAGAGGGTTTAGAAGTTTCATGGTTAATATTTTGGACTTTTATCTGGAGACCAAAACTACTAAATTTGAATTCCAACATGACAACAGGCAGATTGAAATTGTGAAGTAAACAGAGTCCACAAAAGATGCCTATAAATGATTATTAAAATTCATGGGATTGTCTTTAAAAGAATCATCTAGTTTACATTTTTCCATCAGGAAATGACTCCTGACCCTCCCCTTGCTATGGAGCACCCTGGCAAGCCATCAGTTCAGATGGGCAGTCAGTGCTGTCCTTCCTATCATATTTTTAAAAAAATGCCTGGTCTTCATTCTGGCAATGTCCCATCTGGTGCTTTAATTTGGATAAATAAATTTTATGAAACCAAAATGATGCATTTGCTGGAGCTCTGAAGTTTAAAAAAAACAAATGCTGGAAGTACTCCACAAACTTAGCAGTGGAGGGGGAAATGTTTCAGGTTGAAGATTTGTAGTTTTTTTTGGTTAAAGGTCAAAAAACTGGATCTGGATTGCAGAGTAATGCATAGTTTAGGGCTCAGTGTAACATGATTCAATCCTAATCTCCCATGTTGTCTTTATGGCATATGCGCATTCTCCTGGTGTGTGGCTTTCCTCTGGGTGCTCCATGTTCCTCCATCTCGTGCTCCCTTTTCCTTATATTTTTTAAAAATTTAGATACAGCTTGGTAACAGGCCTTTTTGGCCCACAAGCCAATTTCGCTCAATTGACCTACAACCCCAGTCGGTATATTTTGAAGGGTGGAAAGAGACCAGAGCACCCGGAGGAAGCCCATGAAGACACCTTACGTACAGACAGTGCTGATTCAAACCCTGGTTGCTGGTGATGTGGCAGCATCGCACTAACTGTGTTGCCCTTTTATCTCAGTGACTGGTTTATTGTTCACAGTCAATTGCCTGTAGTGTGTAAGTTAGGGTAGAATCTGAGAGTTGATGAGTCTGCATTCAGTGAGCTGAAGAAGCTATTTCCATGTTGCTTAACTCTATAATCCAGAAGTACATTAATTGTGGCATCACGTCTTCTACAGTGTGACATTTTAATATATCATAAAGATCACATGAAGACATTGTACCGGAAATTTAGTGGGAGAATGCATAATAAGCCAATCTGATTTTATTTGAAGTTTTGTTATCTTACACTTCATCTCCAAAGACTTCTATTACAAATGTATGTTTCTCTCCCCAGGTGTGCCCTTGCTGCGTGCTGCTTCTACTCCAGATTCTCTGTTATGCAGGCACCTCCTTTGCTTTCAACCATCAGGGATTGATGGAATTGCTTCAGTTGTTTTGCATTAATTAATTGAAGGCTCCTTGTGCTGAATTGGATTTTGTGTTGCATTGATGCATTAAAAGCAGTACGTAGGATATGACAAAACAGTTGCTCATTAGAGCTGGAATTGGGAGTGTGGAGCAGGAAGAAGCTATCTTTGGGGTTTTCTGTTCAGGATGTGATTTTAAATAGGGATGTGTGGTACACTGTTGTTTACCTTCAATTGCTTGTTTGTCTTGTGGAAGATTATGATCCTGATGCCTTCTTGTGCTCAACATTTGAGGTAGAATATGGACAGAATGATTGCTGTTTATCAATTGTGTTCTGGTGTTACCTTTCCAAAGGGGTTGTGAGATTGATTTGACAATGTCTTCTGACAGAACCATTGGATTGAACTGAACATATAGTTTATACCAAGGATACAGTAGTGGCTAATTTACGAGTAGTGACAGAGATGGCATTGAAATAATTGGCACACTTCCTGTGCTGCTACTGGAGCGAGCTACCAGGAAGAAGTTCACACTTTGAGCTGGTTGCCACAGATGCTGGAATCTGGAGCAAAAGAAAACTGCAGGAAAAACTTGGCAGGCAGAGCAGTATCTGTAGGGGAGTAATTGTGGTTGGGAGAAGGGGAGGGGGTGGGAAGAAGTTGTGTACCTGCATTAGGACTGAAAAGGGGGATGGAGGGTATCCGTATTAAGGGATGGAAGGAGATGGTGTTTATCAATAGAGAAAGGCATAGGTGAGGATTTGAATCTGGTGAAGAAGAACTGAGAACAGAAGATGGAAGCATAGAGGAATATGTAATAAAAAAAAACAGGAATGTATTTGGATGATGCTATTGAGATGGGTTTAAATGAAAAGGTTACTGCTTTCATGTAGTGCCTTTCATGTCCTCAAGAAGTACCAGAGAGATATTTTTCAAGTGTATTGACTTGCAGGCACACAAATTGAAATCGGCAATATCCCACAATGGTCAGTGATTGTAATCATCTTGTGATGTTGGTGGAAAGTTAAGGTAATACTCTTTAAATAATACAAAGATACCTGTATTTGTGTGTTTGGAGAACTGATGGAGTCTATAATTTAACATGTCTTCTGAATGATAGCAACAGAGACTTGGTACAACGCCCCTTAGCACTGCAGTGTTCTTGCTCTAAGTTGCATGGACTTGTCTCTGGCATAAACCTTTTGAGTTTCATGCAGGATGGGCAGAAGAAGAAAAGTTGAGCTTTTTTTTTTGCAGCTCGTGTACTTTGGGAGTTGAATGCACTACTATATTGGACAGTCTCTGAACAAAACAGGCAATTGTTTAAGACATTTTGCCAACTATATTGAAAACTGCACACCAAGGGTCCAAGAAACGAGTGATGAGCCAAATGGAAATATTTATGTTGGTCCAGCAGTCGAAGTTCTAAGACGAGGGCAATGTGTGCTGGCCCAGCTCTACATGAGATCCTTCTAATTTGTGCCATAAAATGAAATGAAAGATTGTTATAATCAGCAATTGTGAGTCAATCTCACTTGGCATCAAATATAAACAAAAGGAGAAATCTCTGGCCGCCTAGCTTCCATTTAATCCACTTCCGATATTCTTTTTTATTAAGTGCAACTCAAAATATGGTTTTGGCCCTCATCCCACTAGAAACCAGTAGAATAAATGCATACTCTTTGAGCAAGCAATGAATTTGAAAGTCCCACCTTATTCTTGATGAAGTGTATTTACTTGTTGCTTTGAGCTGCATTTTGAATTGCCAGTCAGGCTTTGTACCCTTATCCCCCAGATCCATCTCACAGTGGTTTTGTGCATCTCCACCTAATCTTAACTAATGAGTGCAATGCAGAGAACATATTTGTAAAGTCTTTCTATGCAGTCGGGATCTGCAATATGTTTGCTTGTTCAACAGTGCAGAAATAATTCTGTAGCTCCACTCCATTAATCTGTTTCTTCACAGCATTCTCTTGGGTGTAACCCTCTGAGAAACATAGATTTGAAATTTTACAACAGTGAGCCAAGTAGAGAAAGGGATAATAATTAAAGAAACCTTTCTTTGAAATGCAAATTCCAGCAGTTTCCTAAGTGGGTGTAATAATTGCAGGGCAAGCAGCTGCTGTATGACTGGTCTGGGTTAGGTGTGCTACATCCTATGAGCTGTAATCCCATCAAAATGAAACCAGTCCTAGGACAGGCTGTGACATGTGGAGCCCAGAGGAGCCGCACCCTCCATGGTGCTGAATTGCCTCGCTGTGGCGAATGACTGAGAAACAAAGGCTTGCATTCACTTACCTGTTCTTAACCTCAGGGCAACCCAATGTGCTTTGCATCTGAAGGTAGTTGTACAGAGTGGTCCCCCTGCTATGTATTGGAAAGAGGCTGTCAAACTGTGTCCAGCATAATCCAACCAGCACCAGGGTGGTAATGACCAGAAAATATCAATTGAAGAATAAATATGGACTCGGACACTGGAAAACTGCCTTGCTCTTTGAAATTGTGGCAGCATTATTTAAAAAAAATAGACATTCAGCACAGTAACAGGCCTACGAGCCCATGCTGCCTGATAGCCTACAACCCCTGTATGTTTGGAATGGTGGGAGGAAACCGGAGCACCCAGAGGAAACGCACGCAGACACGGGGAATGTACAAACTCCTTACAGACAGCGCTGGATTTGAACCTGGGCAGCTGGTGCTGTAATAGCATTGCGCTAATCGCTATGCTGAACGTGCTACCACTGAGGTGCATGCTTGAGCATCAAGACCAAAGGCACTGTGTCTTGCACCATCTCCATCATAGACTGAATGGTATCAGACCATTTTTGGGAGCTAATTACCATGTAAATTCCTAGGAAATTGATTTGCATCCAGAACCGATTGCTTCAATGTGAACCAATGGTTTTCAAACTGCACCCTCCCCTTTCCCAGCTCACATTCCATCTTAAACAATCCCTATGCCATAAGTGCTCTGTGATTAGTAAGGGATGGCTTAAGGTAGGAGGTGGGTGAAAGGAAAAAGTTTGAAAACCACTGTTTTAATTG
Organism: Narcine bancroftii; assembly: GCF_036971445.1. Lineage (NCBI taxonomy): Eukaryota > Metazoa > Chordata > Chondrichthyes > Torpediniformes > Narcinidae > Narcine > Narcine bancroftii. The sequence continues at coordinate 105,167,027 of NC_091476.1, read as the reverse complement.
TACCTCATTGCCACGTTATGTGCAAGGTTTCATAGCTCCAAAGGAAATAGGCCAATTATTACTTTTCTCAAGCAAAATATTTCAGTAACGATTGGGTCTAGAGCTGTGATTCTCAACCTTCCTTTCTTATTCACATCCCACCTTAATCCCTTACCAATCAGAGTGCTTTTGGCCAAGGGATTGTTTAAGGTGGAATGTGAGTTTAGTGAGGCAGTTTGAAAACCACTGGTGTAAACTCTCACCGTCCGGGCTGGAAGATGGTTCTGCTGATGGTGTTGCACTCTGCATTACTTCATCAGAACGCCAGCCTAGGTTTCTAATGAGCAAGACCATTCTGTCTCAGGCAAAAAGGGCACTTTCCCCACACCCCCCCCCCCTTCCAACCCGGCAAAACTCCTTGATAGTGACGGTGTAGAGGGAGAGAACTGTCATATCAGTCATGGGCATTTTTCATTGATAGTTTAGTTTCCCAAACAGTGGATGTATTAAGATAGACAGTTTGCAGAATTTGCCTCTCTGTTCCTTTGCGTACTTCTTGATATGGAATTACAATGCGCAGTCTGAAGGCTGGACTGAGATGGTTTCTTTGTGAGTGTCTATCCCCATATTCCTGTTAAAACATGTCTAAGATATGCAGTTATTCTGCTCTTTGAGAACAAATTTTATCATCCTCCTTCATGGAAAACTGATGAATGAGCTTTTCTTTAATGAATTCAAAAAATAGATGACTTATCCAACAATTTCATACTTACCCAACAAACTAATTGCTGGGAAATTAGTGATTCCTGTTTAAATGATGTGGATTTTTCCAAGATTACACTAGGATGAGAATTATATTACATATTGTACAGTGGATTGTCACACAGTTGAAAGCCATTTAAAATAAATCTAGGACATGTAAGCAGTATTTTAAATCATTTATTTTTGTATATAGTCATTCAGCACACCTTTCCAAGCTAAAAAAATCCGTTATGCATCTACATTAATTTCATTTACTAGCCATTTATAACTTGTCAGTTCAAGTACTTTTCCAGATCTTTAAAAATTGAATACATGCTTCCAATCACCCTGTCAGATAAAATTCTTCCACTGATTCCCTCAACTGTTCTCCCTCTTCCCCTAAATTTTGACCACCAGTCTTTGACAGTTCAAAAATTGCTCAATATCTATCCTTTCTCTGCTCCCATATTTTGTATTACTCAGTCAGATCCTCTTCAGCTTCCTATACTCTGACGTGAACAAATTCAGTCTCAAATCCTTGGTAAAGCTTTCCATTCCAATCAACATGTTGGTGAATCTCTTTTTCCCACCTCCCCAGCACAACCACTTTCTACACATTATATTTGTATACTGATGCAGTGATATGAAAACATAAAATACTGGGAATATTGATTAAACCAAACCGCATCAGAAGAGGGGCTTAATGTTGCATTGGGATCAAACTTCTGTAACTGCAATTAATCTGAGAGTGAAAAGCAGCAAGGGTCAGGCAAAGGCCACTTATCAATAGAACAGAAGAGAGTGCAATTGGGGGGCGGGTTGGGGGGGGGGGGGGAGAAGAGATTAATTGCCAGCTGCTGTACCATGAGTGAGCACACTCTAGTTGTTGCAAAGGTAAAATGAAGTTTGGTAACAAACTCTGCTGTGGGTCTGCACATCTGCATTATACCATATGGGAATGAAGAGTGGAAGAATCCACTGGCAGGCTTTGGAAAGGAAGCATCAGTTTTCCCTTGATGTTTTAAACAATGCTTATAAGTTCAACCAATATCTCTCTACCATAATGTTGGGTGACCTTTGGCATTTTTGAGATCTTGGTTGGCATGTGTCCCGCATCACAAATGGAAACAGTTCAAAAATACTAAATCGGTAAATGAGTTGAAATCCTTAATTCCAGTGCCTGAAAGTTAACAAAGACATTTATGGAATGTTGTGAAAACCCAACTGATTCACACTACTTTTCTTCCATGAAGAGAATCTACCCACCCTGGGCTGCATGCAATGTGGGCTCTTACTTTCCATTTTTCTCTGAAGTATCCTAGATTATTACGATAGTCAGTAATGGACGATATCAAGGAAAATTGCCTCCTCTTTGAAGAAGGTTAATTTATCATCAGAAATAATTTCCTTGACTTGAAATCTTGTCTTGAGGTGCTTCCCTCGTGGATTTCTTTGCAAGGCACTGAGGAAGCTGTTGGATATTTTCTAATCTGCATAAACCCAGAAGTAAATAGAAATATAAACCAGTTCACCCAAAAGTAGTAACATTTTTGGTTCTTTGCAAAGAGATGAGGAGGTCCCTAAAATCTGTATTCTGTGTAAGTGCAGGAATAAAATATCCAAAGTAGTTCATCTTGGAAAGGGAGAAGATTCAATGACTATCATTGATTATTTCCATTGTATGGGAAAGGCAAAGCCTCACAGAATTGCCAGATCCAATATGTTGAAGTCTGGAGTGGGTCTTGAATTCAGTCGTCCTTGGCAACCCCATCTGAACCACGCCTGTATCGACAAATGATAAATAAGAAAACCTGCATTGTGATTTCTCTTAATCAATTTCTGACAGTCTAACAATGTCTCCTGAATTATAGCAGTTACCTGCTATCTCTACTGGAAAATAAGGAAAACGTTTATCAAATAAGGAGTGCTTATTACATCTACAAACATTTGACAGAGGTGAATTTGAAAGATGCTTACTCTGTGAAAACAGGAACCAGAGTAAGGCATTTGGATTCAGTGAAATCAGTTGAATCATCCCATATCCCCAAAACCATTTATTAACAAAAACATTAATTTTGGATGTACAATTAATGGTTGACCTAGTGTCAACAATCCATTGGCTTATCATTCATTTCAAGGTTAATTATTGCCACTTAGATTAAGCATGCATCCATCGGCTTTTAGCATCCCCTCAAATCTATATTTATCACTGCATTGCAGATGAGAAAGAATCCAGTGGCTACTTAAATGTCTCGTAAATAGAGCCTGAAAGCCAACGTGTCTTCAGTTTTAATACTAGTTTGTGGAAGTGTTGCAAATTTCTACCACTCCTTATCTGTGGGACATTTTTCCTATGTCTGGCTCTTTTTTAATTCTAACCCACCCCTCCCCTTTGAGATTTCACAACAAACAGAAACATTACCTCTCTTTTCATCTGTTCTCAGTACCCTTAGCTTTTAACTTTCCAGCTAATCAACCCTTAAGCGTATGCATTCCAGGGAATGCAAATTAACGTCTTTAAAAAAAATCTTCTTGCAAATGAGACGTTCCACAAAATGGGATCTGTATTATGTTGAAAACCATGTCATTCCTTTGGGGTGGTGGCCAGAACTTCTCCAGGTGTGGTCTAACCAATAGTTAGTTACAGCAGGAGTTTTATCCCTTTATACTTAAGTTTTGAATATAGATAGATGAATATGACATCTTTCTCTGTACGTAGATCCCAATACTATTTTAGTATAGCCATGGTAGTGCAAAAAAAGCTATATAAAAAGAACTGTAAATAGATAACAAATGTAAACAAACTGTGCAATGCAGAGAGAATTAAAAAGAATCAAAAAAGTGCACAAATTAGAGTCCTTAAATGAGTCCCTGATTGAGTTTGTTGTTGAGGAGTCTGATGGTGGAGGGGTAGCAGCTGTTCCTGAACCTGAAGGTGCATGTTTTGTGGCACCTAGACCTCTTTCCTGATAGTGGCAGCAAGAACAAAGCATGTGTGGAACCTTGATGATTGCTGCTGCTCTGTAGATGTTCTCAATTATGGGGAGGGTTTTGTCTGTGATATCTTGGGTTGTGTCCAACATCTGTTGGAGGGCTTTACACTCGGGGGGTATTGGTGTCTGTATACCAAATAGTGATGCAGCTGGTCAGCATACTTTCCATTACACATCAGGGTTACTGGTGCCATACCAAACCTCTGCGAACACCTGAGGAAGTAGAGGCGCTGATGTGCTTTTTTTCATGATGCCATTAGTGTGTTTGGGCCAGGAATGATCCTCTGTGATGGTGACTCCAAAGAACTTAAATTTGCTCATCCTCTCCGCCTCTGATTTCCCTCAATGATCACTGGATTACTTACCTCTGGCTTTCCTTTCCTGAAGTCAACAATCAGCTCCTTAGTTTTGGTGACATTTTGTGCAAGGTTGTTATTGGTGCACCATTCAATCCCCCTCCTGTATGCTGATTCATCGCCTTTCTTTAGACAACCCAATTCTATAGATGGTGTTAATTGTCGAACTGAGACATATGGTCGTAGGAGTAGAGCAGTGGTTCTTAACCTTTTTCTTTCCACTCACGTGTCACTTTAAGTATTCCCTATGCCACAGGTGTTCTGTGATTAGTAAGGGATTGCTTAAGGTTGTATGAGAGTGGGAAGAGAAAAGATGAGAACCACTGGTGTAGAGTGAGTAGAGCAGGACTTTAAGAACGCAGCCTTGTGGTGCTCCGATAATGATGAAGATTGTGGTCTGGTGGTGAGGAGATCCATGATCCTATTACACAGTGGGGTATTGAGTCTCAGGTCTTGGAGTTTGCTGATCAGTTTTGAGGGGTGTTAAATGCTGAACTGTAGTCGATTAAAAAGCATTTTGATGAATGCATCTTTACTGTCCAGGTGTTCCAGGGTTTTGTGTAGAGCCAGTGAAATGGAATTTGCCACAGACCTGTTGTTACGAAAGGCAAACTGGAACTTATCCATGTCACTGCTCAGACAGGAGCTGATCTGCTACAACACCAGCCTTTCAAAACACTTCATCACTGTTGATGTAAGTGCTACTGGTCGATAGTTATTAAGGCAGATTATTACACTCTTGGGAGTATAATAATTAGAATAATCAGGTTATTAAACACTTGGGAGTGTATGATTGATGCCTGTTTGAAACAGGTGGGTACCAGGCCTTGCTGGAGTGAGATGTTGAAGATATCCATGAATAAATTGGTCAGCACAAATTTTTAATACTCTGCCAATATTCCGTCTTAGCCAGATGCTTTCCTTCGATTCACTCTCCTGAAGGCAGCATGCATGTTAATCTCTGATATGGACAGGATGGGATCATCAGGGGACGTGGGGTGATGGGTGGTTCTTTGCTGTTACTGTCATCAAAATGGGTGTAGAAGATGCTGAGTTCCTCTGGGAGTGAAGCTTTAATGTCTGCTACTGCACCGGATTTGGTTTTGTAACAAGTTATGGCTGTTGGGTGCCCCTTGTTGTTTCAATTTGCATCTGGAATCTCCACTTCGCCTGGGAGATTGTTTTTCGCAGGTCATACCTGCTCATTCTGTTGATCTGGGACTCTGGACTTTTGCTAAACTTTTATCCATTCATAGTCTCTATTTCCTTGAAAGTTGACGCTTCCTGATTAAGCTGAGTGTGTGTATTCGGGTGCCTTTGATATGTAGATTTTTAGTCCATTGTCCAGTGACTAGTTGAGACTACATGCATCTATCCTTGTAGACAATTCTGGTCACACTGACAATTTGTGTGCCAGTCCATTGTCTTCTAACTTCTCTTGCTCAGTTGTTTTCTTAACTGCCTATATTTTCCTCAATTCTGTTCGTTGAATCTTTCAAGGAAATGCAAAAGAATATTGAAGTGGTTGGGCTTGGATAGGACAGAAAATGTCAGAGAAGATGCAATGAGCCTCCATGGAGAAAATCTTGTTACTTGCCCTTGGCTTGTGTTTAACTAAATCTCCAGTAAACAGTTAAATTTAATCTTGAATGCTTTATGATAAATCTAAATATCCTGCTGGACAGGCCATTAATGTAATAAAATCCATTGTCAGTGAGGTGTTCACAATAAATGTTCTGAGCCCTTCAGCGAGTCTGCTGGAGGATGCAGGCTGAACGGTCACTTATCGGCTTTGCTGTTCAGCAGCGAATCACGAGAATCTGAGTTGCATCTGAATGAAGGTTTGGTGGCCAAGACCCAATTGCTCTGCTTGGGTTTGAGTTTTACTCATTGTTTAAATTTCACAGCATTCCAATTGGGAACGGTCTTGAATTGTTCCGTCTTTTGGAAATCCTGTTACATTCCCTATAGTCAGGAAAAAAAAACCCTGGTATCAGGAATTCAAATCACTGGCAAAAAAAAATTGAGGAAAATTTAAAAAATTTAAATAAATAAGAATAAAATAATAGGTAAAAAATATATGTTTAAAATTATAAAAGTAAATGTGCTCAGAAGTAACACAAACCTTTGGTGAAGATGGGAGCAAATATTCAGCCAGTGGAGTGCTTTGGTCCTGCTTTGCTCGTAGCAGAAGTTTGAACAAAGTTGTGTGAAACAGCTGTGGCATCGCCCAGGATGAAGAGCTGGTTGATGCCACTTGCTGTTGGGGTGACTCTTAAAGTGTCTTCCTACCCTTGCTTAATAAGAGTCACCCCAGTCAGAGGCTTTATCTGTTAAACTTTGGGGGGTGGGGGAATTAATAATCTATAATGTTATTGTTTATCTTTCGGGTGCCTCTGTGGAGGAGGAGGAACCTGCAGATGCAGCAACAGTTAAAGGTTTTCAAAGAATGTGACTGAAGATAAAGTAAAATATTTTAAGGTTTATATATTCATGCAAGTGAAGTTTGTTCACTGTAAGTACAGGTTAGTATTTTGTCTTTTTAAACAGTTTATTTTTAATACATGTGATTATATAGGCATTGTAGAGTAAGACTCAAGGAACCAGAAAATACACTTTATCTGGCATCTACCAATCCTCATTGTTCCCAGATGTTAGGTTTTTTTTTTCTATATTTGAAATGTTTTCTGCTGCCATTTTCTTCCACCAAAGCCCTTTTGACTGATTTATAGGTTATCCTTCATTTCATTAGCCACTGTGGCCTCATTTTGTGAGTTGGGGGTTGTGGATTATTGAGTTTCAGTCATCAATGTCATGTGAAAGGTTATTGCAGAAAGTGACTTGTTGTAGGGAAGCCATGTACATGCATAACAAAAACTGAACAAGAGATTGACTACAGTACTTAAAATGGAGGTGAGGCAAAATGCTTCTTTTTCAGACGACAATGTTTGGAATTCCTCAGGCAGTGAAAGCAAAATCTTTGAATATTTTGAAAGCAAATGTTGAATTCTGATGGAAAGATTGCTGCAGATTGATGAGACTACCAACTTGAGCTCGCAGTCAGATCAACTGCGATGCCATTGAATGGTGGAGAAGTTTGAGAGGCTGAATGGCTTACTTATCTTCCTGTTCTTGAGTATAAATGTCAGTAAAACAGGGAAAACATGCAATTTTTCATTGCAAATGCATTTCAGATATGTTTCAGGATCACATCGCTTGTTCCTATCTCCTCTAGTAAAAATGACATTTCAAGCAGATGACAAGGAATAAAATGATCTCACAAAGCCATGACCACCATCCTGATACCTCTGGTTCAATGTTTTTTTTGAAAGTATGACCAGGCAGGGGGAGAACACCGGATGCAGAGTGTGAGAGGCTTCAATACCTTTCATGAGCCCCACATAGTTCTGAGCAGAGATGTGAAGGAGCTCTATACCCTTGCAATCCAGGAATTGGTTCAGGAACTTGGCATATTAAATTTACTTCTCCCATGACTTGGGGACAGTGCTGTTTCTACTTCCATGTCGATTCTTCTTGATCAGTAGCTCCATGAGACCATCAGTTTGTTTATATGCATGCATATCTTCTTGAAATACAGGTTTTTTTGCCCACCAATAGTGGTAATTCTGCTTCGCCAAAAGGAAAAGAATCTCGTGGCATGTAATGCCATGTACCATATGTACTCTGTCAATAAGTCTGAACTTTGACTTTGAGCACATCTCTGCACCTTTTTTTTTTTTTTTTAAATTTTTTATTTTTCACACCATAAATCACAATAGCCATGATATACACTTTTTCTTTTCCACACATTTACAGTGACTTTTTCTCCCTCCCCCCTCCCTCCTCCCAAGCCACCCCCCCATCCCCCCCCCCCTCTCATCCATTTTAGTTATACAATCTAGGTTGCATTAATTCAGTTAGACAATGTTGTCATTCAACAAAAATACACCAGAAATTCTACTGAGTCCATTCTTTTCTTCTCTTCTCCTTCCATCAACTTAGGTAATGTTTGTTCCCGGTAGGTTTTCGCTATTGTATTTAATGTAAGGCTCCCATACTTGTTCGAATATTTCAATATTATTTCTTAAACTATATGTTATTTTTTCTAATGGAATACATTTATTCATTTCTATATACCATTGTTGTATTTTCAAATTATCTTCCAATTTCCAGGTTGACATAATACATTTTTTTGCTACAGCTAGGGCTATCTTAACAAATCTTTTTTGTGCATCCTCCAAGTCAATTCCAAATTCTTTATTTTTTATGTTACTTAGGAGAAAGATCTCTGGATTCTTTGGTATATTGTTTTCTGTTATTTTATTTAATATCTGATTGAGATCATCCCAAAATTTTTCTACTCTCTCACATGTCCAGATTGCATGAATTGTTGTTCCCCTTTCTTTTTTACATCGAAAACATCTATCAGATACTGTTGGGTCCCATTTATTTAACTTTTGCGGTGTAATGTATAGTCTGTGTAACCAATTATATTGTATCATACGCAGCCTCGTATTTATTGTATTTCTCATCGTTCCAGAGCATAACTTCTCCCATGTTTCCTTTTTTATCTTTATATTTAAATCTTGTTCCCATTTTTGTTTAGTTTTACCATTTGTTTCCTCATTTTCCTTTTCTTGCAGTTTAATATACATATTTTTTATAAATCTTTTGATTAACATTGTATCTGTAATCACATATTCAAGGTTACTTCCCTCTGGTAAACTCAAGTTGCTTCCTAATTTATCTTTCAAGTAGGATCTCAGTTGGTAATATGCCAGCGCTGTATCTCCCGTTATATTGTACTTATCTCTCATTTGTTCAAAGGATAAGAATCTACTTCCTGAAAAACAATTTTCTATTCTTTTAATCCCTTTTTTTTCCCATTTTCTAAAGGCAAGGTTGTCTATTGTAAAAGGGAGTAGCTTATTTTGCGTCATTATTAGTTTTGGTATTTGGTAATTTATTTTATTTCTTTCTACATGAATCTTCTTCCATATATTGAGGAGATGGTGTAATACTGGAGAAGTTCTATGTTGTACCAATTTTTCGTCCCATTTATATAATATGTGTTCAGGTATCTTTTCCCCTATTTTATCTAATTCTAGTCTCGTCCAGTCTGGTTTTTCCCTTGTTTGATAAAAATCTGATAGGTACCTTAATTGTGCGGCTCTATAATAATTTTTGAAGTTTGGCAATTGTAAGCCTCCTTGTTTATACCATTCTGTTAATTTGTCTAGTGCTATCCTCGGTTTCCCCCCTCTCCATAAAAATCTCCTTATTATTTTCTTTAACTCTTTGAAGAATTTTTCTGTCAGTTGTATTGGCAATGCCTGAAATAAGTATAGTATCCTTGGAAAAATGTTCATTTTAATACAGTTTATCCTTCCTATCAGTGTTAGTGGTAGCTCTTTCCAATGCTCTAAATCGTCCTGTAATTTTTTCATTAGTGGATTGTAATTGAGTTTATATAATTGGCCTAGATTTTTGTTTATTTGCACACCTAGGTATCTTATTGCCTGCGTTTGCCATCTGAATGGGGATTCCTCCTTAAATTTTGAGAAATCCGCGTTATTCATAGGCATTGCTTCACTTTTATTTACGTTTATCTTGTATCCCGACACTTCTCCATATTCCTTCAATTTCTTATATAGTTCTTTTATTGCTAGTTCTGGTTCTGTTAAGTACACTATCACATCATCCGCAAACAGACTGATTTTATATTCCCTGTCTTTTATTTTTATTCCTTTTATATTATTATCTCTTCTTATCGATTCTGCTAGTGGTTCTATAGCTAGCGCAAACAATAATGGTGATAGTGGGCATCCCTGCCGCGTTGACCTGCTTAAGTTAAATTGCTTTGATACATGTCCATTTACTGTCACTTTCGCTAACGGTCCCTTATATAATGCTTTAATCCAATTAATATACTTCTCCGGTAAACTGAATTTTTGCAATACTTTGAACAAGTAATTCCATTCTACTCTGTCGAAGGCCTTCTCTGCGTCTAAAGCAACTGCTACTGCCGGTGCTTTATTTCCTTCTACTGCATGAATTAAGTTAATAAATTTACAAATATTGTCTGTTGTGCGTCTTTTTTTGATAAATCCAGTTTGGTCTAAATTTACCATTTTCGGTACCTGTTCTGCTAATCTGTTCGCTAATAGTTTAGCTATTATCTTATAATCTGTGTTTAGCAAAGATATTGGTCTATATGACGCTGGTGAGAGTGGATCTTTCCCTTGTTTTAGTATCACTGTAATTATTGCTGTTTTACATGAATCTGGTAAGTTTTGTGTCTCATCAATCTGGTTGATTACATCCAGGAGGGGCGGTATTATTAGGTCTTTAAATGTTTTGTAGAATTCTATTGGGAGTCCATCCTCTCCTGGTGTCTTATTATTTGGTAAATTTTTTATTATCTCTTGTATTTCTACTGTTCCAAATGGTTCTGTTAATTTATTTTGTTCCTCTATTTGTAGTTTTGGTAGTTCAATTTTAGTCAAAAATTCATCTATTTTCCCTTCTTTCCCTTCGTTTTCGGTTCGGTATAATTGTTCATAGAATTCTCTAAAGTTTTCCTTAATTTCTTTTGGATTATATGTAATTTGTTTGTCTTTTTTCCTTGTTGCCAATACCATTTTCTTAGTTTGCTCTGTCTTAAGCTGCCATGCTAGGATTTTGTGTGTTTTTTCCCCTAGTTCATAATATTTCTGTTTTGTCTTCATTATATTCTTCTCCACCTTATATGTTTGTAATGTTTCATATTTTATTTTTTTATCCGCCAATTCTCTTCTTTTGGTTGTATCTTCCTTTATTGCTAATTTTTTTTCTATGTTTATTATTTCCCTTTCCAACTGCTCTGTTTCCTGATTATAGTCCTTCTTCATCTTGGTTGCATAACTTATTATTTGCCCTCTAATGAATGCTTTCATTGCGTCCCATAGTATAAACTTATCTTCCACTGATTCCGTATTTACTTCAAAGTACATTTTTAATTGTTTTTCAATAAATTCTCTAAAATCCTGTCTTTTAAGTAGCATGGGGTTTAATCTCCATCTATACATTCTTGGAGGGATGTCTTCTAGCTCTATTGCCAATAACAGGGGTGAGTGGTCCGATAATAGTCTAGCTTTATATTCCGTTTTCCTAACTCTCCCTTGTATGTGGGCTGATAACAGGAATAGGTCTATCCTTGAGTATGTTTTATGTCTAGTCGAGTAGTATGAGTATTCCTTTTCTTTTGGGTTTTGTTTCCTCCATATGTCCACAAGTTTCATTTCTTGCATTGATTTATTTATAAATTTGGTTACTTTGTTCTTCCTGTTAATTTTTTTCCCCGTTTTATCCATATTTGGATCCAAATTCAGATTGAAATCCCCTCCTATTAGTATGTTCCCTTGCGTATTAGCTACCTTCAAAAAGATATCTTGCATAAACTTTTGATCTTCTTCGTTAGGTGAATATATATTAAGTAGATTCCAAAGCTCTGAATATATCTGACATTTTATCATAACATATCTCCCTGCTGGATCTATTATTTCCTCTTCTATTTTAAATGGCACATTTTTGCTAATTAATATAGCCACTCCTCTTGCTTTTGAATTATACGATGCTGCTGTTACATGTCCTACCCAATCTCTCTTTAATTTCTTGTGCTCCAATTCAGTTAAATGTGTTTCTTGGACAAATGCTATATCTATTTTTTCCTTTTTCAGTAAATTTAGTAGTTTCTTCCTTTTAATTTGGTTATGTATTCCATTAATATTTAGAGTCATATAGTTCAGCGTAGCCATTTTATATTTTGTTTATCTTCTCTTTCCGTTTTTCCATCATTACCTTTCCTCCTTTTCCATTTCTGTTTTCTTATTTTCAACTCTTTACCAGACAACATTCCTACAACATCCAACATTTTCCTTATTCTCCTATTTCTATCTTCTTTATCCCCAATCTCCCCTTCCCCTCCTGAGTTGCCCTTTATCCCTTGTCGGACAACCACATCTCCCCTCTCCATTTGGATTTGCGAATCCACTCGCAAGCGTCAACTGATTTTGCAGTGACCGCTCTTTTCCCCCCACCCAGCCCCCCCCAGAAAAGATTTCGTTTTTTATATGTCACAAAGGTCACTCTTTTAGTTCCCTCCTTATTCTCTCTATTCCATTACCTTCCCTTGTTAATTCTTGTCTATACTTTCTATGTTTTCCTCTAATTACAGATACTTTCACATATGCCCATTGTCTCTATTCACTCTTATACCTCTTTACCCGCATACATATCAATCGTGGTCATTTTTACCCTCCTTACCCGTCTTCATCCCTCAGTCTATTTTTGTCTTTACCCACATACATATCAATCGTGATAATTTTTGCTCTCATTACCCGTCTTCATCCCTCAGTCTATTTTTGTAATTGTTCTGCAAATTTTCGTGCTTCTTCTGGATCCGAGAATAGTCTGTTTTGTTGTCCTGGGATAAATATTTTCAATACCGCAGGATGCTTCAGTGTAAATTTATATCCTTTCTTCCATAAAATCGCTTTTGCTGCATTGAACTCTTTTCTCTTCTTTAGGAGTTCAAAGCTTATATCTGGATAAATGAAGATTTTTTGCCCTTTATACTCCAGTGGTTTGTTGCCCTCTCTTACTTTTTCCATTGTCTTCTCCAGTACCTTTTCTCTTGTAGTATATCTTAGGAATTTTACTACAATAGATCTTGGTTTTTGTTGTGGTTGTGGTTTAGGGGCCAATGCTCTATGTGCCCTTTCTATTTCCATTTCTTGCTGTAGTTCTGGACATCCTAGGGCCTTAGGGATCCATTCTTTTATAAACTCCCTCATATTCTTGCCTTCTACATCTTCCTTGAGGCCCACTATCTTTATGTTATTTCTTCTGTTATAATTTTCCATTATATCTATTTTTTGGGCTAGTAATTCTTGTGTCTCTTTAGTTTTTTTATTAGATTCCTCCAATTTCTTTTTTAAGTCTTCTACCTCCATTTCTGCTGCTATTGCCCGTTCTTCCATCTTGTCCATTTTTTTCCCCATTTCTGTTAAGGTCATATCCATTTTATTTATTTTCTTTTCTGTGTTGTTTATTCTTCTTCTTAAATCATTGAATTCCTGTGTTTGCCATTCTTTAAATGACTCCATGTATCCTCTAACAAGAGCAAGTACCTCCTTTACCTTGCCTATCTTTTCTTCTTCTATTTCCCTGTACTCTTCCTCTTCCTCTTCTTCTTCCTCTAGGTTGACCATCTGTTGTTTCTTTGCTGCCCTTTCCTCCTCTTCTTTCTTGTTTCTATTGTCTTCTGTGGTCTCTTCTTGCTGCAGGTGTTCTGCAGCTGTCGTTGCCGGCTGTGGAGATCGACTCCCCAGCTGGTCCCCCCTCCCGTCGGTGTGTTTTTTTGTATGCGCATCGCGCATGCGCGAGGAGTCGCGCATGCGCGGTTGCGCATTTTTACTCGGCTCTGTGAGCCATTGTTGTAGTTCTCTTTCTACCGACCTGAGGTAGTGGGGTCTTCTCTCCACTGCGGGCTTCTTCGGACAGGTAAGGCCTTCACCTTTTTCCTCCGTTGTCTTCTCTTCCTCTCTTCTTTCCGTTGATTTTGATTTTTCTCCTTTTGTCTCCATCTTCTTTCCACGTTTATACTCACTTTTCTTTAACTTGTATTTCTGTGCCTTTGTATTTTCTCTTGTTTTTCCCGACTTTTCTGGAGAGGGCTGGAGTTCACCGTCCGGCCACTACTCCATCACGTGACTCCTCCAGCACATCTCTGCACCTTTACGACTTGTGTCTGAGAGAATTCCCCTTTAAAAGATTGGTGGCAATCAGAGGTGGGGGAAGAAGATCAGCCAATTAGCTTGATTTTGTTTTAATCCATCAGGCAGAGGCCAAGCATTGTAAACCTTCATTGCATATGCTAGGGCTTAGAAATTTCCTCCATTGCACAGCAAGCTTGGGTGATACTAGTGGGAAAGCAAGAACACTTTTCACCCAATTCTTAACGTGCATCCTATAAATGATGGAAAAGGATAAAGAAGTCAGGAACAGAGGATACTCTGCTTCTAACTTATAGGAATTGTCTTGTAGACATGAAAAGCTGCGGACCAAGCGTTAATAATTATCATAGATCAGTGGTTCTCATTCTTTTTCATGTTAAGGTAGACTTGGCATCTCAAACAGTGGGGTATGTGGTTGAGATCCAGCAGATTAGAGACTGTGAGTCAAAGGATCTTCTCTATGTTGTATGAACTTATGACTCCCCAAGATGGCCTGATTGGTTTTATCTTGCATTCTTTGGACAGGATATTCTGGGATAATGATCATCCTTCCACGTTATTGGGTGGTGTTGTAGCCTTGTGACTTGTCAAGGGACAGGAGTTTTCAGCACTGCAGCCACCTCGTGGGGTGATCCAGAAGTGATGAGCTTTCCTATGCCACCCCGATTGTGTTAACTGAACTTGCAGTTCTGCTGTTGACATCAAATTTCCCACTCGGCAAGCTGATGGTTTTGGAAAACATAAACAGAAGGATTGGAGGGGGACACGTGTGTGGGGGATGTTATGGAATGTGTGCCCAAAATCTCCACTGCAGTGTTGGTCAAAATGAAGAACTGTTATTTTTTATTAGGATTTGTGTTGCTGGCTGGTCAGCATTTAATATGTCCCCTCAGCTTTGCAAAGATGGTGGTAAGCAACCTGCGTGAACTGTTGCCCTGTGTCGATAAGTTTTTATTGCAGTGCATTTGTACAACTGAGTACCGTATTTTACGGCATATAAGACCCATTTTTTCCCCCCAAAAATTGGCTCATAAATATTCCCTGTGCCTTGTATGCAAAGTTGAAATGAGGGTGATAATGGTGAGTAATGCCGATAGTGATCAGGTATCAGGGAGAGAGGGATCCCCCACTGTCCACTCGGCTTCTGCCATGATGGCCGCTGAGCAGGTCACCGGCTACTCGTCCAGCTTCAAGAAATCCACAGAGGTGCTGCGGCCCACAACTTCATGAGCCACCTTCCCTCGGGTGGCCCGTGCTTTCCGGAGCTGTCGCCACTCACCTCTCCCGGTGAGAGGGCCGACCACTGCGGACCCCGCCAGCAATGCAAGACCGCGCTTTCTGGAGCCACCGCCGCTTACTTCCCCTGGTGAGAAGGCTGACCTTGGCGGCCAACCATGGCGCTCCAGCCACTCAAGAGGTGCAGGAGGAACCTGTTCGCCAACTTGCCCTTAAATGGACTAAAAAAAAATCTTTGCTTTCCCTCCTGAAAATGTGGGGTGGTGGGGGGAATGCTTATATGCCTGTGGGTCTTGTATGTTGTCAAATACGTTAATTTTTTAAAATTGCTCGAAATGAAACTGACTCAAACAAGATCCCCAAAAGGTTTAAGGAAGTTCTTGTATCATTTAAATAAAGATGAGATCATTCTTTTGTGAAGGAACAATGCAGTAGTCTTCACTGAGTTGTATGCTGGGTGTGGACATCAGATGTGGAAACCAACACGGATGTGACTTGTACACTGTTAGAGTAATCAAGCAGTTAATTGCCAAGTTAAACAAGAGTGATCTCAGTGAGCAATGCCCATTAACTTCCCATATCAGCAGTTTGAAGTATGTGGTTCTTGGTGTATATTGAATCTGAGGATGAATGATATGTGGTCTTAAGCTTGAAGTTTGGCAAAATTAGTGAAAGGCATAGTATCTAAGGTTTTGATTTTCCTGTTGCTAATGTGCAGTAAAAAATAAAGCCATTTTTGGCAATGACAGCTCATTAAGCTCAATTAACATATTCCTGAAGGTTTTATGAGCTCACCATCTATTTCTAAAACTGAGTTGGTGTTTTTAAAGGAAGAATGCAAATGCATATTGTAATGGCTGTAGCCCTTTTACTGACAATGCACTGGGGTCCCCTGCGTGAAGGAACAGTTGGTATTTTGATTTTAACCATCAGTACACTGCTGCACCACCACCCTTCAATTGATCACCTCTGTCTTTTGGGGATTGTTAATGCAATATTGTTCTCATTCCCTGCTCAACCACAAACAGAATGCTGATGTAGTGTAAGGAACACTGTTCACACCAGGAATACCTTTTTAGGATGATCCAGAGTCTCTGAGGGGAACCAATGGATAATCTAATTACATAACTTTGTATGTTGATATTACTTGGTCCCAGGTTGGTCCCATCTATGACAGCAAGTGTCTTGCTCATCCCTTCAATATGTGTCTCTTCTAATTTAGAGATGCAGGCCGATGAGCCAACGCAGTCCAATTAACCTTCTAAACTTGTCTTCTTTGGCTTGGCTTCGCGGACGAAGATTTATGGAGGGGGTAAAAAGTCCACGTCAGCTGCAGGCTCGTTTGTGGCTGACAGGTCCGATGCGGGACAGGCAGACACGATTGCAGCGGTTGCAGGGGAAAATTGGTTGGTTGGGGTTGGGTGTTGGGTTTTTCCTCCTTTGCCTTTTGTCAGTGAGGTGGGCTCTGCGGTCTTCTTCAAAGGAGGTTGCTGCCCGCCAAACTGTGAGGCGCCAAGATGCACGGTTTGAGGCGTTATCAGCCCACTGGCGGTGGTCAATGTGGCAGGCACCAAGAGATTTCTTTAGGCAGTCCTTGTACCTTTTCTTTGGTGCACCTCTGTCACGGTGGCCAGTGGAGAGCTCGCCATATAACAGGATCTTGGGAAGGCGATGGTCCTCCATTCTGGAGACGTGACCCATCCAGCGCCGCTGGATCTTCAGCAGCGTGGACTCGATGCTGTCGACCTCTGCCATTTCGAGTACTTCGACGTTAGGGATGTAAGCGCTCCAATGGATGTTGAGGATGGAGCGGAGACAACGCTGGTGGAAGCGTTCTAGGAGCCGTAGGTGGTGCCGGTAGAGGACCCATGATTCGGAGCCGAACAGGAGTGTGGGTATGACAACGGCTCTGTATACACTTATCTTTGTGAGGTTTTTCAGTTGGTTGTTTTTCCAGACTCTTTTGTGTAGTCTTCCAAAGGCGCTATTTGCCTTGGCGAGTCTGTTGTCTATCTCATTGTCGATCCTTGCATCTGATGAAATGGTGCAGCCGAGATAGGTAAACTGGTTGACCGTTTTGAGTTTTGTGTGCCCGATGGAGATGTGGGGGGGCTGGTAGTCATGGTGGGGAGCTGGCTGATGGAGGACCTCAGTTTTCTTCAGGCTGACTTCCAGGCCAAACATTTTGGCAGTTTCCGCAAAGCAGGACGTCAAGCGCTGAAGAGCTGGCTCTGAATGGGCAACTAAAGCGGCATCGTCTGCAAAGAGTAGTTCACGGACAAGTTTCTCTTGTGTCTTGGTGTGAGCTTGCAGGCGCCTCAGATTGAAGAGACTGCCATCCGTGCAGTACCGGATGTAAACAGCGTCTTCATTGTTGGGGTCTTTCATGGCTTGGTTCAGCATCATGCTGAAGAAGATTGAAAAGAGGGTTGGTGCGAGAACACAGCCTTGCTTCACGCCATTGTTAATGGAGAAGGGTTCAGAGAGCTCATTGCTGTATCTGACCCGACCTTGTTGGTTTTCGTGCAGTTGGATAATCATGTTGAGGAACTTTGGGGGACATCCGATGCGCTCTAGTATTTGCCAAAGCCCTTTCCTGCTCACGGTGTCGAAGGCTTTGGTGAGGTCAACAAAGGTGATGTAGAGTCCTTTGTTTTGTTCTCTGCACTTTTCTTGGAGCTGTCTGAGGGCAAAGACCATGTCAGTAGTTCCTCTGTTTGCGCGAAAGCCGCACTGTGATTCTGGGAGAATATTCTCGGCGACACTAGGTATTATTCTATTTAGTAGAATCCTAGTGAAGATTTTGCCTGCAATGGAGAGCAACGTGATTCCCCTGTAGTTTGAGCAGTCTGATTTCTCGCCTTTGTTTTTGTACAGGGTGATGATGGTGGCATCACGAAGATCCTGAGGCAGTTTACCTTGGTCCCAACAAAGCTTGAAAAACTCATGCAGTTTGGCATGCAGAGTTTTGCCGCCAGCCTTCCAGACTTCTGGGGGGATTCCATCCATACCTGCTGCTTTGCCACTTTTCAGTTGTTCGATTGCCTTACATGTCTCATCCAGGGTGGGAACCTCATCCAGCTCTAGCCTTAGGGGCTGTTGAGGGAGCTGGAGCAGGGCGGAATCTTGGACTGAGCGGTTGGCACTGAAAAGAGATTGGAAGTGTTCTGACCATCGGTTGAGGATGGAGATCTTGTCGCTGAGGAGGACTTTGCCGTCTGAGCTGCGCAGCGGGCTTTGGACTTGGGGTGAGGGGCCGTACACAGCCTTTAGAGCCTCGTAGAAACCCCTGAAGTCGCCAATGTCCGCGCTGAGCTGGGTTCGTTTGGCGAGGCTAGTCCACCACTCATTTTGGATCTCCCGGAGTTTGCGCTGAAGATGGCTGCATGCGCAACGGAAGGCTTGTTTCTCCTCTGGACAGGACGGCTTTGTAAGGTGAGCCTGGTGGGCAGCTCGCTTCTTTGCCAGCAGCTCCTGGATTTCCTGTCTGTTTTCGTCAAACCAGTCCTTGTTTTTCCTGGAGGAGAAGCCCCCCTAACCTTGTACGTCTTTGGAATATGGGAAGAAATCAGAACACCCGGAAGAAGCCCACACATTGATGGGGAGAACATACAAACTACTTACAGACAACGACGGATTCTAACCCAGGTTGCTAGTCCTGTAACACTGTTGTGCTAACTACTACACTAACTGCTTCTTGACCTTATTTTTGGCAATGGAAAATTTTTGTTAATGTAGTGAATAAATGCAGAAATGTTCTACAGGTCAATCAGCATTCATAGAGATAAAAATGCGTGTCTTTTGGAATTGATGGAAAACAGTTAATTACATTAATTTGGGAGGTTTTTTTTACATCTACAAGGAAAATTGTAGATGTCAATCGAGGGAAATCTGGTTTCAGATTTACTTTAAATTGAGAATGGTAGGTTTATCCTTGCAGCACATTGCCTTTGAGTTTGCGTCAGTTTTGGTTTAAATGCTAGTACAGGTACACTCTGACGTGTGTCCATGTTCCGTTCTGGCTGACCCGTTGTATCTCGGAATGGATGCATGTCGGAATTGCATACTTACCTTGTTCGTCGGCATCCCTGGGTCGGTGCGGCCATCTTGATTTCTATGCATATGCTTGAGTTTTAGGTGCATGCGTAGTGGGTTCGCATATTGGAGTTCGCTTTGTGCATGCCTGAGAGTTAAGCCCCCTAGCGATATTGAATTCGCGCCCTTAACTCTGGTGCATGTGGCAACTGAACTCCAATATGCAAACCCACTTCATGTGCCAACCGAAGACTTGCACATGCACACAGGAATCAAGATGGCTGCGCCCAGCTTACGGACCTCAGGATGCCGACTAACAATGTATGTACATTTTGGCTTTTGCATGCCTTCATTGCCCTGAATCCCTGTTATAGTTTGTCAAATACAACATAATCTGCATAAATTTTAATATTTTTTCTTTATTTAAGAAAAATTGGTTGTATGTGCAGATGGACGCAAGTCACATTGGTCGTAAGTTGGGGAGTAGCATGTAGTTATTTTTTTAAAATTTATTTATTTGTTCAAAAAACAAATAATATATGACATATACAGCAATTAAACATGAACATGAACGTTTTTTTATATAAATATATAGAAAAAAAAAGAACCCCCCCTTCAGCCAACTTTCTGAAGGAGAGCCATAAAACAAGAAAAAGAAAGAATATTTAAAAAAAGTTAAATAAACTTATTAAAATCTAATCAATATAAATTGAAATGTAAATATTCTGAGTATAACAGCCACTTATTAATAAAAAAATCATAATTATCATGCAAAACATATGTATTTTTTTCCATTATTAAACAATATTTCATCTCATGCCATCTATTGATATCAATCATATTTGTATCTTTCCACATACTAGCAATACATTTTTTCGCTACGGATAAAGCTAAATATACAAAAGCAAGCTGGAATTTATCTAATCCCAAACCTTTCAGAGGTTGCAAACTACCCAATAAAAATACTGTTGGATCTAAAACTATTTTAATCTTATACAGGTATTCTAAAAACGGTTGAAATTTCTATATATATACATAACCAAACAGCATGAAAAAAAAGTTCCAACCGTATCACCACATCTAAAACACAAATCTGATTCATTAAAACTATATTTTTAAAATTTTTCAGGTGTCAAATATAATTGATGTAAAAAATTGTAATTAATCATTGCATAACGTGCATTTATCAATCTAGTTACACTATCATAACAGATGTCTAACCAATCATCTTCAGAAAAAATAAAACCAATATCCGCTTCCCATTTAGATCTATTCTAACCCTTTTTATCCATACCATCCTGTAATATTTGATACATAAATGAAATATAACCCTTCTCTGGTACCTTCATAAGAAAAGTCTCAAATTTAGACATTTTAGGTAAAATCATATCTATCAAACATACATTTTACCAAAGATCGAATTTGATAATAAAGAAATAAAGAATTCTTATCAATACCAAAATCTTCCCTCATCTGATTAAAAGATTAAAAACTTACCCTCTTTAAAACAATCTCCCATATTTTTCACACCTTTAAATCTCCAATGCAATAAACTTTGATTATGTATTGAAAAAGAAATAAGTTGATTATTATATAACGGAGTCAAAGCCAAAAGCTTGCCCCTAGAGCCTATCATTTTATTTTTCTTTATCCATAACTTCATTAAATGTTTTAGTATAGGCACATTATATTGTTGTAACAAATTTATATTCCACCTAATCAAAAATTAATGTATTTCAAATTCAGAAATACTTGCCATCTCAATTTTAGCCCAACTAGGTGGCCGTAACAAATCCATCAGTGAACTAATAAATTTAAGTTGGGCTACCTCATAATAATTTTGAAAATGTGGTAAACGTAGTCCCCCTAACTCATATTTCCAAGTTAATTTATTCAAAGCTACTCTTGAAAATTTACCCCTCCACAAAAACTCCCTAACCATTTTATTTAAATCTCGAGAAAAAAAAATTTCATTTAAATACGGAATAGATTGAAACAAATATTATATACGTGGAAAAATATTCATCTTAATTGTATTTATCGTTCCCATTAAATTAAGAGGTAAATTTTTTCATTTAATCAAATCAGTTAACTGAGCATAATTTATATAAAGATTGATAATTTACATTCAAAATTATACCCAGATATTTAATTCGATCAGTCCACTTCAAATTAATAATATTCTTATAAACTGAATAATCTCCTTCACTTACCGGTAATATTTCACTTTTTTCCCCAATTAACTTTATATCCAGAAAGACATCCATATTGTATTAAACACACCTTCAAGTGCAAAAGTGACTGAGCTGGGTTTATTAAATACACCAATACGTCATCAGCAAGTAAATTAATTTTATACTCCTCATCTAAAACTTTCATACCTTGTATCTGTGTATTTTGTCTTATCAGCTGCGCTAAAGGTTCAATTTGCTGATTTGGAAATTAAAATGGCTATGCCGAATGGTAAATCGCCTGGTGATGATGGATTTTCAGTTGAATTTTATAAAATTTTTATGATGATTTATCTGCAGTGTTTGGGCATGTATTACGTCAAGTTGGAGAACATTATGAATTACCTGAATCTTGTTCTAGTGCTTTAATTACAGTAGTTTCTAAAAAAAGATAGAGATCCTTTGAAAGTATCTTCATATAGACCAATTTCGTTGTTAAATGTAGATTATAAAATAATAGCTAAAATATTAGCGTATAGATTGGCTAAATTTTTACCACAGTTGATTCATATTGATCAAACAGGTTTTATAAAGAATAGATGTGCTTCAGATTATATTTTGCTCGTGATTAGTTTGATTAATAGATTTTGACAATCTTTAGATCACCCGATGGTGATATCCTTAGATGCAGAAAAAGCATTTGATAGAGTTGAATGGAATTTTTGTTTAAAGTTTTGGAGAAATTAAAGTTTGGTCCTTCTTTTATTGGTTGAATTAGGGCTCTAAATAGTAAACCGGTAGCTAGAGTATTGACGAATGGTTTGATTTCGGAATCTTTTAAGTTAACTCGATCAACTCGTCAAGGTTGTCCTTTATCACCAGCTTTGTTTGCATTAGTGATTGAACCTTTAGCATAGTTGATAAGACAAAATGTAGTTATTTTAAACACATAAAATGCAGGTTCAAAAAAATTTTTAAAGTGAGTTTTCCCTAATATGCGCAGATATTAGAAAGTTTTCCTTTATAACCCTGTCATTTAGTTCAATATTGAAGATACCTTATTGAAGAAGGAAGCCCTGGTAGATACAGATTTGTCACTAAATCAGAAGCAGAATTTATTGTCATGAACGAGTCATGAAAATATTCATATCATAACTATCTTTTGGATTTCAGGTTTGCTTGAAGTGGTATTCAGATAAATGGTATTGATATTAAATGAGGAGAAAAGTATATCAACACAGCATTGGCTTGAGTAACCTTTTTTAATATTGACAGAGGTATACAAAATGTAGTGATTGATGGTAATGTCCATTCCAAAGTCATTATCCTGTTGTATGGCTTAGATTACAGGTAGCTATTGAAATCAGGTGAGCAAAGATGGATTTTGCAAAGTTTAATTGGCGCAAGTAGTACGTCCGCTTGCTGACTTCTGAGGGGACGTTTTGGCTGTCACACTGCGAACAGTCTCATTGTAAAAGGCAATGTTTTGGATTTGGTTAAAGAATGATTTTCCTGAATTACTTCCTTGCTGCTTCACTTGATATTTCTGGCTGGCTTTTTTTTTGATGAATACTTTTGGTGTACTCACATTCATAAAATAATGTTGCCTTTGCTTCTGTTCCAACTCTGCTGAATGGCTGAATTGTAACCTGGTATGGGGACACCAATGCCTCTGAGCAGAAAGTCCTGCAAATAGTAGTGGACACAGCCCAGGACAGCATAAGCAAAACACTCTCTTCCCACCATCGAGCACATGTACAGGGAACACTGCTGTTAAAGAGCAGCAGCATTCATCAAGGATCCACACCACCCAGCACACACTTTGTTCTCGCTGCTGCCATCAGGAAAAAGGTATAGGTGCCACAAGACTCTAACCACCAAGTTCAAGAACAGCTGCTACCTCTCCACCTTCAGACTCTTCAACAACAAACTCGATCAGGAGCTTTTGATGGACTCTTGCTTTTGCACTTGGATTTTTTTCCTCTGTATTGCAGGGTTTTTTTTTACATTTTTAAATTTATTTACATGCGTACATTGAGTCCCATTTTTTTTGCACTCCCAATAAGTGGTAATTCTGCTTTGCCCGCGGGAAAAAAGAATGTATGTGATGTCATGTGTGCGCTCTGACAATAAATCTGGAATCTGATCTCTCTAACTCTGCGCTCTGACATACTGACCTTGTGCATGGGTTAACATGCTGGATAGCACACAAAACTACCCTTGACTCACTGACTTGAGTACATGTGACAATAAACTTGTAGAAGCTGGTACTAGGCTTCCCTATCCAGTTAGACTGTTATCCTTCATCTCACACTGCTTTCCTACTAGATTTTCCCAGCTGCCTTGATTCCTTTAATCTTTTCATCTTGATCTTAAACACTTTCACAGATTTCTGTTGCAGAATTACAAATTTACAGCCCTCCCACTGAGGGCAGAAATGATTCCATATCTAATTTCAGTACCAATGCCTTCTCCTGAGACTGTGACCCCCTAGTTCTATACTTTTCAGCCAGAGGAAATGGCCTCAGCCTGGGCTGGACAGAATTTTGTAAATTGAATTTGAAATTGACATTGAAATTTCAAATAAAAGTCCCTTGTTCCATTTTCCAGGCAAGGTTGATGATAATTGCAATTCTAGTGTGCGACTGAACATACAAAGTGTTTGGACCTGGTACCTGTTTGGAAAATGCATTCACCACCATGATGTATCTGTGACTGCACCCTGTGTAGAGTGGAACTGATGAATGAGCTCTGTGTATTCAAAGTGTGACAAATGGCTTTGGAGAAGTCGCTCATACACAGTGGATTACATTTGTCCTTGTTCATTAATTAGTGTGAAATGAAACTTGATCGATTGAAACAAGTATCCCTCTTATCACTTCAAATTTTGGGTCATGTGGCATCATTTCTCATGTTTTGAGCTGAAGGATGGCTTTACATTGGGTACAGGGGTTGTTTGTTGCTCTTGTGAAAGTAACAGTATTAATACATGAACTTAATTAATCAGCAATTTGAAACCGATCTTTGTCCTTTCATCCAATGGAAATGTTTAATTCCATTCTGCAGAATTTAGTTAATGCACTGTATAAAAACATGTGTGACTCATGTCACACTATAAATTGTCCCCAGCAGCCAGATTATCAAGGTAAATAAGATTCCTACGATGCATTAATTTTGCATACACTGTGTGCTCTCAGAGGTTCTAACTGCGCTGAATTTTGTTTATTCAACTTAATTGATCAAGTTAAGGCGAGAAAGTGTATATCAAATTTCCTTGGATATAGTGGATGCTTGTTTCAATTTTTAAAAATTCTTCTATCAGTTTAAATCATTCATGGAAATCTGAGCAGGTAGAAAAGGCCTGCTTATTGAATTGTTGCATCCTTTGACAGAATGACAGTCACAGACATAACATTTTGTCTATTACAGAATCCACATATGTCGCAGGAAGGAAATTCTTTGCTTTTGCACCATGCCTTTCACATCCTCCAGTGTCTTGACAGCACTTGATCATTCCCAAAACACTTTGCGTGACTTGGACATTACCTTCAAGACCACTTCAGTCTCTTGGGAACTTCCGCCATTGTTAGTAGAATGTGTCTGGAATATAAATATTCTTATTCATATTTTCAGTGGCACTGAGATTTTTAGTAAGTTCTTCAAGCAGGTTTGTGACAGTTGTGATGTGCTTCCAATGTTGATGTGATCACCTGATGTCAGGGAAACTGCTGTAGTGTCTGTAATTCACAGTGATCAGCATGTTAAGAGTCAAATTAGATATGGAGCTCATGTCACAATAATGGGGGAAGAATCGGCACCAGCGAGGTAATAATTCTCTCAATATGAGAGAACGTTTTGAGGGCAAGGGTGGTAATTGATTCAGAGTTTGAATGGAAATGAAACTTTGAAGCTAAATGTAAATTTTCTTTTTCAAAGTCTCGTCAAGTTTTAATTTGGGTTTCTTTTAGGAGATCTTGAGATTAATGTGCATGCGTTATGTGGAGATATTTAAACTTGGCCATGCATGTTCTCAATTACAGGGGAAAATATGTCCATGATAATTACCGATGCTGGTATTGCAATCATTGATTTTGATGGTCCCTGTACTTCTGGTTTTCGTCACCCTTGAGTGTAAATTCTACCACATTCTACAAGAGGGCATATCTCTTGTCAAAGGATAGGTTCTAAAATTTACAGGCTCAATCTTGAAAAAAAATTAGATTTAATTTGATTTTGACTTGGTCCTATAATAACTATATATGCAATGAACAGGCCAGAAAGAAAAAAAAATGATTGCTGTGAATTGAGTCACTGGTTTTGTCTAGTTTCACTCAAAATTCCCACCTTATAGGAGGGAACTTTGGGTTAGTTCTGTAGTTTCTGTGGAGTGGGAATTGTCATCTGATGATGCATAATTAATATATTTCTGCTCCTCTGCACATTTTTAGTTGTCTTTAGACTGGCAGCAGACATTTACGAGCCACTAAAAAATTGATTTAGACTCTAAAGAACATAAATAATTAATGATACAGTGATCAGTGTTTTTGCACTGGGGGAAGCCAGTGATATTGCTTGCAGATGTAAAAATGGGTGGACTGTGATCACATGTCTTTTCGATTTGGTACCATTTCATTAATTGGTCATGGTATAGATTCTGCTGCCAAGTAGGACACAAGCTTGTCACCCACCTTTTGTGAATTTGATCCCATTGACGAGGCATGTTTTGTGTATGAGGGTGGTACAAGTCCAGAACCAGGAGCTCTTGCTCTGCATTTGATGGCACACTGAGTTATGGAACTGTGCTTTAGGAATTGAGCTGCAAATCCGTGGAATTGCAAATGTGATGTGGGGAGGTTGTGGATGGATCATCTATCATTGAGACCACCTTTATAAATTTTAGACACTAGGAGAAACGTCTGACAAAGGGATATGTTTAAGTGGATGAGGCATTGGATCAGTCATGATCTTATTAAATGGTCAAGGAGTCTCGAGGTCGTTCGGCTCAGTTCTTTTTTGTGTTCGAAACACACCCAGTCATGCCTGTTGCTGGTTTGTGCTGTTCTTGTTGACCTCTGACAGATCTTGGAGTTGGATGGTGCATTGAGATTGGCAAAGAGAAGAAAGTAGCTAGAATCTTGATTTGAAAAGATGTACAGTAGCCACGTCGACTTTGTGAGTGCAGGCTTGGGCTTGACTGTTGATATTGAGGTTTGTACAGGCATAGTGGGAGATGAGCCCAAATGTGGAATTGACACCTAGCCAGGGTGAGGAGAGCATTGGGAAAGAGAGACAATAAACCACATCGACATACTTAGCCAAGTGGGAGACCGATGGATTAGCGCTGCCACATGGAACAGGCTGAGGCATCCTAGTATGGAGTCTCATTGGAGGGAAACAGACTCTATCATCAGCGGATCTGCATCTTTGATTAATCTTGATATGTGATCATTATAGTGCCAAAATAATCAGCTGTCAGCTAAAGTAGTAATGATGTATAATCTTCCCATGTTTAAAAAGTTTCCATGCTTTGCTGTGCCAGGCATTCGGAACCAGTGGGCGGAAACTCTTCTGAACAAATGGCCTTGAGCTCGTGTTTCTTACCTGCTTTTTTATTTGAATATTTTATTGAAAATTTTCTCCATACCTGTAGTAGTCAAACTTAATATAATAGTACAAATTACAAAGGGGGGAAATTAAAACTCTATACATGATGGTATATAATCCTCCGCCACCCCAAAACCACCCACCCTCAAAATATTTTATATAAAAATATAATATAGTTCTATAAAGGAAAGAAACTTTCAGGATTGCACAGAGGGATGTAATTAACACAATTTTTGAATATTTTATTTTGATTTTTTACACTCAAAGTAATTCCAACAATCAATACAATCTTTTTCAACATTTGTGGTATGTACAGAGTCTGTGTTTCATCATTTCCCCCCCCCCCCCCCCCCACCCTTCCCCCAAACATATAACCAGATTGATTATACATTATATAGATACAGGTGGGGTTCAGAGCCCCCACCGAAACCTAAAAATTATGCAACCTAATTAACTAAATAACACAAGTAAGGAATAAAAAAAACTAAAATAAAACATACACATCGCCTGTGCCAAGTTCCATCTCCTTAACTCCAATCCTTTCTCAAATGGGGTTGATTTTTATAACATCCATATTTCTCAGGGAGGGGGAGCTAGTTAACCTACATCCCATTGTATTTCAGATGTGGTTGTCACACATTAATGAATGTATCATGTTTTTTCCTCCCTTAGATTGTAAACGATTTTCTCCAAGGAAATTCAATTTTGCATTTCAATATTCCATCGTGTGGCATTTGATTGGGAGTCGAACTTCCATGTAACTGCTATACACTTGCTGGCTACTGCCAAAGTGACCTTCGTAAACTGAATTTGATATTTGGACAGTCTAAAACTCATATTTCTGATATCTCCCAAAAGGCACGCTCCTGATCTTGTCGAAAAATCATAACATAACATAACATAACAATTACAGCACGGAAACAGGCCATTAGGCCCTTATAGTCCGCACCGAACCAAACACCCCTTTCTAGTCCCACCTCCCTGCACAATGCCCATAACCCTCCATCTTCTTCTCAGCCATATACCTGTCCAACCTTTTCTTAAATAATACAATTGACTCCGCCGCCACTATTTCTCCCGGAAGATGATTCCACACAGCTACCACTCTCTGAGTAAAGAAGTTCCCCCTCATGTTACCTCTAAACCTCTGCCCCTTAATTCTTAACTCATGTCCTCTTGTTTTAATCTTTCCTCCTCTTAACGGAAATAGTCTATCCACATCCATTCTGTCTATCCCTTTCATAATCTTAAATACTTCTATCAAATCCCCTCTCAACCTTCTACGCTCCAAAGAATAAAGACCCAATCTGTCCAATCTCTCCCCATACTCCAGATGCTTTTGTAATTTTTTTTCTGAATGTCCCCCAAGTCTTCCCAGAAGGGTCTCACCTTAGTACATAGCTAGGTGGCGTGGACAAAGGTTCCAATCTCCACACCACACCTAAAGAACATTTCTGAAATTTCTAACTTTGATTTATATAATTTTTGTGGTGTGAGGTACAGCTGGTGCAAGAAGTTGTATTGCACCAACCTGTATCTGGCATTAATGACCCCAGTCACACTGTCCAGACACAGGTCTTGCAACTACTCTTCGTTGACTGTTGTGCCCAAGCCTGACTCTCATCTCTCCTTCGACCTGTGTAAGCCCAGCTTCGGGCCCTCACTTCAGAATATGTAATTCGTTCAAGAAATAAATTTACACACATTCCCTTGTCGAATTAGAATCTCCACATTTCTAGACCCAGGCAGGATCGTAGACGGTCTTAATTTTTCCCTTTTTAAAAAAAGTTCTTTTTAGTAGATAGCAGAAGAATGTTTTTGAGCACACAGATTGAAACAAAATTCTTTAATAAAATTCAGAGGAGATTCTTCCAGGTCCAGGGGTACAGGAAGCACAACATTATAACTTTAAAGCTAATATTTGAGTATAGAGACAACAAATTTGTAGAAATGTAGCAAATTTCTCAAATTATGTAATTTTTTTTTCCAAAGGTATAGAATTTTGAATTTCTGCATTCCATCTTGCCATAGTCAAATGTGTATTTGATTTCCATGTAATAAATTTCCTTGCCATTCCTAATGCAACTTCAACAAATTCTCTTTGATATATTGACAATTTTAATTTAGGTTTTGATCCTTCAATATTTCCTAACAAAAATAAAAATAAGTTTTGCAGAAATACAACACATCTAACTTGTTCCAGAAAGTTTCCTAAATCCACCCAAGAATATCTCACCTTGGGATAAGACCAAGTTGAATGTAAAAAAAAAGTTCCTATATCCTCACCACATCTAAAACACTGATCTACCAGTCTGATTCCAATCTATTCAACTTTTTTGGTATAAGATACAAATGATGTAAAAAAAAATTATACTGAACTAATCTGTATCTTACCTTAATAGTATTAGACATACAATCTCTGCAAAGATCCACCCATCTTTGCTTGTTAATTGTGATATTTAAAGCTAGTTTCCACCTCTGTCCAGATATATGAACTCCACATTTAGGAGTTCCTAATTGTAATAAGGAATATATTTTATGGAAATAATTTTTTTAACAATTCCTTTCCTAATAAGAATTTCTACTTCACTACAACCAGGTAACAATATAGTTGGTCCTAACTTGTTTCTCAAATATGCTCTCAGTTGGAAATAACAAAAAAAAGAGTATTTTGGGTTATTCCATATTTACTAAGGTACATGCTTGATGCCAAGATGGTTTTTTTTTTAAGTTGCCTGCACACATATCCCAGCAGATACAGAGTTTCTTCCTGTCACTGAAAGGTACTGAAATTACTGGCTTATTATTCAATAGCCTACACAATAGATTCTTGGTAGTGACATAAAAGCACCATGGCAACTGAGGAATATAAATTTGGAGTGATGGAGTTTTTAAGTAATTGAATAAAACAAACTACAGATGCTTAAAAAAAAATTCACAGTAGAAAGAAAATGCTAGAAACACTCCAGTTAGGGCAGCATCTGTACAAAGGGACAAAGAGTTTTCAAGAAACTTTAGCTCTGTTTCTCTTTCCACAGATGCTTCCTGACTTGAGTGTTTCCAACATTGTTTGTATTTCTTTCTCTCTTTTTAATATATTTTAATTGTGTTTCACATAATAAGCATACATAATAAATGACAATTACATACAAGCAAATCCATACCAAGGGAGCAGAAAAAAAATGAATAAGTCATAAAATGTGCAAATTGAAGTGTGCACACAACCGCAAAGTGTGGAAAGAATGATGTACATGCAAGAAGTGGAAGACTGGTTTATTGCACTGGCAGCTCTGCTTGTATTCTCCCCCCGCTACGGACGACAGGAGTGACATCACAGCAGTGCCGGCCTCTGGTTGATCGGTGTTCTCGCTGTTGCTCGTTATTTCCTGCCGTGCGAGTTGTCACCTGGGATGAAGGTCGTTGGCCCCCGTGGGATCTGCGCGGTCGTTGCGTTCGTTGGCCATTTGGCCATCTTGTGTACCTGGTCATGTCCCGGTTAGTGGGCTGCTACAATATCTACATTAATAGTTACTTGTAATAACTCCATCTAGTAATAAACATAATGAATGCAACCATGACAGACTGTTATATTAAAATAATAAGAATTTTTTTAAAACCCAGAAAGACTAAAACTAAGCTAATCTAATACCCTCCCTCTAATCAAGGTTACTTTTTTTTGGATGAAAAATAAATAAAGAATGATGTGGATCGCTGGTGACCCTTGGAGAATAGTCAAAGAATTACTGGAACATATAATACTTTGTGACTCTTCCAATTATAAAAAAATTCTAAGAATGGGTCCATAACTTCATAAATTGAAACTTTCTATCTTTAATATTACATCTGATTTTTCTCTAAACTTAAATAATCATATAACCACTGCATATGACTCCTTCCCATTTCAATAAAATGGCTCGACTGGCTATTGATGTAGTAAAAGCTAATACTTTTTCTTGAGATGCTGATAGAGGTTTATTTCTTTAGATGTTTACAATTTAGGCATTTTGTTCAGTCCAGGCTTTCTGATTTTCCACAAATTTCTAATACTAACACTCTTGATTTGCTTTTTAGCATACAGTTTTATTTTCATGGTAGATTAATAGTAAAATAATTTGCTGGACTTAAATTAAGTCTTAATGGCTGGGATCAAAAGCGATTGGGAAAGAGACTTGAATATAACTTTTTCAGATGAAGATCAGTATTCTACTCTCAGTTTGATTAATGATTCCTCATTTTGTGCAAGACATTGCTTGTTACAATTTAAGGTGGTGCATAGAATTCACACGTCTAACTTAAATGATCCCATTTTTATGCAGAGAATGATCCTTTTTGTGAGAAATGCAAAATTTTGAAACCTCTCTGATACATTCTGGGAATGCCCAGATTTAGAGAGATTCTGGAAAGAGATTTTTCAAACTCTTATCAACAATTTTTAAGATGAACGTGGAACCCTGCCTATTAATTGCTCTGGTTTTTCTCGCGACTCAGATGACCCATTGCTTGTATTTCAAGTAGTTCTGTTAATTAAATAAAATGTGGAAAAAAAACTGGAATCCCGGCGAAGTCGGGATTGATATATAAAAGCAGCAGGCTCACTAATGTGTTTCAGAGGTTATGATCTGCCAACCTTGCATGGTCTGCCCACTATTTGATTCTGAACAACTTCCTTCAGTGACTCGGTTGATTGAGACTGGCCTTGCAAAGTACATTCCTCTCGAACAAATAACAGTGGGGCCATTGGGCCTGCATGCTGGGCCTTTCTGCTTTTTATGAAAGTGTGGTTTCAAATTTCCCACATCTTCACCATCAAATGGACACCCTCCCTAAATGTATGAGAGAGAGAGAGACAGCTTCCATCAATGGGGATAACAAGTTCTCCATGAATTTTCAATTACTGCACCTGTTTTGTGGCATTAAATAAAGCCTGAAATTGAGGAATGAATATAATAACCCATTGTGTTAATTTCCGTAATTGTTTTAATACCCTTGCAATAGAACGAAAGTTTTAGACCATGTCACCCAGGTCTAGAGTTCTCCTACAGCTGCTGTAGGTGTGGACAGTAACTTCTTTGGCTTGGCTTCGCGGACGAAGATTTATGGAGGGGGTAAAAAGTCCACGTCAGCTGCAGGCTCGTTTGTGGCTGACAAGTCCGATGCGGGACAGGCAGACACGATTGCAGCGGTTGCAAGGGAAAATTGGTTGGTTGGGGTTGGGTGTTGGGTTTTTCCTCCTTTGCCTTTTGTCAGTGAGGCGGGCTCTGCGGTCTTCTTCAAAGGAGGTTGCTGCCCGCCAAACTGGACAGTAACAATGCTTTGTTAAAGGGACACTCATTATGGCCTGCACTTCCTCCTTCTGAAGGCAGCTTTTGCTGAAATGTTTTTCACAGGAGCACCAGTGCCTTCCCAGTCTTGATATTAAAAGGCTTCTGGACCTGAGGGTTTGAGTTGGTTCCTGCTATCCACAGATGTGCATTTTGCGGCCTCTGCTCCAAGATACCCCGCACAAAGTAGGAAAGCTAGCCTATTCATTTCCTTCTATGACCTCAAGTGACGCTCCAGTGTTGTGCAATCCAGTCTGGAACTGTATCTTTCACATAATATGGAAGCAACACTTGGATGGAACCTGATTTAAAGAATAACAAGGCAGTTCTCTGCAGCACCTTGGGCCAAAATTAATTCTTTACATATCAAGCTGGTTAACTGGCCAATGTGATATTGCTAGTTGGAAATTTTCTGTTTGTTTTGCTTGTTTCATTCCTAAAAATGAAGCACATTGGATTTTCAGGAAATTCATTTTTCGTAAGGAATCTTCTTTCTCTCTTTGTTTTTCTTTTATTTTCTGTTTTTTTCTCTTCTTCCAACTCCCTCTCCTTGCTTCCCCACTTACATAGTCTACAGATGCACATTATCAAGAGGTTCTAAAAACAATTGTTCATTTCAGAGCTGTTGGTGTGCTCATTGCTTAATTTCAGACTCTTGTGAAGTGCATGTTTTTGTTTATGTGCAACAATCTATCTCTGGTGTCTACATATTATGGAGTGATTTATTGTTCTCGGCTGTTTTAGCTGTGTGATGAGAGTTTATTAGGTCCTTTACAGCCCAAGGTCCTTCATGGGGGGGGGGGGGGGGGGGGGGGAGGGGAAAAGCAAACTCTTCCTTTGGCCCGAGGTGAAAGTGGAATAACAAACCACTGTGTAGATGTAATTATAATCCAGCAATGGGTGGGAATGAAACAATAACGGCTCCTGGCAGCTGTTCAGTTATCTGCTATATCGGAATGATTTACAAGCTACGGCATTATTTAACCACACAGCCTTTGTGGGCATCTTTTATTTTGTGTGCCCACTTCTACCCTGGCCCACATCCTCCTCCCACACCCTCGATTCTCCTATTCCCTAAAGGTTCTTGTGCTTGAGAAACCAGTTCCAGAAAAGGTGATGAAGCCTGGGGCAGTTCAGCCATAAATGGGCCAAATGGCTGAATTCTGCTCCTATTTTCTTGGTACAGGGCAGTTGATCAAGTACAACTGACCGTAGCCCACCATGGATATTTCTTGTGTGAGCTCAGTCAGTGAAGGGCATCATCACAGCTGACGTGACCACATCACAGCTGATATTTAGTGCAGAACGTGCCCAAGATATTGAAAAGGTTGAAGCTTAAAGGAGACTTGTATGAGATCTTTGTAAAGTAAGTTTCCATCTAAGAGAATTTACAAGAAAAGACCATTCATGCAATTTAGTAATTAATCCATTGAAGAAGCAAGGATGCTGAAAACATCACAGGGTTGGGTTGATGCAAGTGGCTTAGATACTTTCTTCAGGAAAATAGCTGAGAACGTGAGAGAAATGGGAGTAGCTGACAGGCTGAAATGAGGTGAATGGGGTAGGGAGGATTTGTGAAGTGCAAGCACCTACATAAATTAATTGAACCAAGTGGCCCATATCGGTGTGCTGTAATTCATGCAAGAGCAGATATACTAGTAATTTTTGTGCTTCTGTTTGTAATGGTCAAGGCACCCAATTGTGGAACCATAAATGCAACCTAAGGAATGAATGTGTAACTTCCCACCTTATCTGTTCTAACCACATGAATGCACTTGCCAACTAACTCGGTGAGAAAGCTAAAAAACAGGTTTGATGTGTTTCCAAAGGCATAATGTGTGCTTGAGGAAGTAAAAGGAATTAGTGTTCTTTCTAATGGTAGACAGCTGTAATCTGTACCTTTGCATTTTGGCTTCAGTTTAGCAATGAACTACTCCATTTCAACTCCTGCTGCTACCTGGTAAAATTTTAATTAGGGATTCTACATGCTTGGTGTCCATTGTTGAATCAACTGAATTCAATGGGGAGAGGTATGTTAAAGCTATAAAATTAATGAAGCCTTTGAATAAGTGAGCGAGAAAAATCCAGCCACTATCTAATTTGCTTTGCTGGGAATAATTGGTCCAGTTGGTTGAGCTTGGGAGCCAAACCCAAACTGACGTTGTCTGGGATCATAAATGGTTTTGAGCAACTGTAAAATGTGACATGATTTAGACCTTAAATTATCATTTAATTTTTTTTTATTCATCACTCATGCTCAAGTAAAACAGGGCCATCTAGTCTTTAGTATTGTAATATGTGAGAGAATGGCTGATGAGACTGATCTGGGGTTGAAAGGTCCTTTCACACAAGTGACAGGTGTTGGGAAATTTGATTTTAGAAATTCTCTTTATTTCAGTTTTCGCTTCATCATGAACGAGCACTGCTCTTTTTCTATCCGTCATGTAACTCACATACAAGCCACCACTTAATGAGAGCATATTAGCAGCTGGAACATATCTGATGCTCAAATAATTGTATGAAATGTTTTAATAGGATTGAAGTTGTGTGGGTTCAGGAAGTGCCTCTTTGTTAAGTGGCTTATTTAGTGAAAGGTTATTAAAAGGCTGAAGGCTCAAATATCGTATTGGTTTAGAAATTGCTCCTATTGGATCTTTTACAAATGTAAATCTTACCTAATATCTGACAGGAGTGGGATTGAAGGAACATATTTGCTTTGTGTGCTCTATTTATGCCTTTGTTTTCCTGCTAAGGGTGAATCTTCTCATGTTGGTTTATGGGAGGGTGGCTTTCCTAGGCCACAACGGAGGTTAATAAAGTTCAGATGTGTTCACTCATTGATGGTATTGTGCTTGGCTCTGAAAGTGGCATGACCTCGTTAGTCCTTTAGTTTTATTACTCTTCTGAGATTTTATTAGCTACTCGAGGCATGTCCCTCAAGGGTTATGGCAAAGGTGTTTTGATAATGGAGAGAATAAGTAATTAAAGCAGACAATAAAAATGAAATTGGCCTTCATAGGCAACCATGATAGTACATAATGTGTTCAGTGTGACTGAATTTGGCTTGGAGATCAAATGTTGCTTTGCAGTAATTTCTTGGAGTATAGGGCCATTATTGGTTTCATGCACTAGAAAAGATACCAGTGTCAGTCAGGAATGTTAGTGCAGTGATTGAGAGGTTGGAATGAACTAACTGTGTCCATTTCAAACACACTCAACAGCAAAAATATAGATTGTTCTGTTATCAGGTTTTGGTTGTACCTGGAGAATGTTTTGATCTGAATAATGCTAAGATGAAATACTTTCGAGGGACGACAAAATCCGGGAGATCCGCTGCTTACAATCTGCCAACGTAGCCTGTCTGGAGTTGTTTTAATGTTGAATCCTGACTGCGGTTGCAAGACTGACCCTAAACAACTGTCTGTCATGCTTAAAGTAAATCTTCAAGTAAAAGACTGACTGGCAGTCAACCTGCAGCTGGATAGATTTATCATTGCCAGAACAGCCAGGTGATGGGAACATCACAACCAATGGGAGCTGAGCCTGGGCTAAAACATCCTGCATTCAGGGCTAATAGAGGAGCACTATGTAAGAATGGTAAATGGAAAAACAATGCAGTTGCCTTACTCTTCCAATAAATAGCTGCAGCTTTGAAGCTATGAAGACTTCCGCTCAGCATGGCCATCAGAGAGTGATTCCCAAAGGCATTGTTAACAGTGCAAATTCACAATGGGATGAGATAGAACTGGGAATAAAAAATGAAATACAGCAAAACCACTGATATCCAGTGGATAAGTGTATTTTCTGGTTGTTTGAGACTTGCTCTTACAATGCCTTACTAATACACCTGCATTAGCAATAAACAGTTTAAAAAACAAAAATACTGTACTGTACTTGGACTGAATAAACTTCACGCATGAATATATAAACCTTAAAGCATTTTACTTGATTTTCAATCACCTGCTTAGAAAACATTTAACAGTTGCTGCATCTGTAGGTCCCTCCTCCCTCCATGGAGTTGCCCAAAGGATGAACAGTAATATTATAGATAATTAATCCCTGGTCCCCCAAGTTTACAGATAAAGCCTCTGATTGGAGGTATTCCTCTCTCCAAATGAATGGGCACTGTTTTTTTTTCCATCAGGTCTAATCTTGTGCTGGGTGAGCAGACATTTTGCTGAAGAATTACGGAAGTAGAATTTAGCTCTGTTGCTGTATTCCAGGGAGTTCAATATCAGAGTGGAGTTAGGAGATCATTGGTGGTATTTTGGCAACTTCAAGTCTGACACTTTGTCAGGGTGGTTTTCTGAGCTTCCTGATTATTTGCAGGGCATAAATGCTGGTAGTTTGGCAATTCCCAGCTAGTTCCAGCAGAAGGTTGTTGACTCTGCGTCATTGGCAAAGATGAGAGTACCAACGTCGTGCTGAATGAGGGTGAAGGTGTGCTTAGGAGGAGAGGTCACAGACTGCTTATCAGAATTAGTTTGTTCGAAAATTTCAAAGGAACAATATTTATTTTTACATCTGGAGAAATGGGGATGTCAACCACAGTTAAAAGAAAACAAACTTTGGAAGACAAGTTCTGAGTACAGGTGGGAAGAATCTTTGCCAGGAATTCTCATGGTCTAAAAATAGAAGTTCATTACTGCTGCAGTTAGAGCTCTTGGCATCGGTGGTTGGAAGCAGGTATCCATTAGCAGGATCATAGACTCTGCAAAACATCAGTGACTCCAACATGATTGGGCTGCTATTAGAATAGAATACCATGGGGTTTTGATAATGGGTAAATGGCTGCAAAAGGATGGTTAGACTTCATTGCAGGCTGCTTTGAAAGCCAAGGCAATCATCAGTGTCCGAGAAAATTGAGGCTGCATAGTTTTGATGGGGAGCTCCTGGTGGCTAGGGTATAATGAACTAAATGGCTGCATGTACTGAACTCTGATTATTCAAAACATGGGAAAAAGTAGACCATCCGATTCATGCACTCTTTGAGATAGGAGAAGGTAATGTTTCCTTGTGGCTGTTGGACCAGCAGGCTTGTAGCACAACTCTCATTCTAATCGGTGTTGAAGTTTAAGATGCACAGCATATTAGACGACTGATTTGCCAGCCTTTCACTGACCTCTTGTGATTATCTTATAAACCTATTATAAAGATTTCCAGTCACTTCCTATCACTGAATATTATGCTACTGCATTTGAGAAATGTCTGGATCTACTGGCCATTCCCTGTAGCATAGCTTGATTTAAAATTCATGTAAATAGATTTTGTTTGAAAGTTCTGCAATCCACTGTGAAAGAACAGCTCAATGCAGATGCCTCAGTCTGTCACAGGAAAATTCAATGACTTGACTTTTCATTGGTTACCACCAAGAGCCGTTATTAAAACAATGATATTGAAGTCAGAATGAGTATTTGAAAGTCATCCTGCATTGTGGTAGGTTTAAATAAATAAGTTGTTTGGAATAAGGACAAAGTAAATTGGAACTTGGCAGTTGATAGAATGCCAAGTGACTTTTTTTTTGCACCAGGCTATCCTCTACAACCAATCACAAAATGTCAGCTTCATGCTTGCTGTCATAATTCTAATGGCTCAGCAGAAAATAGGGCAGCAAGATAATAGTTCAACCTCTTTCCTCCACAGGACGTAGGAAATGGCTATTTCAAAGGTAGTATTAACCCTGTTGTCTTTTAGTGAGTTGGGAGCTTTAATCATGCACTGGCCACACGCACAGTGTGGATCTGACTTGTCATTCCCACCCAGAGTCTGTGTTGGCTGCTACATATTGGGCATAATTTTTTTTTGTGGCCAGGAGCATTTGAATTTAATCCTCTTTTTTAAATTTACTGTTAACAGGGTTATTGGCACTAATGGGGGATTTTTTTTTATCCTGTGGCTCTGGACGAAGAGGTCATCTGATTTTTGAAAAATCATTACATTAATTCTGTGGTGGCTAAGAGAGCAAGGACGCAAGTGGTTAATTATTGATATTGATTTACTTCTCAATGTACTTTTAAAAGTGGTGTTGTTTGTCATTTCCAACAGCAACACTATTTAATTAGCCCAGTAGTTATCTGCTCATTTAGCAGGCAGAGTATTTGCTAATTCTGTTACAGAATGCAAAGTTCGTATTTTTGAAGGTTGCTCGATTAAGTCATAGTGATGGAGGGAATGGTCTCCAAGCAATCTTAACATGTTGGGGCAATTGCAGGTTATTTTTAAATTATTCTGTTATGTTCTTTATTCTTATTGAAAGCCTAGATTGGCTCCACTGTTGATTATTCATGACCCAGTTGCGGCTTTATCATTTGTCTGAGCATATTTTTCTTCAGTGGAGAATTCAGCTTTTTCATGCTGCCACGCAAGCTGTTCTGCTTCATTTCTGTGAAGGTCTCCCCTTTGCTTGGAGCACTCGGAGCTCACTGTCATGGGTCACTTTGCTTTGGGTACTGCTTTGTCCTGAATACTTGCAGCCAAATAGAAAGCCATTTCTGACAAGTCTGGGAATTGTAGATTTCACGAGACAGACTATAGTTTTGTATTCCTTGAAAGTTGAGTTCAGTCGGTGCATTGACCCACCCCCCCCCCCCCAAAATGACATGAAAAGAGTTTCCCCCATCCTATTTGTTGTTTGCTCTTGGCTCAATCATTTTTGGGCAGATGTCAATAGAAAATAATTTCTGTTTAAGGTCATTTTGTTAGGGATATTAATTCTGATGGATGTCCTTTAACATTCCATTGTAACTGACAGCCATGATCTAATAACACATTTCAAAATTTAAGGGTTTGTGTGATTAGGGGCCCTTTTTTTTTAAATTGCCTGTCCATAATTTGACCAAGGCTGCAATCCGTCACTTCTGCTCTGCTTGTTATTTTTTTCCAAAACAAAAGGGCTTTTTTAAATGTGTTGGATTAAAATATACACTCCTGGGAATCTTCGTGTTCAAGCGGTTCTACCAGTGGAGTGATTTGTAATTCAAGAGTTTGAGAAGATAGTTTGCCAGGTGCCAATGTTGCTCTGATCTCAACTGATAATTTCATATTTGTGGTTTAATCCCTCGCTGACAATCCATTGATGTGCAATGATGGTAAATCAGTATATCAAAGGATATCTATCAGAATTGATGCACTTGAAAGGCACTACCCAAAGTTTAGTGTTTGACAAAGAGCTCTAATTAACAAATCTCCTTTCATGTTTTGTAAAGGACTTGATTTTACATCCACAGATTCACTGTGGCTGTGTCTTTGCATGTCTTTCGTTAGCTGGGACCTCTGATTATACACTTCTGATAATTGGCATTTCAGTCCTTTTAATTCATTGGCAATAGTTATTACTGACTTTGTTTCTAAGCACTTTTTGCTCCCTAACTATTATTCCCTACACTCCCTGGGGGAATGGAGGTGTGTCTGAGAACACTTACTGCAGGAATGGATTACAGTGGAGAGTTGACAGCAGTATAATGCAGGAGACATTAAGCAGCTAGCTTGATCAAATGTGCAAGGAGCAGGAGACAGAAGCAGCTGGAAGCTCCACATGGTCCCTCAGCATAGTTTATCTCAAAGGACCCTCAAGAAGCCCCGTACCAGCTGCCATCCTAATGGATGGTAAACACCAAACTGACCTGCTAGAACAATGCCTGAGCAAGAGCTAGTTCTTTTTTAAAAAAAGCTTATTTTTGATAAGCATCAGGAGGACCAATTCCATCTTGCATTGTAGCATTTCACCAGGAACAAGATGATGCAGGTCCATTTAATACTCCGAGGAATCGAGTTTTGCAGCACAGAAATAGGCCCTTTATCCCAACTTGCCCATGTTAACCAAGTTATCTATCCCCGCTCATCATGTTTATGCTGGTAACAGTTTATTTTTTTGCACTACCAATTAGTGATAATTGGGCCGCATCCACAGGGAAAGAGAATCTCAGGGTTATGTACTCTGACAATAAATCTGAATCTAAACTCCCTGAATTTGGCCCATCCTTAGTAAACCTTTCCCATCCATGTACCTGTCTGTCTTTTAACTGTTATATTTGTATCTGCCTTTGGCAGTTCTTCCTCTGTGGAAAAGGTGCCCCTCAGATTCCTTTTGAATATTTTCCCTCTAGCTTAGGCTCCCCTGCCCTGGGAAAAAGGTGATGACTATTTATCTTATCTATTACTCACCCCCCTCCCCCGCCAATCATTTTATAAACTTATACCTTCTTTAGCCTCTTGTATCCCAAGGAGAACAGTCCCAGCCTTGCTCTGTAATTTAAGCCCACCAGTCCTAGTGATATTCTTTTCCATCTCTTCTGCATTCTTTCCATTTTAACATCTTTCCTATAAGTGATTAACCAGAACTCCACACAATACTCCCAAGTGTGATCTCATCAATGCCTTACATAGCTATAACACGATATCCCTGTTTCTGTATTCAATGCCCAGATCAATGAAAGCAAATGTGCCAAGCATAGCCTTCACTACCCTGTCTCCCCGTGTTGCCAGTTTCATGGAACTACATACCTATAATCCCCCAACACCCCCCCCCCCCCCCCCCCACCACCAAGTCTCTGTATTCTGTAACTCCCTGCAGGGCCTACCATTCACTGTGGAAGTCACGTGCAAGGTATTGCACTTTGGTTGGTTAAACCAGGGCAGGACCGAGTTAAATTGCATATCAATCTTTCTGAACATTTCACAGTTGCCGAGTTGGTAATGAAATTCAGGAGGTGAGAGAAAAAATTTTGTATAATTTTTATATCCAATATGAATTTATGAATGTGTGAATTAGAAGGCCATTTGATCCATCAGGGTGCTCCAACTTTTAATAAAATCATGGGTAATCTAATTGATATTTTATCTGCACATCTTCTCCAACCTCCATAGTAACCTTGTCTTGAATTTTTACCTTCAGAATATTGAAAGAGTGCTTTCAGTCTTTTGAATTGGTATCAAAGGTGACCCTCTGACAGAAAAATGGTCTTCAATGACCCTTTATCTTTAAATGGTGAATCCTGATTCAAGGTTCTCCCAGAAGAGGAAATGTCCTCTCCACATCCACTCTTGTCAACCCCTCGGGATCATGTTCAATACATGCTTATTGTCATCTACAGCAGTGCCATGTTCAGATGGTTAAGATTCTTTCTG
The DNA here is from genome assembly GCF_036971445.1 of Narcine bancroftii. NCBI lineage: Eukaryota > Metazoa > Chordata > Chondrichthyes > Torpediniformes > Narcinidae > Narcine > Narcine bancroftii. The sequence continues at coordinate 105,125,689 of NC_091476.1, read as the reverse complement.
CAGCCAAATGGGTTCAATAACAAAAAGTTAAATTACTACAAATTCAAGACAGAAGCTTGTAACCTTCAATGGATCTCTATTTTTGATATTCCAAAGGTTACACTCCTAGTCTGTACAAACTTTGCTCATACTAAACTTTTTTTTTCTGATAAACCACTGCACCATTTCCAAATTATCAATCAAAATTAAGAGATCAATTCTGCACACAATCCTCCAAATGTGATCTCACTTGTAACTTTTTTTAAATGCAGCACAGACACCTTCCTTCAGTTACAAGTAATGACATTTGTTAGCCGCCTTGATTAATTGTTGGGCCAGTGTGGTGTTTAGTGAATCACACCCAATTCCCTCTGTACTCAGTTCTGCAATTTCTCCCCATTTGAGTAAAATTCTTTGACTGTCTGACATCTTTCTGTGTTGCAATCAATTTTCCAGATCTTACTGAACTATCTATAACCACTTATGGCCTCCCAATCTCCTCTTCTTGATTTGGTAAATTCTTGCAGCCTCATCACCAATTCCTGTGCTATTAATGCCCACTTTTTTCTGTTAGCCCGCTAAAGCTGCCAATCCTGGTATATTGCCTTCCAATGAAACAGGGTTAGTTGCATATCTGAATGAGACTGTTGATGACATTTAAGTAGGATAGCACAACTTAGTAGCTGCCATGATTCTATCTGCTAGACTTCTCGCTCCCAGTTAGAGAATCATGATTAGATGTTTCTCCTGATAATTCTGGTGTCTCCTCATCAAAATCTCTGATGCGTGTGGGCTCTGTGCCCCTGTCTGAGCAGAGAACTTTTCATCTAGCTGTAGGGAACTTTCTGGTGACCTGCAGTGACACAGCTTGAGGTCAGTGAATCCTCTCTGGACGTGGGATTACCTGCAGACATCAAGTCTGTTCAAAAAAAAATCCAAATCTGAGAGATACGCTTGCAATTAAAAGCACTTTTGGCAGGTTTCTGCCTTGTGACGGCTTATCCTGGCTGCCTCTATAGCCAGCCTAACTATTCAGTCATTGGCCCTGTTCACTTCCTTGGCTACTTTTACTGGCCACTTTGCTTGTAGGAAATGTTGATCGTCTCTATTTCCCTACTGTTCCATTATCACAGGCAGAAATTTTGTCTGATTTTAAATATTGGGAAACAATAACCACTGGTCATAGTTTGATTCTCTCCTTGGTCTGAACTGAACCAGTTTGTCTGCTTCAGCTTACACTCTGCATCTACCCACGTTCTCCTGAAATTGGAGCCATGTTTTTGTTACCTTCCAGTACCCTCCTAGTTAGGTTTCAATCTTCCAAACATCGACTCCAATTGTGTCACTAAACCTTCCATCTATCTGTCTTTCCTTAAAAACTATTCCTAAAATTTGTTTTCCTCATCCGCTATCATTTTTCAGCCATTCAAAATGCTTTTGTGTGACCTGGTATCAGCTTATCGTCTGATCTCTGACATCCCTGTGATTCACTTTGGTGTTTTTTTTAACTTGGCTGAAGTACTATGTAAATGCAAGCTGCCCAGGTGTAAGAGTTTGTTGTGTTCTGGTGCTTGGTGATACCCATTGTTCAATAACATTTGTCAGCCAAGTTTAAATGCTCTCTTGACTCTAACTTTGTTATTGAATTGCTTTGGTGCATTTATGCTCCTAGTTCTGATGTCTCACCCTGTTCTTTCACTGACTGCTCTTGTGGCTGCATTGTTTTTTCAAACCAGTTCTGATATTTCATTTCCTCATATTAAAGAAGGTGTGGTAGTCATGGTGGGGAGCTGGCTGATGGAGGACCTCAGTTTTCTTCAGGCTGACTTCCAGGCCAAACATTTTGGCAGTTTTCGCAAAACAGGACGTCAAGAGCTGAAGAGCTGGCTCTGAATGGGCAACTAAAGCGGCATCGTCTGCAAAGAGTAGTTCACGGACAAGTTGCTCTTGTGTCTTGGTGTGAGCTTGCAGGCGCCTCAGATTGAAGAGACTACCATCCGTGCGGTACCGGATGTAAACAGCGTCTTCATTGTTGAGGTCTTTCATGGCTTGTTTCAGCATCATGCTGAAGAAGATTGAAAAGAGGGTTGGTGCGAGAACGCAGCCTTGCTTCACGCCATTATTAATGGAGAAGGGTTCAGAGAGCTCAAAATGGTCAACCAGTTTACCTATCTCGGCTGCACCATTTCATCGGATGGATCGACAACGAGATAGACAACAGACTCGCCAAGGCAAATAGCGCCTTTGGAAGACTACACAAAAGAGTCTGGAAAAACAACCAACTGAAAAACCTCACAAAGATTAGCGTATACAGAGCCGTCGGCTCCGAATCATGGGTCCTCTATCGGCTCCTAGAAAGCTACCACCAGCGTTGTCTCCGCTCCATCCTCAACATTCATTGGAGCGACTTCATCTCCAACATCGAAGTACTCGAGATGGCAGAGGCTGAGAGCATCGAATCCACGGTACTGAAGTTCCAACTGCGCTGGGTAGGTCACGTCTCCAGAATGGAGGACCATCGCCTTCCCAAGATCGTGTTATGTGACGAGCTCTCCACTGGCCACCGAGACAGAGGTGCACCAAAGAAGAGGTACAAGGACTGCCTAAAGAAATCTCTTGGTGCCTGCCATATTGACCACCGCCAGTGGGCCTCAAACTGTGCATCTTGGCGCCTCACAGTTTGGCGGGCAGCAACCTCCTTTGAAGAAGACCGCAGAGCCCACCTCACTGACAAAAGACAAAAACCCAACACCCAACCCCAACCCACCAATTTTCCCTTGCAACCGTGCCTGCCTGTCCCGCATCGGACTTGTCAGTCACAAACGAGCCTGCAGCAGACGTGGACATTACCCCTCCATAAATCTTCGTCCGCGAAGCCAAGCCAAAGAAAAGATTAAAGAAGGTTCCATGCCCTGGAGATGTTCTTAATTTGTTGGCTTTTGATTGATATACTTGACTGTTATTGTTTGTGTAGTTTCATTGCCTCTTGCTCTGATGTCTTATCAACATGGTCACCTTTAGTGGCCTTTGGAGCTGAAATTCCTGGAGGAACTCGGTGGGTCAGACAGCATCATTGGAGGAAGAGGGATGGTTGAAAGGCTGGTGCTGAAGCACATGAGTGATGGCGTGAATACATTCCAGTTTGCCTATCATAGCAAGGGGTCTACGGCGGCTGCCATCTCATTGGCTCTACACAAAGCCCTGGAATTCATGGACAGTATAAATGCATTAATCAGGATGTTCTTTATCAACTGTTTGAGCATTAAGCACCATCATCCTCTCAAAACTTGTCAGCAAACTCCAAGACCTGGGACTCCACACCCCACTGTGTAATTGGATCATGGATTTCCTCACCTCCAGACCACAATCAGTGAGGATTGGTAAGAACATCTCCACAATCTCCATCAGTACCGGACCACCACAAGGCTACGTTCTTAGATCCTCACTCTATTCACTTTACTCCTATGATGTGTGGCTTGTTATGACGATAACACCATCGACAAATTTGCCAGCGATACCATGGTAGTGGGTTGTATAAAGAAAGTAATGAGTCAGCGTACAGGAGCAGGATGAAAAATTTGGCTGAATGTCACCAAACTAAGGAGCTGATTGTTGACTTCAGGAAGGAAAAGCCAGAGGTATACAATCCAGTGATCATTGGGGAATCAGAGATGGAGAGGGTGAGCCAATTTAAGTTCTTGGGAGTAAATATCTTGGAGGATCTTTCCTGGACCAAACACACTAAAGGCATCGTGAACAAAGTATGTCGGAGCCTCTACTTCCTCAGGAGTTTGCAGAGGTTTGGTATCACAGCAGAACCCTTGGCAAATTTCCACAGATGAGTTGTGGAAAGTGTGCTGACTGACTGCATCACAGTCTGGTATGGGGACTCAATTTCTTTGGCTTGGCTTCGCGGACAAAGATTTATGGAGGGGGTAAATGTCCACGTCAGCTGCAGGCTCATTTGTGGCTGACAAGTCCGATGCGGGACAGGCAGACACGGTTGCAGGGGAAAATTTATTGGTTGGGGTTGGGTGTTGGGTTTTTCCTCCTTTGTCTTTTGTCAGTGAGGTGGGCTCTGCGGTCTTCTTCAAAGGAGGTTGCTGCCCACCGAACTGTGAGGCGCCAAGATGCACGGTTTGAGTCGATATCAGCCCACTGGCGATGGTCAATGTAGCAGGCACCAAGAAATTTCTTTAGGCAGTCCTTGTACCTCTTCTTTGGTGCACCTCTGACACGAGAACATCTACGGGGAGTCCTGTTGTCGGAAAACCACAGCAATCATGAAGGATCCACCCAACCTGCACACACTCTGTTCTCACTGCTGCCATCAGGAAAGAGGTTTAGGTGCCACAACACTTGCACCACCAGGTTCAGACACAGCTGCTACCCCTCTATCATCAGATTCCCCAACAACAAACTTATCAGGGACTTATTTAAGGACTCTTGCTTCTGTGCCAGTCATTAAAGACCATATCTGGCAAAGAAGATTGAAAAGGACTATTAGATATAATAGCGCAAGCAAGCGAAAAGCTCTGAAATCCAAAACAAACCTAAATTGTGCCTATATTTTCAAATGATGTTTAAATACCAGATTATCAGTTGAATTGTATAAAGAGGAAGATAGGAAGGACCCTACAATTGCCAACAAAGTAGTATTCTTTTTAAAATTTAATTAATTCCTACCCATGAAGGGTGGTCCACCAAATTATCAAAATGTAACAAAAGAATTAACTTTCGAATAATGACTGCCCAATAATAAACTTGGGAAACGCCACTCCACCATTTCCTTTTAGTTTTTTCAAGATGAGCTTTATAAGCGAGGGTGTTTTCCCCTGCCATATGTAGGACGATAATAAGTGAGTTGAGTGAATAATTTTTAAAAAAATTTGCGGACGGATTGAAAGAGGTACCAAAATGTAGGTAAAATGTTCATTTTAAAAGAGTTGATACAACCAATCAGTGAAAGTGATGAAGTTGACCATACATGTTAGACCTTTTGTTCAATCTTAGATCCCTGGCCTTCCTCAAATTCTGAGGCAATTATTCTTGATTTACTTTTTGATTTGCAACTTTCTCTTAAAGGTTCAATATCTCTTATTTATAATAATTTGCTTCATTTAAGAATGGCCTTGTAAATTAAGAGTGAGGGAGACCGGGAACAAGATTTGAATCTTTCATTCTCTGGTTTAAGACTATTTTGTAATCTGATTAATACGACTTCTCTTTGTTCATGTGACATTGCTTATTGCAATTTTTTATTCTGATATAAATCTTCTGTGTAACAAAATGTAAAATTGCTGAGGCCTTCTTTTGATTCAGATGTTTTGAACCTTTCCTAGTTTAAAAAAAATGTTAGAATGTAGCCGACTGCTACAAAGAAACACACACTCGCAGTGTAGGGGGTTAAGCTCTGAGATTTTATTGAGGCTGAAAAATTCCTTTTGTACAGTTGGAGTTCCCGCCATTTGTTTGATTGGCTGACATCAGCCGCATGAGTAACAATTGCAGACGGGAACATTCTTGCATGTGAATAGCTTTCTTCCCCAGCCTGCTATTGATCTGTTAGCTGGACAGCTTGGCCAGCGCCATTTTTGAGCTGCTGGTCTTGACCTGCTCCAGCTTTCAACCACGCCAGTTCGCTGTGTTAAGGGATGTGTTGCAGTGTGCATGCTGCTGTTTACTACCGCGTGCGATGTGTTGGCTTGATCTCTGCAGTGACGAGCCGCCACTTGACCCCCCCCCCCCACCCCCCCAGAACCAGCGCTATATTTCATAGTGTCCTTGATGCAGTCCTCAGTTTCTTTGGTGGTCTTTGCGTCGAGGTACTGGCACCTCCACAGGTTGTGTCGGGTCAGTGTGTGCCGGCTTGAGCCTGTCTTCGGTGAAGACCTCTAGTTTGCCATCAATGTCCAGTTCGAAGGTGGCCCCATTGTTCAGGATGACTTGGAATGGGCCTTTATAGGGCTTCTTTAGCTTAGGATGGTGTGGCCCTCTGCCCACGAACACATACTCACAGTCTTGGAGTTCTTGAAGGTTACTGACCTTTTCCCACAGCCTGTCCAGGAAGGCGGTTGTAACCCTGTCAACCTCTGGCTGGTGGGTCGAAATCCCCAGGGACCATAAGCGGAGTTCCATAGACGAGCTTGGAGGAGTTCCTTCGGGACTGGACGAATCCCCAGCAGAGCCCATGGCCGTTTGTTCACCCAGTTTGAGCCCGTGTTTGGTCTTGAGGTGCCTGTGGATGAAGTTGGCCACTGTCTGCAGTCTCTGGATCCAGGGCACTGACCAGAAGGTCGGGAGCTTGAGGCTAATTGTGCTGATCGCAGCTTTGCTATCCATCACGGGGTTTAGATGATGCCATCTACGCTGTCGGGGTCACCAATTGTGGCCGACTGCTACAAAGAAACACACTCTCAGCAGTGTGGGAGGTTAAGCTCCGAAATTTATTGAAGTTGAAAAGGCTGAGTTCCCGCTGTTTGTTTGATTGGCTGACATCAGCATCATGCATAACAATAGCGGGTGAGAACATCCTTGCATTTGAATACTCTCCTTGTCCAGCCTGTTAATGATCTGTTAGCTGGGCAGCTTGGCCAGCACCATTTTAAGGTTGTTGGTCTTGTACTGTTCCAGCTTTCAACTGTGTTAAGGGACGTGTTCTGTGGGTTATGCTGCTGTTTACTACCGCGTGCGATGTCCGGCTCGATCTCTGCAGTAAATTGGAATCTTGCCCTTTATTTGCTCTTTTTGGGTCATTTCAAGATGATGATGTTTTATTGACTTCAACTCAAAACCAATTTTTTTTATTACTCAGACGTGCAAATTTGATTGAATGGAAAGATAACACTCCACCCAGTCATACATAGTGGTTAAATGATATTATGTCTTGTTTTAAGTTCAGAAAAAAATTAGATATGCCATAAAAGATTCAAATATTAATTTCCCAAAGATATGGAGGCCCCCTTATGGACCATGACCATAATCTAAAGTTTGAGGGTTGTTATAAGCTTCGATGCTGTGCTGTCCATTTCCAGGTTGTTACCACATTTTAGTTTTTTCCAACTTTATATAGTGGTCGGGGTTTGAATTAACGGGGTTTTTTTCTCTTGTAATTTTTATTTCAATATATAATTGTGTTATTGCAAATTTCATTAAAAATATCTTAAAAAGAAAAGAATGTTGAACTGCTGTCAAGGGTTTGTCACGTTGCCTTGATCTGCAAACCCAGCCAATGAATGGCCCATCACCCACGGAGGGGTTACATTTTAGCATATGAGAAATTACTTGCCAAGCTCTGATCCAAGATCTTCTGGGGACTTCAGCATTTCTTGTAGTTTTATTTCCCATTAAAAGAGGTCAAGTTATGAGATGGGGCTTTAAGACAATGTCGTTAAAGGCATAATAAAATTGCAAAATGCCAGGAGCACTAAGCCTTTGCAGCGACAGCTGCAGAGTTTTAATATTTTAAGTGGATGACTTTGTAAAATGTTTGAAGGGGTGCTGATTAGCAGGTTACTTTTCCTTCCTTGAGAAGGAAAAGGAAGCAAGTTATCTTGCTGCCCATAAAAACTTGGGACCTGACGGTGGCTTTCAGTTGCAGTCCGCGACATCTTCTGGCGCATAAATAATCGTTCTGAATATTTTAAAAGGTAAATATTGAGTAGAATTAAGTAGCAGCCTTATTAATCTACATCAGAAAATCAGATAAAGTGCCCCTTACAGGCATTGGGAGAGGAACAAAGGCTGTGATTGGGGGAGGGGGTAAGATTGGGAAAAGGGAGAATGAGGCTCATTTCAGGCAGTGGAAGGGGGTGACTGGTTTGGAGGGAAGTGCGTCATTGTGCCAATCCAACTTATTGAAGTTTGCAACCTCAGGCATCGTTTCAACATGAGCAAATATCCAGCTGTAATTATGTGACCGGGCGCAGATGTGAGTGACCTGCAAGTGTCGCTTTTACTTTCCGGCTAAGATGCTAATTGCATTTCCAGCAGCATCTGTAATACCCAGGAGCGGCCTGAGGATGTTTACCTCAGAGCTCGTGTTTTATCTTACAAAGTAACCACCAGCAAGTCAATAGAGAATATCCATCCAATGCCTGAGAATTTTGATGGATTCTGCAGAGTCGATAACATTTGATGCAGAAAAATCACAAATAGTTGTCATTCCCAGAGACATAATGATGTTTTTTCTTCTGTTCTTGATTCAAACTGGATCGTTTGACTGTCAGGCTTATGTGCCACGATCAAGAAATTCTCACTGGTCCTTTGGAAGGTGCAAGTGATGATGCCTGTTCTACTTTAAGTGCAGGTGTGTCCATCCTTCTAATTTCACTTGTCCATGCACCATAGAAATACATGGTCCTGATTCCCCTCACCCTCAAACACAGACATGTCATCACACAGCCAGCCAGATACACAAATGAAAGCCATCATCTCCCCCAAGCAGTGTGGTGTTGAAAGTCCCTTGTGGACACTTTGAAGTAGTGAGTGTTGTATTCTCTCAGCAGAGACCATTTTTCTTTGTGGAATAGTTTTGGAATCGCACTGCTAAAACTGCTGATGAGTAGAAATTGCCCTCTGCTTTCAAGGGCAAAAATGATTCCTATGCTTATCAGCTTCAGATAAATAGCTTGAACTGGAATAAGCAGTGTTATCACGGGTGTGCTGCAGGAATGTGAACATTTTGTGCGGAGGTGGAGAATGGGTTTGCATATGTGTATCTTTCGCCCTGCTCCACACAGATAATCTCCTTGGTGTTTAACTATGATATGTTGAAATTGCCTGTGCATGACAGCTGCAGATCTACAGTTTAATTTGAGTGATTTACAATGAAGGCCACACAGCCATACAGAATATTTTTCACAGAACATAGACTTGTTTGACTAAATAGTTCAGGGTGGGGGAGTCATTTTTTTTGACAGAACTGGAATGGAAACTCGATGTTCGTTTGGATTTAATTTCTGCATTAATGAGGTGAGATGTTAAATGGAATTTTTTTTGTAATTCTTTATTGATCGCACTCTGAGCCATATCAACCAATATATTTACAGATGCACCTCTTTAAATATTCACAGTGACATTTTCTCTTTTTTCCCCATCCCTCCCTTCCCCCTTCCCACCCCCCCTCCAAAAACAGTAAATATTGAACATATAAAATACAATAAAACAATATCTTTATACAAAAGGAATACAAACAAAAAAAGACGCCTCATCTACTTATTCACATTAAATCTGATCGTGTTTATCTTCTTATCATTTTAGGTGGTGGTGGTCCAAGGCCTGCTCTTTCTGTTATGTTCCATATATGGTTCCCAGGTTTTTTCAAACATTGTAACTTTGTCTTTTAAATTATGTGATTTTTTTTTTCCCAATGGGATACACTTAAACTTATATAATTCCATTAATGTTTATAGTCATATAGTCCAACGTGACCATCTTATATCTTTATTTTCACTTCTTTTCTGCCTCTTCACCACCTCCATCCTCTTTTTTTCCATTATTTTTTTTTAAGTTTTCCTTTTTAATCTCAATATATGACCATGCATTTAAGACATGAAATACCCCAACAATGCCCACAAGCAATAACCCTTTAGCCCCAAATGAACCTCCCCTCCTTGGATTGCCCCTTGACGGAAACCACAACTCCCCATTCCATTCGGTTTGTGAACTTACTCGCAATCGTCAACTGATTTCGCAGTGACCAATATTTTCCCACCCCCAGCCTCCCCCAGAGAACACTATTTTCCTATACATATAACAAAGCTCTCTCGTTTTTCCCCTTCTTCCCCTTCTCTTATCCATCTTTAAATCTTTATATATACATTATCTTTATATTTTTACATATTTTTGTATATTTTCTTGCCAGTCTTCCTTCTTGTCACTCCTCTCTTCTCCTGTCCTGCAAATGTTCAGCAAATTCTTGGGCTTTCTTTGAGTCCGAGAACAGTCTATTCCGTTCCACAGGAATAAATACTTTGAGTACTGCTGGATGTCTTTAATATAAAGTTATAACCTTTCTTCCATAAGATTGTTTTCACCGTGTTGAATTCCTTCCTCTTCTTCAAAAATTCGAAGCTTATGTCCGGGTAAAAAAAAATTTTTGTCCCTTATATTCCAACAGCTTATTGCACACATGTCAAACTCTGGCCCGCGGGCCAAATTTGGCCCGCGATATAATTATATTTGGCCCGCAAGATCATTTCAAAAATGTATTAGAGGTGGCCCACCCTGCAGCGAGAGCCGATGCTGTTTTTTGGTAATGTCACCCCCCACCATCCTCCCCCTTCATTGCACATCCTTCCCCATTGTAACACGAGAAATTATAACACGAGAAGTCTGTCGATGTCATCAGCCGGCAAGCCAGTTGGAAGGCTCCCCGCACAACCAGTCACTTCTCCCTCCTGTCGAGCGGTGCGGCGGATGGGCGAGCGCCTGTGATTTCCTGTCGGCGCGACGGGCATGGCAGACTGCGCACGGCCCCCGGGCAGCGTGAGCCCCGCGCAACTGGCACCGGACGACCCTTCCACAGCGCAAGCGCACTTCTCCCAGTCGCCACGGCCTTCAGCGCTTGCACCCGCGCGGACCCCAGGGACAGCTGGTTCGGCCCTGCACGTGAAGAGAGAGATGGTGGCTGTCCGCAAAGGCTGATCGGCAGCGCGCTGGGCCTGAGTGGGTGGGTAAGCAGGGGTGGGCAGAGGGTGTAGGTGAGGAGTAATGGGGAGGGGAAGTTATGGTGGTGCAAGGGGCAGTTAGAGGGAGGGATGAGTAGAAGGAGGGGTGGATAGGGAAGAGATAAAAGGGGAGGGGTAGGGCGAGTCGGGGAGGGGTGATTAGAGGGTGAGAGACGGTTAGAGGGAGGAACAGGTTGAGGGGAGAGGCAGTAGAGGGGCATGTGTAGGATGGGGTGGGTAGAGGCAGAGTGAGTGGAGTGAGGGGTGAGTAGAGGTTGGGTAAAGGACTGGTCAGGTAGAGGGATGGTGGGTCGAGGGTGAATAGAGGCCTAGAGCCTGAGGAGTGAGCAGGAAATGCTGAGTCCTGATGCAGGCCAAAATGGACAAGCCTGTGAATGCTGACTACATCGCCACAGGGACCAAATATGTTTCCCTCAGGTCAAGCAAAGGGTGAACTTGAGCTACCTACTCCTGACCTGTAACATTATCCTCCTAAAGTTATATCCTAAAGTTTAACATTACATATGTTGAAAGAAGAGAAAACATGCAGATGTTGTTGAAAATTTTCAATAAATATTTAGTTCGGCCCTCGACTTAGTCCAAGTTTTTAATTTTGGCCTCCTTGAATTTGAGTTTGACACCCATGGCTTATTGTATGTCTTCTCTAACCTTCTTTCTTGCCTGCTCCTGTATGTTCGCTCTTGTCATATATCTTAGAAGTTTTACCAATTTGGATCTCTGTTTTTGATGTGGTGGCAGTTTCGGTACTAGTGCTCTATGCGCCCTTTCGATTTCTAGTTCTTCATGTGAATCTATCATTCCCAACACCTTCGGGATCCATCCTTTTATAAATTCCTTCATATCTGACCCTTCTTTGCCTTCTTTCAGGCCCACTATTTTTATGTTGTTTCGCCTACTGTAGTTTTCCAATACGTCAATTTTTTGTGACAATAAATCTTGTGTCTCTTTAATTTTTTTTCACTCTCTTCCAACTTCCCTCTTAAATAATTTATCTCCATTTCTACAGAGGGTTCTCGTTCCTCCACATTTTCTACTCTTTTCCCTATTTCAGTCATGACCAACTCTAAGCTTTGCATTCTGTCTTCAGTTATTTTGATTTTTCTTTTGATTGAACTAAATTCTAATGATAGCCATTCTTTTAATGACCTCATTTGTTCTTCAAAAATGGCTTTATCTAAATTTTGTCATTCTATTTTACCTTCTTCTTTCCTTTGAAATTCTTGGTCTTCTTCCTCCTCTTCTTCTGTGTCTGTATCTATGTCTGTGTTGTCTTCTTCTCTGTATCTATGTATCTTCATCCTTCTGTATCCTTGCTGGGCCTCTAGCTGCTGTGTCTCCTGTTGCTGGGTCCCCTGCCAGTCGTCCCGTGGCTGCTCATCCTCTTCTTGCCCTTCATTCTCTTTCTCACCACTCTTCTTCTTTCTTGTTTGCTTCCCCCAGCCGAACGCTCTGATACTGGGCGTCTCTCAGCTGGCCGCTCCTCAGCTGAGTCCTCCTCCCGCCAGCATTAACCTTTTACTTGCGCACCTCTTCTTGGCTCTGAGAGCCATTTTTGAAGTCTGCCGGTCGGGAGGACACCGCTCCTCTGGGGACTCACCAACATCAGAGATTGCCCACTCCTCTCCACGGAGGCTCTCTGCTCCAACGTGCAAGTGAGGCCTTCTTTCTTCTCCAGTGATTTTCCTTCTTTTTCTCTGTTATTCTTACGTTTTCTCTTTTGGATGCAATTTTCTGTCTCTGTAACTTTATTTTTCTCTTCCTATATTTTATGTTTGTTGAACTCTGTTTTTTCAAATTTTTTTTTCTTTTCTCTGGAGAGGACTGGTTCCACTTGACCAGCCACTACTCCATCATGTGACGCATCCTGAGATGTTAAATGGAGTTTAGATGCTGTACTTCATTCTTACCAGGCTGCAGTTGAAGCAGAAATCGATGATTTAAACCCTTCATCAATTAGGGTTGTGGATGTGCTTTTGATTTTTTTTTGCCCATCACTGGTCTAAGGTGTGGGCAAAGAGTTTGTGAATGTAAGTCTCGTTTTGATCAGCCTGTGGTGAGGTTCTGCCAGATCTTTTCTCAAGTGGCCTCTTTTATGGGTTAGTCTGCAGTGAAGGTCCTCCCATTCACGCAGGAATATGAGAGGTTGGCGTTGTCCTTTATTGTACCCCTGTTCCAAATTAACGTGTGGATGCACTTGTGGCCATGGACCAAACACTGTAAGCTGGAAACAAAGAATAGCACCACAGAAAACCTGAGCATCAACAGAAGATGGGTCATACAATGGAAAAGGAAGGTCACCTGCAAAATCAAAAAAAAAGACAATAAACACAATGGTTTGCATAACCTAAAGCCGTATTACAGCCCCATTGACGTGAAGACAGGTTTAGTGCAAGAGATTTCAGTCACACAGATAGTGGAGTCTTGCTCATTACTGGAGACAGATTACAGTTACAGACAGTGGAGGCAGGCTCATTACAGGAGAAACTGGCGGGTTCATCACAGGAGATTGCAGTCACACTGATGGTTGAGGCAGGTTCATTGCAGGAGACAGGTTTCAGTTCCACACAGTGGAGAGAGTTTCATTAGAGCAAACAATGTAATCTCACTGGTGGGTTGATTACAGGAGACATTGCAGTCCTGCTGATAGTGAATCCAGGGACATTACAGGAGAAAGATTGTAGGGTTGATGTTTCGTCTTTTAGCTTTCTGAAATTCCCATTTTGGATTCGCAGAAGCAGATGGATGCTGACAGATCAGTCAATGCCCAACGTAGCTGATCATTCAGTGTTCAGTGGCAATATTGCTACAATAGGCCATGGAAGGAAAGGGCAGCAATGTTGAAAAGTTTCAAATTGTGTCAACTTGTTAAACTTACCCCTGAAATTGCTTTGTAATTATTCAATTTTCAAGGTGTTGGCCTGGCATAGTAAAGGAATAGAAATTCAGATTTATTGTCGGAGTACGTGCATGAGATCGCATACAACGTTCAGATTCTTTTTCTTGTGGACCAGGCAGAATTTCCACTTGTCAATTGTGCAAACCTCTGCAAACTCCTGAGTAAGTAGAGAGGCTTGTGCTAGGTCCAGGAAAGGACCTTCAAGAAAGTGACTTCCAGGAATTTAAAACCCACTGAGTAATTTTTTTTTCAATTAAAAAAAAATTATATTAAATTAAATTTAGACATTCAGCATGGTAACAGGTCATTTTGGCCCACAAGTCCATGCCACCCAACCTACACCCCTGGTTGAATGGTGGAAGGAAACCAGAGCCCCTGGAGAAAACCCATGCAAACAAGGGGAGATTGTACAAACTCCTTACAAACAGCACGGAATTTAAACCCAGGTCCCGATCGCTGGTGCTGTAAAGGCAATGTGTTCATCGCTACGCCAACCATGCCACCCTGTAAAGCAACTCATGGGGAGAAAAAGTATTCATAAATTGCAAATGCAGTAAAATGACCACATGGCACCAAGACTGGGTTAATATAATCTTGTGAGTGTATGTGTTGATGTGTGCATTTGATTACTGGATCTAACACCCAACTGATTTGTTCTAGTTCAGAAAAAGTGTTGAATTTCATCGAGCAACTCTGGTTTGAATACGTGACGTGCCCCAGTGAATACAGAATCTTTCTATCTGGAATCATTTAGACTCTTCGAAAGATACCTCTCCGATGCAAACTAGAAGTGTGAACAGGATGTGTACATTGAAACTTAATGGAGAGTCGTGCACTTATTTGGTTTTATCTAGGCCACTACATCAATTGTTACTCATCCATGGAAAATGAAATTTGGCAGACTGGCATGCCTGTCAAGAAAGCATAGCTCTGTTGATTGGCAGCTTGGCATTGGGATGTAGTAGTCCATATGATGCATATTCCCATGAACAAATATCTAGCAATTGAAAATGTGCAGCTGAGTTCATTCAGCCAAAGTTGTAAGCCAAGTCCAGCTATTATACTTTGCCAGTTGTTTATGAGTGAATGTGTATGATTGCTGTGGAAGCTCATTCTAATCATTAATTATGCTGTTCTCTCAAAACTTGTGCTCATCCTTGGAATGAAAATTTCTTTCCTGGACTGAAATATAAAACAGCACTCCTATTACTTACCAAGCTCCTTGCTATGAAAGAAGTACTTGGTATACTTGAATTGTTTATTGTCAGTGACACTGAGATGGTGAAAAGCTTTATTTTTGCATATTATACCAGGCAAGTCAACTTGTACTTAAATATAAAGGTCCAGGCTCAAATAGTAAAACAAAAGTGCAGAAGATAGGTTATAGTGAGTCATTGCAGGGAATGGAGAGAAGTATTGATAAAACCATGCAAGGACATCTTTTGCCAGTGAGAGGCCCATTTTAAGAGACAGCAGGAAGATTGTTCATTTCCCAATCACTGCTGTTTCCCTTGCCTTGCCCCTCTGTCATCCTCTCCCTCTCAAGTAGTCCTGCCCTTCATGTTACTTGGAGTTCCTTAATGCTGAACGTTCATTAATTATCTTTTGGCATTTGCAGTAAATAGTACTCTTGGGTTAAGGTATATGCCTGAAGGTTCAAAGCCTCTTGACTTTGAGTTTTTTGATGCTAAGGATAATGACTTTGTTATACACAACAGGATGATGTATATATCCACCAAAATTCATACTCGTAGCCAAAGAGGTATTTTATGAAAAAAGCTATAACAGTATACATTACCTCAGTATGGAAAGAGATAATAAATGTGAAAAAAGAGATTAAGTTCGTGCAAGGAAACCATTCAGCAAATTGCGCAATAGCGCAGATTTACCTTTTTGTGGTCCTAAAATAGTTTGTGGTTCGGGTTGTAAGTTAGGTATAGATAGGTTGAGTGAGTGGGCAAAGGTCTCTCAGGTGAAGTATAATCCTGGTAAATGCAAGGAAAATGGTGAAATTGCAAAAGGTTGATTCGCAGGTGCAACAGGTTATCAAGAAGATGAGCAATTGCTTTCCCCAGAGAGGAGAGAATCTGAGAAATTCTCTGCCAGAGGAAGAAGTCGGGAGACTGCATTATTAAATGTATTTAAGACCCAGTTGAATAGATTTTTTTTCATGGTGAGGAAATTAATTGTTGAGGGAAAAAATAGATAGATGAAGCTGAATTCCCAGCCAGACTTGCCATGATCTTGTTCAATGGTGAAGCAGGTTTGATGAAGCAGTCTTGCTGTCAATGTCACATAGACTAAGATGCTGACTGTCGATTTTGCAAAGGAGAGGCTGAAGAACGCACCCCAACGGCTCAACTTGAGTTTAGGAGATGTAGCATTTTTTTCGGACACTCTATCTAGCTTATACAGGTACACTGTGGAATGTCTACCGTCCAGTTACACTACAACCTGATTTGGAATTCATCTGCACATGAACATAGTCGGCTGCAAATGAAGTAAACATAGCCATGTTCCTCACAGGCTCTGACCCCCTCAAACATTGCAGACATTTATGAAGCGCTGCCTCAAGAAGCCAGCTAACATAAAGGACTCCTATTCCAAACATCTTCTCCCTGTAACCTTCGTTCAAGAACAGTTTGTTTCCAATACCTATCAGACTCTTGAACTTTCCCTTGGTACACTAATCGCACACTGTGCCCATAACATAAAAGGACTGACTGCTTTTTTTTTGAACTAAGATTACTGTACATGTTATCCATCATGTATTTGTCTCTTTTAATTTAATTCAATTAGTTTATAGTTTTTTTTTTCTTTAGAGGTACCTGTTTGGCTGCAGCAAGCAAAATTTTGATGCATATGTACACTGTACAATGTGTATGATAATAAACTCATTGTCAGCATCTCGTGGTATGAGGAGTGGTTCAAGAGCCTGATAGCCATTGGGGAAAAAACAAACTGTTCTTGAACCTAGAGGACTTCAGGCTCCTGCACCATCTTCCCAAAGGAAGGAGGAATCAGGTTGAGTGGTATTCAGGGTAGTACAGGTGTTCTTGGGTTGAAGCTCTCTGCCAAGACAGCATTGGCTGTGCCTGATCAAGATCAAGATTCAATCTATTGTCATAGTAATAAAACAGTATCATATTACATGAAATTTCTTTTTGCCTGCTGCAAGGCAGACAGATTCGCCACTGGCAGGAATTGCCTAAGTGCTTCTTGCAGTCAGTCTTGCAATCAGAGAGAGAGAGAAGCAAAAGAGAGGACCCCGCCCCCCCCCCCCCCCCACCCCAGAGTCACAGAGTGTCGGTAGATTTGCCTCCAACACTTACGCAGCCCCCACAGCCGCACAGAGTCCAGTCCAAATCACTGGCGACCTGGGCTCCAGATCCGAATCTCCGACACAGTCAGGGACCCTCCAGCACCCTGAGCACCTCCTCGCATCCCGACATACCATCAATGAAACTACATCCCCTGGAACTTGGACTGCAAAGTACTTTGGGACTCCTAAAAAAGCAGATGTTTAAATGTACCTACTTTCTTGTGCATGAAGTACAATCCTATGAATAATTCTATGTATAAAAGTTTTTCTGTTGTTATTATTACTAGTTTCTAACAAGAAAATTTTGTTGTAGTTTTTCAGGCACAGACCGTGACGGTGGATGACAGCTTGTCTGGATTTATTGGCACCAGTGTGATTTTGCGATGCACATTTATAAACAATGATCCCAAGATCAAAATCACTCAAGTCACATGGCAAAAGGCAACCAATGGATCAAAGCAAAATATCGCCATTTTTCATCCGTCCATGGGAGTCTCTGTCCTGCCACCATACCAAGACAGAGTATCTTTCAAAAAGCCATCGTTAAATGATGCCACAATTGAGCTGTCCAGGCTAGAGCTGGTGGATGAAGGAGTGTACATCTGTGAGTTTGCAACCTTCCCAACAGGGAACCGAGAGAACCAGGTTAACCTTACTGTCTTTGGTAAGTCCTTGTATAAATCAGTTATGAAAATATTCTCTCTCTCTGGACAACAGGACTGAGTCCTTGACTGTTGACCCAGAATTTGAGCTGATCTGTTATCTTGCCCTTCTAATTTAAGAACTCATGCTGGGCTTGTTTTTAATCTATTCCTTGAATCAATGAAAATGGCCACGAAGCTGATTGCTCAAACACCAATTGATGAACAAATGTTCAGTAGGAAAGGAAACCTTCTGCTTTTATTTACTCTGTGTCTGCTTATAATTCTAGTTTCATGCTAACGTGGTAGACTCTTGGAGAAGATAGCTATTGACTCTGGCTTTTGAGAGCTTGTATACTTTTCCTTTAACTTTTAGCCATTTTGATCTCCCTTTGGAATAGAAGGTGGATGGTCCTGTAAAGGGATATATTTGTCCAACCTGTCTATAAGCTTTTTAATATCTCTGAGCACAATTACTTTATTAAGCTTGAAGTCGCGCTAGAACGTGGAAATTGTTAGGCTTTAGTAATTGGCTATTTCTGGTAACCTGCGCTAAATTCAGTAATGTGCAGAAAAAAAATAAAGCTTGGATGTTTGCAGATATTATAACATTTAATTGTAGAGTCTTAATGTAGAACGGGGCAGTGGTTTTTTTCCTACACCATATCTCCGAGCATTGCAATAATTCAGCAACAAAACATATGGACATGGTGTATGCTAATCATTGTTACGCCCATATCCACTTAATACTTGTATCAGTTGAGAGCTTTTCACAAATGGATGGAGCAGAAATGAATTATGGTAGCAGTGATATTGGAATAGATTTCAAGGAGAAGCATGCTGATGGTCTGACTGCCTCCAACTGTAATCAATAAGATGTGCTAGATAACTGTAATTTCATCAGTCATTACCATTATTCTTGGGCTGGTGATATTCCTTGAAGGAAATTTCACAAATATTGAGAATACTTATCGTCATTCATTAATTCCAGGCATCACCAGCATCTTGCACGGTCTCTCAGGATAACTTATGCTCTGGCTCTGAATTCTGAAATGCTTGATGTGGTCAATTTGGTAACCTCAGCTGGAGTGTGAGTTGCCTGATGGGCTGGCTGGTTGGATAGTTTGCGATGTGATTACTCCTTCCTCCAGTTACACTATGTGTTCCCAACACTGTATTTGAGATAATATTAACAACAAAATCTCAGATATATCCTGTCCACGTGAAGGGCCTTGTTGCCACTTTCTTAATTTTCTTCTGCTCCATCCATTTGTGAAAGGCTCTCAATCTGATGCAAGGTGCAAGCTTGTAATGATGGATTTATTGTACATGTGTTTTGTTGCTGAATTATTGCAACACTTGGAGATGGGAGGGGGGGGGGGGTGGTTAGAACAAAGGCTGCCTTGTTTTACATTGGAAGAAAACAAGTTCTCTAATCATCATTCAAGTAATTCCTGCTCCCCCTTCCCCCACACTGTGTATCCATTTGGATTCCTGGCCATTGAAAGGGACATCCAAAGTCAACGCTTTCCATCTGCAGCACCAGATGCTCGGCATATGATGTCTATAAGGGAAGAAATGGGCCGAGTTGTATGATAAATAGTGTAACCTTCCCTTCTGTAATAACCTCAGATCATGGAGGTGGTATATCATTATGGTAACTGACCCTATCGCACAGATAACAACTGTAATCTTCCCTGTAGCACGATCTCTGTTGAAAGGTTTGAAAGATTAATTAGCCCACCCTCTCAAATTCCTCCATGGAATCCATGTCCCACAGATCTTGTACCTGTTTGTGGATCTCACAATTGATGTACAAACTATAATTCATCTTGTAGGACAACTTTTGATGCCAAGCTCTACAATTTCAGAATTAAAGTTGTCATCCTATTTGGTGATCAAAAGACTTGCTTCATAATTCCTGATGGTTTGATGATTTCAGACTTGTATGTGTCTTTTCTCTGCCCTCCATCCTTCTCCCCCAGACTCGCCTCATTACCCATCTCTCCTTGTCCACAACACTTCCTCTGTTGCTCTTCTCACCCTCTTTGCTCGTCTCTTGACTTGCTCTCTTACTCTACTCCCCAGACTTTCTTATCCTCTCAGCCACACCTTCCCCTCAATCTCTTGCTCCCAGCTCACTTACTTTAACCCTCTCCTGTGGGCCCATGCTTGTCATTTCTGTTACTGCCTGCCTTTGAAACCACCTTCCCTAACCCTGCTGCTTCCATGTAATTTAGTGATGCAAATTCCATTTGTACATTTACCCAACCACATCTGTCACCACTCAGCAATCCTCTCAACGATTAAAAAGTATTCTCATAATACTGCTATTTCTTTTCCCATTTTATCAACAACCATACAAGAGGTTAAAGTTCATGGTTGTACTCTGAAAGAATGATGAGATCTCATGCCCACTCACTCATCTTCTACTTACCAATCAGAGATTTTAATTTAGACACGCAGCGAAGATAACAGGCCCTTCCAGCCCACAAGCCTCTGAAGCCCAAATACCTTAATTAACCTGCAACTCCATACATTTTGAAGGGTGGGTGGAAACCGGAGCACCCAGAGAAGACCCACACAAACATAGGGAGAACATGCAAACACCTTACAGACAATGCCAGATTTGAATCCGGGTCATTGGCACTGTAATAGCATTGCACTAACCACCATGCTAAATGTGCCACTCAATGTGCTTGGACACATCTGGATTCCCAATTAACTGAATAAAACCAGGCAACGCCAGTCTTGTTGAATTTCACGGCTGTTGCTTAGTGAAAAACTCCTTCAGGAGGGATGCATTTTCTGAAGCTGTTTGCGTGGATAGATTGGAAATAGTCCAAGACTAACCAAATGTACCAAATTTGTATTCTGTATTCACTGTTGATCATTGACCAGTCTAATGTGCAGAGAGTAACTTCATGTGAATTGTACGTGAGCCACGCCACGTTCATTTAGATTCAAGAAGTGTGTCTGGTTCCTGACATTATGCAGGTCAGGATTCCATTACTGCTCTCTTTCTTTCATATACTAAACTCGATGGCGAAACCAACAGGGCACTAGAATCTTCATGTTAATCTGGTTGACTTGATGGATGGAGCTGGTCTCTGTCTCTGTTGACCTTGGTTCCACTAAGCTGACCAGTATGATATTAAAGCATTTCAGTGTCTTTTGTTTCAAGTACTGCCAGTCACTTGTTACAAGTCAGACGAGCTGAGCCCACTTGGGTTCCTATTCACAAACTGAAGTGTTTGTATTTGCATATGATCTTATGCTGTCGCATCCAGTTAATGTTAAATGTGCAATTGCAACTCCAACCAATAGACCATCGTGACACTGGGAGATTGTGTCTTTAGTTGATTACCACCTCTTTTTGACAGGGGGGGTGGTATTTAAATTGAAAATCTATCCCCTGCAGCAAAACTGCAGATATAGTACCCTCTGCCATTTCATTTTGATGTGTACACAATTCATCCATTTAATGAAAGGCAGCACATCTAAAATAAAAGACTAAAGACTATATTATGATGAGATTGTAGCCTGTGCTATTAAAGTGGTATCAGACTTTGATTAAATGAAGGATACGCAGGCTCTTCAGGTTGAAGCATAGCAGCAAACCATCTCTGCATTGTGGGCAAGAACAGAGCTCTCAATGATGCATGGAATTCTGCAGATTTGATGCCTATTCATGGTTCGAGGATAGAGGCGAATTTCATGAGCAAGCTGTCAACATAAAAGATTTGTTTTGCATGACAATGGGGTAGGATAGTTTAGGGGTCGAGCCTCTTGGCATCACAATTCTTCCCTAGAGCTGCTCACACAGGTTGTTTCAAATGTGCTCAATTAAAAAATGGGTAATAATACCGCACAATTAGTTCCATGGAGGCGGCCAGCAACTTGTCCATTTGAGGTATGTAATAATGTGGGAGTGCTGTTTACCTTTAGTTTGATTACCAGGCAATGTAGCACCAGGGGAAAAAAAATGTGCACAATTGCCAATCATTATTTAAATGTGTGGATCCAGTTCCACGACCTCAGACAGAGTAGGCTTTAGGCATCAGCCATATTCCACACAAGCAACATCCTGAGGTTAGTATGATCTGGAGACAGCTACCGCTGGCTCACACAGTGAAGGTGGGCAGGGGTTTGGGAGTACTGGTGTTACTTGTCAAACCTATGTTCACAATAGATGACTAAGCCTCCGTCAAAAACTTCCACCCTAGCTCTGGGAGTGCACGGGTGGGTCTCAGTCTCTCTGGCCTCTGACTTTCCCAACCCTTGGACTCTTCCTACCCTCCACCTCCTGATCCACCCCATCCTCCTCCCCTCCTTCCACCCCATTGAACTTCCCCCTAACCCCTGCCTGTTCTTCACCATCCTGTCTGACCTCCTCTCAGGGAATGAACGCTCTGTCCTCAGTAGAGGGTTCACCTTTGTCCCCCTTCATTCACGCTTTAACGAGATCTGCACATGCACTTTGATGCTGAACTCTTCTTTTGTCGGCTCTGTCTCCATGCATACTTCCACAATCATAATTCTCCACCCCCCAGTCCAAATCCTTTTTTCCACTTTAAACCTTTTCCTCCTCCTGGACACCTTGTTCCGATCTTCCACCTGCTCTGGACCTTCATATTTCAGACTGCTGCCGCGACATCAACCATATCAACTTCACTACTCCCCTCAGTCATTCCAATCTCATCCCCTCGGAATGCCTGGCCTTCCACTCTCTCCACACCAATCTGAACCTCACCATCAAATCCGCAGACAGGGTAGCGCTGTTGTGATCTGGCGCACTGACCCCTATCTGCCCAAAGTCAGATGACAACTCTCAGACATCTCCAATAGGACCCCACCAAAACTCATCAAACCATCTCTGAACTCATCACTTCTGGTCACCTCCCTGGCATAGCCTCCAACCATCTTGTTTCCCAACCCCATACTACCTAATATCCACAAACCCAATTGTCCCAGCAGACTCATCGTGTCCGCATGCTCCTGCCCTACCGAATTGGTCTCCACATTACCTCGACTCTGTCCCCCTGGTCCAGTCCCTCCCCACCTACATCCGGGACACTTCACATGCCCTTCATCACTTCAACAACTTCCAGTTCCCTGAACCTAATCTCCTCGTGTTTACCATAGATATCCAATCCCTATACACCTCCATTCCCCATAGAAGACCTCAAAGCCCTTTGTTTCTTTCTGGACAATAGAACTAACCACCCTCTTCCGGCTGGCAGATCTTGTCCTCACCCTCAATAACTTCTCCTTTGACTCATCCCACTTTCTCCAGGTTAAAGGGTACATGCATGGGCCCCAACTATGCTTGCCTTTTTGTTGGCTACATGGAACAATCCATGCTACAGACCAACACAGGTAAGGCCCCTCAACTCTTCCTCTGCTACATTGATGACTACTTTGGTGCTGCCTCATGTACCCATGAAGAGCTCGTTAAACTTCATCCTCTTTGTTGCCAAGTTCTATTCTGACCTCATATTCACTTGGCCCATCTCTGGTAGCCCTCTCCCTTTCCTCAATTGCTCGATTTCTATCTTAAGAGACAACCTTTCTACTGACAACTGACTCAAACTCCACAGCCACCTCAACTACACCTCTTCCCATCCTTTCCCCTTAAGGATTCCATTCCATTCTCTCCATTCCTCTGTCGGATCTGCACCCAGGACGAGGACTTCCATGCCAGATCATCAAAGATGGTCTCCTCCTTCAAACAACATGGGTTTCCCTCTACCACCATCAACTCAGCACTCACCTCCATATCCTCCATTACTTGCACATCTGCCCTATCCTCCTCTGCTCCCACGCACAACAAGGACAGGTTTCCTTTTGTCCTCGCCCATTATCCTTGACATCCAACACATCTTTCAGTTCCACCACCTACTACATGATCCCACCACTAGGCACATATTCCCCTCTCCACCTTCCACAGGGACCACTTCCTTTGAGACTCCTTTGTCCATTCCTCCCTCCCAACCAGTCATCCTCTTGGGACCTACATAGGAGATGCTCCACTTGCACCCATACCTCCTTGCTCAGCACCTTTCGGGGCCCCAAATAGTCCTTCCAAGTGAAGCATCATTTCATTTGTGAATCTGCAGGGTCATCTACTGCATCTGGTGCTCCCACTGTGGTTTCCCCTGCATTGAAGAGACTGGACGCAGTCTGGGAGATAGCTTTGATGAGAGCCTCGGCTCTGTCTGCCACAATAGCGTGGATCTCCCAGTGGCCACACATTTTATTTCTCAATCACATTCCCTTGCCGACATGTCTTGCGTACTGCCAGACTGAGACCACCTGTAAATTGGAGGAACAACTCCTCATTTTCTGACTGGGCACCCTCCAACCAAATGGCATAAATATTGATTCTCGAGCTCTTATTTTAACCACACACCCACCCCCCCCCCCCCCCCCCCACCCCCCATTCCCTTCTTCCCCGTCTACTTTGGTATCTCTCCTTTCCCTGTCTCCATTCTCACAGACATGATCAATTCTACCTAGTCCCTTATCACATCCAATTATCACCTTTGTTGGTCTGGATTCTTCCGCCATTGTTTGAATTCTGAGACTTTCTGATATATCCTCCTTCTGCCTTTTCTGATTTTTCTTCCTTGAAGAAGGGCTCAGGCCTAAAATGTCGGCTTCCTTTTAATCCTGAAAAAAACCAGCTTAGTTTCACCAACATTTCGGTATTTTTACTATCTAACCCTTCACACACCAAACAATCCCTTCAGGTGTTTGTGCTCCACTCAAATCCTTTCGTGTCTTTCTTTCTATAAATCTAATCCATTGTCCTCTTGCCTTTCTATAAGATAATTTGGCTGAATTCCTGTGATATTTCTTAATAACCATTTCCACGGATGTCTATTGACCTTGCACTTCACCACAAGTGTAAACATCCTCTCTGTAATACATAATGTGATGGAGAAACTCGGCAGGTCACACAGTACACCTGACAATGGGCACAGGCCTGAAACATTGGTTGCCCTTTACTTCCTATGAATGCTGTGTGATCTTTTGAGTTTCTCCAGTGTATGTATATGCTACACGACCCCCAACATCTGCAGACTTTCTTGTTCAGAAGCATTCTCTCTGTATCCACTCAAAAAATCTCTACTTGTGCGTTTAGAAGATTACCAACCAGCCTTTATGCTCAACCATTGCAATCTGCAAATTGGGGTTTAGTTTGCAGCTGTTTTTCTTACGTGTTCAGACTGTGTGCCACTCTGACTGTGAAACATGCTGGCATCTTGCCTCGATAATATCCTCTCTCTCAGCATCAATAAGGCAAAGGTGATCATGGACCACAGGAGAGGAGATCCTCTGCATCCCAGTCCATATTAATGGCACTGAAGTGGAAAGAATAGATAGCTTCAAGTTTTCTGGAATAAATATTTCCAGTGACTTGACATGGGTCAAAGAAATTTGCCGCAATGGTTAAGAAATCATACTGAAGAGAGTTTCAGCATGTGCCCTTGTCTCTCACTAATTTCTACAGGTGCACTATTGAGAGCAGATTTGCTGGATGCATCACAGTGTGGTTTGGGAGCTGCTCTGCTTCAGATCAAAAGAAACTAAAGATGAATGAATGGAGCTCAAAACATAACGCAAACTACCCTTCATGGACTCCATCTATATCACCCATTGGACAAGAAAGACTGCCAACATACTGAAGGGCCAGTCACACTCCAGACCCAGTCTTCTCTCTATTGCCTTCTCCCATTGGGGTGCAGACATGAGAGTGTGAAAGGATGCACCAACAGGCTTCAAGATAGTTTCTTCCCCAGAGCCATAAGGCTCCTAAATGAACCTCACTGCAGTGCTGTCATGCTGCTGTTGGTAGTAACTGATTTTTTTCATTACAATCTGTAATTGTGCTCTTTGTACAGCTCTATGAATATTACACGTAAGCTTGCAGTCAAACTCTTGTCTCTGTACTAGCTTTTTGAACAACTTAACAGTTGTCTTCCTGGGTCACTCGTTCTCCGAAATGGGTGGGGGGGTGCACTGCAGATTGGAATTACGACCCATTTATTGCTTCCATATTCTATCAGCCCTTGGTTTGCTTCACCAAAACTCAGCCTCACCACTCGAGATGTCAGACTTATCTGCCTCTTAAAAATGGACAAATACGGATATCGAAGCTGTCGTGCCTGAGGAAAGTGGATGAAGTGTGTCCGTCTACTCAAAGATTTGTCTTTAGTTTTCTTCATCATCTTTCTGTTCTGCTAATAAGCTTCACCCCTCCCTTCTGGTCTCTTTCTCCACATTTTATGTACTTAGTGGCAGAAGTAATCCTAATTTAGCTGGAGAGAAAAAATTGTGAAGATTTGGAATGATAAGGTCTCATTTTTAATTTGTTTATACCCAGCTCCGATAATATCCATCCTTCACTATAAATGATTAAAGATTATTGACCTTTGAATTGTAACATTTATTTATGGTGAGTGTAACAATAAACTTAATGCACATTGTTTACTCAGAACATTCATTCAATTTGTATTGTTAGTCCCAAATTGATAATTTAAGGTGATGTGATGCATTAATTAACCAAGTGTCAGAAATAATCTAAAACAGTCAGTTCCCTGTGTTTTCTGAACCTTCCCTATCAGTTGCCACTGAAATACACAATTTATTGAGTTGTGTTTTACCATTTGGCATCCATATAACTATGCAATTCATTTTTATTAGGCAGGTCTCTCCAGATTTTATTTTCACCTTCATTTATTGCAAATATTTCCTGCAGATTTTTGTCTTGCCTTTCCGTGGGCTCCATTGTTCCATTGGTTTGTTGTGCATCCCCTCTATGCTCTAGACCCCCTGTTACAATAATTGATTGCAGAGACTTTGCCACTTGTTCTTCTCCTGCCTCTGCTGATCAACTCGTCTCATGGGTTGAAGTTTTAAATTAAGTAAAAACACATGGAAATCCTGGAGCAACTTGGCTGATCTCAATGCCCAGAGGAGGTAAAGAGCTATTACTGACATTCTGGGCCTCAGCCCTTCTTCAAGGAATCAGCGAAGAACAGGAAGGCATCAGAATGATGGAAGGGGGAGGAGTCCAGATGAACAAAAGGTGTGAATTGGATATGATAAGAGTAGAGGTGAGAATTGATTTTGGCTTTGAAAGGAGACACAGGGAAAAGGCGAGAGAGGGAGCTCAGGGAAGCAGACACAAGGAAGGGGGTGGGAGGGGTTAATGGAAACTGGAGGTCGATGTAAACATCCGGTTGGAGGGTGCCCAGACAGAAAATGAGATGTTGTTCCTCCAATTTGCGGGTGGTCTCAGTCTGGCGGTGCATGAGGCCATGGATGCCTTTCCATGGCAGCATGCCAGACATGTCACACCTCTCCTCCCTTCTTAGATGCTTATTGGCTTTCTTGTGTTTTCAACTTGTTCTTCTCACCAGACTGTCCTCTATTGGTCGTGTTTCTCAATTAAGATGGCAAGGGTGGTGCACAAAATGGCATTTTTCAGTGAATATGTAATTGCACCTTTTTTTAAAAAGTTATTCATTTCAAATGAGTAAAACTTGCAAAGCCAACATTTATTGCCCATCCTAGTGTTCAACGAAGCATGCCACGTCTCTTAGTGGAGAGTTGAAAGACTGGAATCCAGTGATGTTAAATAACACTGGAAGGAGATCCTGCAGGCTGTGATGTTTCCAAACACCTACCGCCCTTGCATTTTAAAAGCTTCTGTTGGAGTAATCTGGATGTGTAATTAGTTATTGTGTATCTGGGAGATGGGTGCAAGGCACTGCAGCCATGGTATAATGATAATGGAGAGATTAAATATTAAGCATGCTATAAGGTGCTAATCAAGTGGTGTTTGTTCTGGAAATGTTATGAGCATAATCCTCTGGACTGATGGAGAGAGTATTCTACCATGCTGCCAACCTGTGTATTATAGTTGGTGGAAAGGCTTTGGGGTGTTAGAAGCTGATTCATTTGCCACAGGATACCCAACTTCTAAAATGGTCTTGAAACCACATTATTTTCGTGGCTGATCAAGTTGAGTTTCCAGTTGTTGATCACTTCCCGGAGATCTTTCTCTTACACAACATACTGTTTGCCTTAAACTTATGAATGTGAATTGCCCTTTACCAGCCATGTTTGAAAGTTGTCTAGATCTGCTCTATACAGTCTTGAACAATTCCCCCCCCCCCCAGTGCTGCAGATGGAATTGAAGAGAATGCAAGGCATTTGCCAACATTTTGGATATGGAGGTTTAAGGTGAACACCTAAAGTGCCTAAGCCCAGGACACTGCTCTGATGAGCTCCTGGATCTGGAATGATTGATCCCCAGCAACCACAACCATCTTCCTTTTTGCAAAGTGTAATTCAAACCATTGGAGTGTTATTTCCTTGAAGCCTATTGACTAGAGATATGCAATGTTTCCTTAATGTCACGTCTTGACATTCAGGGAAGCTAATCTTCCCTTATCACGAGAATGCAGCTTTATGATCCATGCAAACCCTTTTTGGCAGCATGTCCCTTGACCAATTTGCTCATCGTTGATGCTACCAAGACATTCTAGATCTCGTGATTCTTCCAACTCTTGTGTTCAACATGGGAGAGCCCTGAATCATCATCTGAAGGAGAATAAGTAGTGATTTGGAAGAATTTTCTTTGCCAATATTTGATTAGATGTCATGAGAATTTGTGGGATCTTGAATCATTATTTGGGTCTCCTAAGACTATGCCTCCTGCCAGGTTTTGTAGAACGGTCACCAATTTGCACAGTCAGTGGAGCAGTGCATACCCAGGGAGTGTGATTGACGAGCAAGGCTCTTTGGCTGGAAGGTATGATTCCCTGAGTACAATAATGTCAGTTCAACAACATGCCCATTTTAGATACGGGTCTCCAGACATATATGATAAGGACTTTTCAAGGTTGACTATCTCTCCTGTCAGATTATGTCACCACCTTTTAAAGTTTTTTTGCCTTTTTTCCAACTTTTCATTTCAATTATCTCTCTCCCTCTCTCTCTCATATATATATTCCTCCCCCATTCTTCCCATTGTCTTTCACCTTCCTTCCTACCCTATCCTTCATGCTCTCTCTCCTTTAACATTTTGGGGTCTCCGCCCCTCCCCATGTAGAACTATAAATCAGCAGCTCTTGTGATTATTCCTGTCAATGAGGGCCTTTTAAAATATAACTGATAAGCATTGGGTCATCATTAGGCTTTGTTCTGTGAGATTCATTGGGCTGTATATTTGCGATAATGCAGCATTTGGTGTTTGAATGCCCAATCATGCCACAATACTCCCATCATTCTAACTGGGTGCCTCTCACAGTGAAGTTGGTGCAACATTTAATTGAAGCAGAGGGTCTCATCCATCACTTAATTGTCATAACATGTTATCCTTTACTAACTATTGTCCACTTGCCTTGCAGCCAGACCACTGATTGATGCTGAGCTGAGTCCACAGACCATCATAGCCAGGGCTGATCATCCAAGGAAGTTGGTTGTAGCAACGTGTACATCTGCCAATGGGAAGCCACCAGGCAGCATCACCTGGGAGACAAAAGTCAATGGGGAGACGATTGTCAAAGAATCTCGAAACCAAAATGGCACCATCACAGTGACCAGCCAATACCTGCTGGTGCCCTCGAGGGAAGCTCACAGGCAGCCACTGACGTGTGTAGTGAATTACCAAATGGATCGGACGACCAAAGTGCTGATGTTAAATGTGCAGTGTGAGTATTAGCAGTGAACACTGTCACTGATGGGGTAAACACTAGTGAATTAGTTTAATGAACAGTGAATAATGCAGGGCGTTCTTCTGCCTATCTGCACGTGTAATCTTGCGTTCTGAGGTGGCCATATAGTGATGTCCTTGGTAAGTGACCTTTCCTTGGTCGTCCTGTATTCCCAACACCCCTTTCAGTGTGAATTCTGACAGTAATATCTTGTGTGGGAAGCAGTTTCAGTTCATGATGCCGAGAAATTGATGCTGGGTGGAAGAAAGAACTGTAGATTGTGGAGGGGTGAGGAGGCAACTGAATAGATTCAAGCCAGTACAATGAATGGAGGGCGATTTACAAGGCAAGCCAGGTCATGGTTGGAGAGAAATAGGCCAGGAAACCTCTGGTGAAAGGGAGGGTGACAGTGAAGAGTGGTCATTGCTTATAGAATGGAGGATAAGGCTGCCCTATGTTACTCTGCAATATATCTTGTGCCATGAGGTCTACACTCTCATGTTATCCTGCAGGTGTCTTTTGGTCTCATTTAGAATCCATTCAATGAATCAACGTTGTAGTTGACCCATGGGCATCTTCTGTGTATCAAGAAGGCAAATTTTATATGGGCACTTTATTACAAACTGCTTTATTTTAATATAATTTTCCATGCAATGTGTATGACAATAAGCCCATTATCATTATAATCAACAAGGAGACTAAAGCTTTGGGCATTAATAAATGGATTAAGGAAATTATGGGGAAGATTAAAATGAATGGATCTTTGAATTTTCCCTTTTTCTGATTTTGATTGCTGCAGATGAACCAGAGGTTACAGTGGAAGGGTTTGATGGCAATTGGTACTTGAACAGAGAAAATGTGAGGCTGACATGCAAAGCAGATGGGAACCCACCCGCAACTAATTATAACTGGAAGATGTAAGTACTCACAACCCTCTGGGGCTCCTTTTACAGAAAAAGCAATGTTCAAGATATTCATAGCAAATCTGCTTGAAAATGGTTAATGACTTGGTTCTGTTGAAGGTGTCCATCAAAGCTTTGGTGTCCCCATCACAATGTTAGTCTGTCAGCTGCTGATGTGCCTTTTTTGAGTGTCTGCTGAGCTGGTCATCAAACGAAACGGTGTTACTGATCTCTTGTCACCTCTCACATCTAAATGGTCTATTTTCTATTCTGGCTCTCGGCATATCTATGATTTAAAACACTGGTCACCATGTCATCAGCTGCCCAAGCTCCCTCACTAAAATCCCTGTCTCTTCATTCATTTCCTCCATGCAATCTTTGGGTCATGTGTTAATATCTCCACTTGTTACTCAGTGACAAGTTTTGTCAGCGCTTGCTGCTCTGAAGCAGCTTGGAATAATCACGGGTTATCATGTGAAAAGTGCTCCTGTCAGTCTGCCTTTGGTTTTGGCATGGTTTAGTTCTGCATCTTCACTCATTTATCGGCTCTGGATATCACGGGCAAGGCCTTGGGAAGGTTGTGGTGAGCCTCCACCTTAACTGCTGCACTCCTTCTGATGAAGATACTCCCATAGTACTACCTGGAGAGAATTGAAGGATTCAGTCGGTGATGGTGAAGACTGATGATCTATTTGATTGACTGTATCACTGGACAATAGGTTTTTGGTTCACTATCGGCCATTGGATTTTAGTCCCAGCTAAATGTGAATGTGATAAAATAGTACTTTTTAATCTTTCTCAGAACTTGCTACAGTAAGTCCTGTCAGATCTGGGGAAAAGAACCTTTGCTGGTCTCAAACTCATCTCTGCCTTTGGAAGACTAGTATCTGTTTGGATCATGGGCCTGTGGTAGGAGGCTTCAGTAAAAGTTTGAGGCTATGGCTGCAGGAATTAATAACTACCTATTGCACATTTCCGTGGTGAATCTGAACAAGACTGGCTCTAGGCCAATTTAACAAAAAATATCACAGGAGATCTTCGCGATGAGAGTTTCCAGCACCTAACCAAGTCTTTTTATCCCTTGGAAATGTTGTATGGCAATGTGTATACATAGTTGATCTGGGGTGACCAACCCTATCTGAGCTTAACATGCCTTAACCTTCCTGTTTGCCAAATGCAACTGCTTTTTGAACCAAATCTATCCTTTTAAGAAATGGGGTCTTCAGCCTGAACTCTCCAGTCTAACTCAAGGCAAGTAGAATTCTGAGGGAATGAAAATGTGGACCAAGTCAAAGAGGCAGTTTCTAATGAGGCTAACAAGTTCAGGTATTGAAAATAATGAATGCAAGAGGGGTAATAAAGCTAGTTTCTCATCAAATTCCTGGGTGACAACATCTCTGAGGATCTGTCCTGGAGCCTCCATGTTGATGCAGTCACAAAGAAGGCTCAGCAGTGGCTACACTTTGTGAGGGGTCTGAGGAGATTTGGTATGTCACTGAAGACTCGTAAACTTCTACATGTGTACCATGGAGAGCATTCTGGCTGGTTGTATCACTGTCTGGTGTGGAGGCACCACTCAGGGCAAGAATAAACTCCAGAGGGTTGTTAACATCATAGGCACCAGACTTAACTCCATTGAGGACATCAACATAAGATGGTGGCTTTATATTTTTTAAAAAAAAGGCTCTATCCTCAAAACCCCCCCCCCCCCCCACCACCCAGGCCATTCCCTCTTCACTTTGCCTCCATCAGGGAAAAAAGTACAGGAGCTTAAAGACAAGCAGTCAGTGGCACAAGTACAGCTTTTTCCCCACTGCCATCAGATTCCTGAATGACCAATGAACTAAAGACACTGCTTTCCTTTTGTGCACAATTAATTTTATTTTTAATATATTTATTGTTGTAAGATGGTTATAATACAAATGTTTGCATTATGATGCTGCCCCAAAACAACAAATTTCTTGACTTGTTCGTGATAATAAATTCTGATGTTTAACCCACAATTCGAAGCCATGTGACTTCATTTTCTGGGCATTACTCCAAATATGGCGTCTAGGGAGCAAATGATTTGACACATCATTTGCCTTACAGTATTGTTAGAAATTAAAGTACCTTTAAAGAAATTGCTCGAGACAAAAATTGAGAACAAAGAACATTTATTACTACAACAATGCAAAGTTGGGTGCTTCCCCTTACCCTGGGAATACACACACATACTGGGGCTCACCCAACTTTTATACAGTCAATTTCAGTATCAGAATGCCCTCCCCCTTACATTCTTCTGCCCCCTGGATGGGTTTGGCATAGGTAATTCTTCCTGCCTACGTGCAGTTTCAGTACACTTGGAGGACCAGGGGGTATCCTGTGGGTGCCCCATCATGTCATTGTCCTTATTCACACCTTCCTGATTCTCGGGGCTACAGTATCTTGATATGCAGAGTTGACTCATTCTATCTAGGGTTGGCTAATTTCATATGTATAAATCTGTGTATGGTTAGCTAATTAGAAATGTATGACTTGGTACTTCTGTCCAGGGCTAGGAGACCCTTATCTGATCCAGACTACCTCAACTTCCTACATTCTATTGTACCTTACCATTCCTTATCTTAGTCCTATGGTCTTGTCACAAAGGATAGAAGATTCTTATGTTAATCGTGCTGACTCTGCTTTCCTGCATCCTAAGCCCCAAACTTATCCTGTTTGAACTGGTTTCAGCCATTTTACTGATGAACTTTAGTTTCTTCCATGTTCATAATTTTAGGTCAATTTTCCCATCTCTCACAGTATGAACCTGGTTAAATTTCCAGAATGGTGTAATCAGCCCTGGAAATCATCCCAATGTAATTCATTCTCGGGATCAACTTTTTTTTTAAATAAAAGCACTGGAAATGAATGTGCTTGAATTTTTGGGCCCCTTGGTGCGATTTTTCTGGGTCCCTTTGCCTGAATTTGCCTCTTCCATAACTGCAAGATAGTGCAGCACTTAGCACTGGTGTCTCACCCTTCTTTGCACAAGTTACTTTTTTTAATGTTGTATTCACAAAATTCTATTTTATAGTAATTTTACACCTTGTTCTGTACAACCCTGCTGCTGCAAAACAACACATTTCATGACATATGTTCATTCTGAGTTAGTGGATTTACTGGCCACTGAACTACAGATTAGGTGGGTGGTGGGAGTTTCTGAGTTCTGGGGCATATGAGTGAGAATGAGTGGTGGAAGAATCGTATCGGTGGGAATTCTGAGAGCCAGCATGGACTTGATGGACTTGAGTCCCTCTATGTCATAAAGCATAATGCATCTTAACTTTGAAACTAATTCTAGTCCCCATCCAGAAATGATCCCATTGAAGGAACATTGGTATTGCCTTTCCTCCACACCTACTTTTCACATTGGATCCTTCATTAAATCTGGTATGACAGTTTCCTTTTTTGTGGGGATGGCAATTTGGGGAGCAGGTTTGTTTGTTGAGTTATCAGTCATTGAAGAAATGGAAGCTGCTAAAGTTCCCCAGATTTCAAATATTCCTCAGTTATACTTTACAGTGTTGTATGTGAATCAATTATCTAGACCCCAAACCACCCCATTTGAGATCGGCCTGCAGTGAAGAATTATTTTTAATGGCTGGAGTTGATAGTTATGGTTAGGAGGGCAATTTTGGGATGCAGTACCCAGTCTGGATTCTTTGCAAGGCTTTCTCATAAGGCCATTGGTGGAAGTGACAGGGACATGAAATGGAATGGGACACCAGGCATGGGTTCACTAAGTACAGGGAGGCAGAATCTCTCCGAACGAGTGGAGCTGTGAAACTGCTGTGGCCTGTACTGTCTGCTGCTTAATGTAGCTAGGACCTTCAACTCTGACCCATTGTGTGTTTTTATTTTAAATAGGCAAAAGAGGAGTTGGAACAAACAAGTAGAAGCAGAACGTTCAAAGTGTTGAAACTTTATCAAGTTTCGGTCTTTATTTGTTAAATAAATCTCTCAACGTGTTTGGATGAGAGAGGGCAAACACGTCACTGTTTGTTCTGACTTCAGAACTATTTTATTTTTGAAATCTCATCTCAAATCTCATGCTGTGACACACTCATTGCATTCGAGTTTCACTTGAGCAATGTTGAGTTTCAGTGGGCAAAAGTCACCTTCATAGAGGTATCATTGTTTACTATAAACAACCACTTTTTGCAGAACTTTCTACTTCAGAGCATTGACTGACAATGGGGGTGGAGGGGGGGGGGGGGGTTGTTGGAAATGATTCAGCATGTGCATATGTGCATTTTAACTGAGTGAAAGGATTATCCTGGTTTCAGTTCAGTTCCAATTTATTTGTCATCCAATTGTATCATTGCAACTTGACAAAATAGTGTTTCCGGTCCACCATGCTGAACAGTGCAAAATGTGTGCAGGCGTAACACACATAAAGACAAATGATAAATATACACAGTACATTTATTACATCTTTCTTTCTTTGGCTTGGCTTCGCGGACGAAGATTTATGGAGGGGTTAAATGTCCACGTCAGCTGCAGGCTCGTTTGTGGCTGACAAGTCCGATGCGGGACAGGCAGACACGGTTGCAGCGGTTGCAGGGGAACATTGGTTGGTTGGGGTTGGGTGTTGGGTTTTTCCTCCTTTGCCTTTTGTCAGTGAGGTGGGCTCTGCGGTCTTCTTCAAAGGAGGTTGCTGCCCGCCAAACTGTGAGGCGCCAAGATGCACGGTTTGAGGCGATATCAGCCCACTGGCGGTGGTCAATGTGGCAGGCACCAAGAGATTTCTTTAGGCAGTCCTTGTACCTTTTCTTTGGTGCACCTCTGTCACGGTGACCAGTGGAGAGCTCGCCATATAACACGATCTTGGGAAGGCGATGGTCCTCCATTCTGGAGACGTGACCCATCCAGCGCAGCTGGATCTTCAGCAGCGTGGACTCGATGCTGTCGACCTCTGCCATCTCGAGTACTTCGATGTTAGGGATGAAAGCGCTCCAATGGATGTTGAGGATGGAGCGGAGACAATTCTTAATAAATAGTAGACTCATGGAGAGTTTCAGCAGTCCCACTGCCTGTGGGAGGAAGCTGTTCCTCAGTCTGATGGTTCTGTATCTATTCCTGAAAGGAGTTGCTGGAAGACGCTGTGTGCAGATGGTAGGGGTCCTCCCTGATTTTGCTAGCCCTCTTTAAACAAAAGCCCCTTTCACACTTGTCTCCCAGTAACTTGGCCATTTAGTGTCCCGGGTTAGAAATGTGTGGTGAAGTGTGACTCTTCACACTAGACCACTCCTAACTGGGACACTGAGCGCTTTCACACTTGTGAGGGTTTATCCCCGGCGTTTGGTCTGTTCTACCCTTAATAGCAATGCAATTGCCCATTTCACATTTGCCTGATCTCAACACTGGCATCTGCAGATGCCGGGGATTGTACTAGGGGTCGAGGCTGGCATTCCCTGGCATGAGATGACGCCAGCGTTGAGCAGATTTTGCTTTACACTTGCTGCTTTAAAGGCCGATTGGTGTTTAATTCCTGGGATCCCTGGCAAATGTGAAAGGGGCTAAGATCCCAGTAAATCCCAATGATTTTGGTGGGGGGGTGGGGGGGAGAGTGGAGATCCCAGTGATCCTCTCTACCGCTTTTATGGTCCTGTGGATTGGCCTCTGATCCGATGCTCTGCAGCAACTGTATCTCACAGAGATACAACCGGCCAGGGGGCTGGATGATATGTGACCCGTGGCCAGAAGCGTTTATAGTGGGCAATTAGTTTGTATTTCTTGGTCAGACTGAAAAGCATGACAGTTGCTGATCTAATATTGACAGCTTGGCTAACAGTAATATTTGTTAAAGCATTCAAAGATCTGCTTCAGCTTTGGATGTCTGCACAGGTGAGCAGCAGGTTAAGTAGGTTTTAATCATCCTCCAACCTCCTGGAGCCCCATCTGCTCAAACACATTCTGGAAATGAATTGCATCTCAGAGCAAAGGGTGTAGTTTGTTCATCAGTAAACCAAAGCATTTAAGCCAATGAACACTAATGTTATTTAGAGCAGAGGATGGGCTTAGTGTGAGGAAAGTTTCTTCTACCTTTTATGTACTGTTTCTGCTGAGCTTTAGTGAATGAAGGTTGAGGGAGTGGATTTATTGGGAGACGAGGTAGGGAGGAACTGGAGTTGGTTTGAAATAAGCCTGTGAAAACTCACCATGGATTTGAGCCAATGCCTAGTGTGACTAAATTGGTTCCAAGTGATCATTTTTGGCAACAACAAGAATGCTATATTAGTCTTGCTTTAGCTGATCGCCTCACACCAGCTCAGTCTCCCCACTTGTGATGTTGCCATTTGTTGTTTTGTCACATGAGATTCCAGAACTTTAGTCACCCAATGACAGCACTCCGGGTGGTGAGTGATGCTCAGGTTAAAGGTGTCACATTCTACTGTATCAGTAAGTCTTGCTCCTAACCTCAGTTTTGTCGCTTGTGCTGCTGTTTGACATTTTGAGCTATTTGTCTCTAAGCATTTGTGAGCCAATTAAATGCTGTTTTTTGCTGAATGTGGACAGTATTTTTTTGTCTGCTGTGAATGCCCACCTCATTTAATTTATGCTTCAGACTTGAGATGTAGATGTGTGAAGCCTTTATATTGGAGTCATTATTGTTAACCTCTGCCCATTTTTAATATAATCATGAGCCTTAAAAGTGTTAAATGTATTTATACAGCGGAATATTAAATTGTAGATTACAAGGCAATGAATGCTTCTTGTTTACAATAATTTGGATGATGATGACCGTATCTCCTTGTATTTATGATGCATGTGGCGTTTCAATCCAGTGTTTATCACACATGTATGCGGTGGGCATGGATGCCCTCCTTTTGAGGGTGATAATTCACAATGTCCTGTCCATGTATCTGCTTTCCTTGACTTTTAATCTCTGAAATCAGATGGATGTTGTGTTAATAAAGTCAGTGTCTGCATTCCCTCCCACAGCAACATCCTTTACTCAGTGGGCTGATCTATAGAAATTGCCGCAATAGATCTTCTGTGGTGTTGCACAAAGAATGTTAGAAAATGAAGTATGACTAACCCATTCTGCCCCTTGCATCTGTTCGAGCATTTTCAATAAACCAGAGGTGATTAGAAAGCCTAAGGTAAAGGAACCCTTAGTGGTCACAATATGATTGAGTTCATTTTGAAATTTGAAAAGGAGAGGATAGAGTCTGATGTGTCGGTATTTCAGTGGAGTAAAGGAAATTCCTGTCACATGAGACAGGAACTGGCCAAAGTTGATGGGGGTGGGGGGGGGATGGGGGTGGGTGGAGGGGACCACACTAATGGGGAAGGCAATAGATCAGCCATGGCTGAGAGTTTATGCAATAAATGGGGAAAGTGCAGGATAGGCACGTACCAAAGATAAAAAATTGTGAATGGAAAAATGAGATGATTGTGGCTAATGAGGAAAGTTAATGCCGAAGTAAAAGCAAAAGAGAGGGCAGACAAGGAAGCAAAAATAGGTGGGAAGATGGAGGAGTGGGAAACTTTTAAAGACTTGGAGAAGACAACTAAGAGGGTGGTTAGGAAGGAGAACATGAATTCACAAGATAAAGGAACAGAAGCAGGCCACTAGTTCCAATTTCCAGCCTTTTCCCCATATCCCTTGATACCCTTTCTAATGAAAACAAACTTTCCAGTTTAAATACCCTGTACTCCCAGTGATTTGGCCTCCACTGCTTTGTGAGGCAGTGAATTGTACAAACCCACGACCCTCTGACAAAAGAAGTTCCTCTTCCTCTCTGTTTTAATTGGATAACTTTTAATTTTAAGACCATGACCCTTTGTCCTCGATTCAGCCATCAAGGGAAACATCTTCTTCACATTCACTCTGTCAAAACCTTCCAATATTTGAAATGTCCGAGAGCCCCCTCCTTCTCCTATACTCCAACGAATGCAACCCAAGAGCTGTCAAACATACTTATGAAAGGAGGTTAGCAAGTAATATCAAAGAGGACACTAAAAGCTTTTTTAAATATATAAAGCTGATAGAAAACAATGCTGGAGAAAATGTAATGGGAGACAAGGAGTTGGCAGAGGAACTGAATGAATATTTTGGATCAATCCTCACTGTGGAAGACATTAGTAGCATACAGGATTCTCAAGGGCCTCCGGGAAGAGAAGCGAGTGCAGTCAAGATCATGAGAGAGAAAGTATGTACTTGGGAATCTAAATGGTCTAAAGGTAGACAAATCTCCCTGACTGGATGGAATGCACCCTCAGGTTTTGAAGGAAGTAGCTGTAGAGATTGTGGAGGAATTAGTAATGATCTTCCAGAAATCAATGGATTCTGGCATGGTTCCGGTGGACTGGAGGATTGTGAATGTCACTCCGCTATTTAAGAAGGGAGCAAGGCAGCAGAAAGGAAATTATAGACCTACTGTGCATTAGCCTGACACAGTGGTTGGGAAGCTGTTGGAGTCGATAGTCAAGGACGAGATTACAGAATACCTGGATGTGCATGAAAACATAGGCCCAAGTCAGCGTGCCTGACAAACCTATTGTAATTTTTTGAAGCGATCACAAGTAGGGGAGATGCAGTGGATGTTGTGTATTTGGATTTTCAAAAAGCTTTCGACAAGGTGCCACACATAAGGCTGCTAAACAAGATGAGAGCCTGTGGTGCTGAGGATACCGAAAGGCTGCAGAGAGACTAGGATAGATTAGGAGAGGGGGCAAAGAGGTGGCGAATGAAATACAATGTCGGAAAGTGTACGGTCATGCACTTAGAAATAGGCAGGCTGTTATTTAGATGGGGAGGAAATTCAAAATTATGAGGTGCAAAGGGATATCCTAAAGGTTGACCTCCAGGTTGAGTAGGTGGTGAAGGAGGCTAATGCACTGTTACCATTCATTTCTAGAGGAATAGCGTACAAGAGCAGGGATGTAATGTTAAGACTATAAAGCAGTGGTGAGACTTCACTTGGAGTACTGTGTACAGTTTTGGGTGCCGTATTGGCATTGGAAAAGGTTCAGAGAAGATTTACCAGAATGATACCAGGAATGAAAGAGTTAGCATATGAGGAACGATTTTCAGCTCATACACTGTACTTGTTGGAGTAGAGAGGGATGAGAGGAGACCTCAAAAGTATTTTGAAAGACCTGGTCAAAGTAGATGTGCCAAGGATGTTTCCCATGGTAGGGGATTCTTGGATAAGAGGGCATCATTTCAGGATAAAAGGGTATCAATTTAAAATAGATTCTGAAAAGTTTCTTTACTCGGAGGGTCATGAGGAACTTGTTGCCACATGTGGCTGTGGAAGCGAGATCATTGGGTGTACAAAAGCAGAGATTGACAGGTATTTGATTAGTCAGGGCATCAAGGGTTACGAGGAGAAAGCTGGGGAGTAGTGGGGTTGAGTAGGAGAATGGACGAGCTCATGATTAGAATGGCAGAGCAGACTTGATGGCCCAGTGGACCTACTTCTGCTCCCATATCTTGTGATTTATGGCAGATCTTTAAACTCAATGCCATTTTACTATGCCTGGATTTCTTAACATCTCACCTTGGATCAGTTGGAATTAGTGTCTTTGGAGTCGTGTGTTTTTTGGGCTGTTGCTCCCAAAGTGACTTTGGACCTGATGTGAGTTTTTGCCATTGTAAACTGGTAAGATGAAGCCAGTTGCTGCAGTCAGTAAGGGTAAAGTATGTTGGTCTTGCTGCTCCTTGGTCCTTTTTCTGCTGTTAATCATAGAGAATGCTGCTATGTTTCTTGTGGCCTGTTTACAACCTGTTATCCTACAGGTAGAACCTGACCAACACTGACTGAGTGCAAAACCTTGATGCGCCTACACCCGAGAACCACAAGGTTTTTGTTTCTGTGTGCATTTCTAATTTTCTGAGTATTTTGATTACACATGATTTGGGCTAGTGTTGTGTAGGAATATCAGACAAATAAAAAGATGCCTCTGGG